>NC_042621.1:156811812-157121048 GCF_901001135.1 Rhinatrema bivittatum
TTTTAAATGACAATGTGCAGAAGGCGAGCGTCCTGGCTGATGTGATGTAATTTTGGTTCAGTTAGCTTCTTGGCAAGCCTACACCAGGAAGGCAGATGGTGTCCTGCCTTTGCTTGTCTTTTCCAATGACCTCAGAAATGTCACCATCACCATATTATTTCTTATAACTCTAAGAGCACACACATCTCTCCTGAGAAAAGGTTGACAATCATAGAAGCCTACAGTTAGGTGTGTTTGAACCTCCTGCCTTCAACTCAGCCATCACAGCTAGCCTTGCAGAGATATTGAGATGTCAGGGTGCTGCAAGGCCCTTGGCCATTATGGCTCACTGATAGTCATGTGGTGCAGCTGTATGTACGTTGTATGTTCCCAGAAAATATGCAGAGTATTTTGCTTTGAGCAATAGCTAGTATCTCTTATAGTCCTGGTGTGATCTGTGACTACCCTTAAAGCTCATAGGCTGAGCACTCCAGCACCAAACAGCTTGCAGATAGTTCTGTTTCCAATGTCACTCCACACATGTCTGTGGTTTAATGATTGCAGGCCCTTGCTGATTCACATACCTGTCATGACTTGTAGGGAATCAGGACGAGCTGCTGTCCTCTATGCTGTGCCTCATGTGGTGAAAGTCACTATTATAGTTAGTGGTGAGCAGGGCAGGTGTGCTCCTACATTCTCAATGATCTGCTCTGTGTAGAGCATTAAGGCTTTAGAAACAATTGTCAGCTGATGACTTCATGAGCCTAAAGCTGCTGTGGTTGACATGATGGCTGATGGCCTTTCTGTGTTGGTCTCTTGTCAGACATGCATTTAGTACCACCTAAGGCCTTGAGAGGCCCATGTTAGACAAAGTAAGTGTCATATATGGCTTTGAAAGATATATTTTATATGGCCAGATATAGATAATCAGTGCTGAGGAAGGACTCAGACTACCTCATTAGAAGTTAGGGACAAGCAGTCACAGACATCAATGTAGTTTGATGACAAACATTCCAGGAACTAACATATTGGCCAAGTGTAAGTGCACAAAGTGCTGCAGGTAGTCCATACTCAAAAGAGAAGTGTGTCAGTGTGTGACTCGGTGAGTGACAGGCTATGTTACCCTCTGTCAGTCTCTGTGTCTGGGAGTGCTGTTGCACTCGGAGGTCCCTCCCTTACCACAGCAATCCATATCCAAGAGTAAGCAGCGTGAATGCATTCATTTAGCACACATTGCTTTTGTTGACAAAGCACCAATAATAAGACAGTCTGCATTGTTGCAGATAGACAGTCATTAAGCAGTTGCTTTTTGTTTTTTGGTGTTCTTCACATACTGCATTTGGTAAGCAGTGATCGAGTGCTTCTACTCTTGAGAAGGGGGCGCCTCTGAGAATTGACCATATGGGCTGCAGTATGCATGGCCTCAGGCCTTGTACTCTAAAATATCCCTAGTCTGCTCACTGTTTATACCTAGCATTGAGAGAGGGGCGGAGGTGTGAAACTTGACAGCGTGACACATCAAATATGCAGTCTTACAAGTGTGCGTATTAGTTGACATTTGCCTATAATGCACATCATCCACCACCCGCCATGGAGGCTTTTCCACCTAGTACTTTGGGTGGGCCTAATAGTCCAGTTATTCGGGAGGGTACAGACTACCCAGCCCTTAAGCTTTCACTGAGGCTTGCCACTTTAGGGAGGAAGGAAGTGGGTTTTAAGAAGCTCTCCACTGAATGTGGGTATGCTGGGATGGCAGGAACGTGGAGTGGCAAGGACCACCTTATGGCTTTGCTGGTCGGCTGCTTCTGATGATTGGTTTGGATGAGGGTTTAATAGCAGCATGTAGTGAGTTACCCGGTACAGGGGATTGTGTGTGTGAGGGGGGTGGTTTGGTTGGCAGGTGCCAGAGGCCTGGCGGCTGTCCTATTTGAGAGTCTCTTTTTCCAGTCACTGGTCTCCTTTGCCTCCTCTCTGCTGATCGTATCATGCACAGTAGACATAAAGGCTGCCACCCCAGGCCACATTATATAACACTACATCTGTCCTCTGTATATGCTGGCAGGGAAGGGCTACCTTCTTTCTGCCATATGTAGCTCAATAGCTTTCCTATGCAATCATAGCAGTATTGTGACCTTATTTGTTATTAGGGGTGTGCATTCGGATTGACCGCATTAGTAAAACGCAACTCATATTTTTTTTTTACTTAAAAAATTGATTCGACATAAACGATCGGATTTCCCACATATCGAACATAGATATGTTCGATATGTGGGAAATCGCGATTGTTGAGCCAAAATAAAAATATAAACCCCCTCACCCTCCTTAATCCCCCCCCCCCGACTTACCACAACTCCCTGGTGATGGAGCGAGGAGTGAGGACGCCATTTCTGCAATCCTTGGCGAGAAGCATGTGACGTCGGCGGCACGTCGAGTGACGCCGGCGTCACGTGATTCCCGGCTCGTTCGCGCCGGACGGCTCGTTCGGCCCAAAAAGAACTTTTGGCCAGCTTGGGGGGGTCAGGAGGCCCCCCCAAGCTGGCCAAAAGTTCTTTTTGGACCGAACGAGCCGTCCGGCGCGAACTTGCCGGGAATCACGTGACGCCGCGTCTGAGTGACGCGGCACCACGTGATTCCCGGCAAGTTTGCGCCGGACGGCTCGTTCGGCCCAAAAAGAACTTTTGGCCAGCTTGAGGGGGTCAGGAGGCCCCCCCAAGCTGGCCAAAAGTTCTTTTTGGGCCGAACGAGCCGTCCGGCGCGAACTCGCCGGGAATCACGTGACGCCGCGTCACTCGACGTGCCACCGACGTCACATGCTTCTCGCCAAGGATTGCAGAAATGACGTCCTCACTCCTCGCTCGATCACCAGGGAGTTGTGGTAAGTCTGGGGGGGGGATTAAGGAGGGTGAGGGGGTTTAAATTTTTTTTTTGCACATATGTACATATACCCAACTCATTGGATTTTTTTTATGTCCATATTGGCCGCAAGTGGGACCCCCTTTCGGACATAAAAAATATGAACATAAAATTTTGCTCTGCACATCCCTATTTGTTATAGAATATAGGGGACAAGTTTTGCTTAGCACTTTTGGCACTTCACTTGTACACTAATCAATCTTTCCCTTCGACACTGCTGTGTACTTGGTGATTATTGAAACTGAATGTCAGCTGCTGTGAGACAACTAGGGAGGAGGAGTGAGGGAGTAGTGTTTTGTCGAGAATAACCACAGGCGAAGAGCTGAGGGTCTAGAGGGCTGCTGCTGCTGCTTGGAATCAGGCAGACTTCCACAGACTGATAGCCATCCCTGTAGTGGGCAGCCTTTGGGATCTGTGGAGAATTCATATAAGGTCATCCTTACCTTACACATATTTTACAGATCCCCAAACCATGCCAGAATAGGAGTGCCACACAAGCTCTACATGTACACAATATACTATGTTGGGCAGCTAGCTACTGTCCATCTCACATACAGGCCCATGTAAGCAGGAGTTAGCTAAGAGTATGCCATGTGAAGAAGGCAACAAGAGGTAATGCTGAAGGTCCCCAGTAATAAACTTCTTCTTTGGCTCTTGCTGTCTTCCTTAGGAGCATGCACTGAATGTTCAGTTGTATGGCCTATCCCATATGGTGTTGCCTGCTAGATAAGTGGCTAATTAGAATGTGCAAGGGTATTCCAGCATGCAATGTCATGTGGAGGGCAAACCTGGTACCTAGTGAACCTTTAACACAAAAACCTCACAATGAAAGGAGCCAACCAGGAAGTGCATTTTTCAAACCAGTGACCACTTTATTAGCAAAGATATATAGTCAACTGTTTGAAATAAAATCAATAAAATAAAATCAATCTTAGGTAATCACATTCTGCAAGGACAAGATAGTAAATAGCATAAAACATTGTAAATGAAATGAATAGTACATTCTGTGTAGACCTGTACATACATTGTTTGAAATGATAACATTACATATACAGGCTTTGCATCTTGAATCATGATTACAACAAAGAACATAGAAAGTGGAAGTGGAAGTAGCACCCCCAATAGCTACAGTAGAGCTCTAATGTTGAAGCTGATAGCAGCTTTGCTATGTGATGGCTAAGAAAAGGTCCCAGACGGTCCATGTTGAAAGAGTGCACTCAAGAAGACAGCCTAAGGGCCAAGGCAGCAGAGTTCAGCAAAGAAGGCAGCAGGACCAGGACCAAAGAGTGAAGCATGGAGGCCCAGGAGAAGATACAGCAGCATGGAGGCAGTAGGACCTGTACCAAAGAATGCAGCATCGAGGCAGGAGGCCAGGGAGAAGACACCACAGCAAGCAGGCAGCAGCAGCATGAACTGAGATGAGATGAGACACCAGCATCTGGAACAGGAGATGAGGCATGATGTAAAGAAGCAGCAGCTGGACCGTGACTGGAGGCCGCACCAAGGAAGATGGAATACAGGCAGAGCATCAAGGAGAGCTTTAGAAATAGGCTGCTGGACCACAATGACTAACAGTAGACCATCCCTTCTGTGTGCTGGCACAGGAATTCTGTAATGAGGATAGACCTAGCAGGCTTCTTCCATCTAGCTGCCGCAGGTGCTCTGTAGTAAGGATGGGCCCAAAGGTCTTGTTCCATCTAGCTGGCACAGGAACTCTGTAGAGGGGCCATCCAGGATTGTTGGTACAACTCTTCTTATCTGGCATTCGATGCCACCACCATTAGTCCTTTATGGTCCCTTGCCATGTTCTGGCTTGCCACTTGCGGGGGGCATGTCTTTTGGAGGCCTACCCCTCGGGTGTCTTTCAGCCTGGGGACCGCTGCTGGGTGTGGATGCCAGTGATGCTGAGGAAAATTCAGATGGTTGCTCAGGCAATCTTTGTAGGATCTGCGTCAGCACATTTTTCATACTATTGACTGCTACAGCCAGTGTTGTAACATCCTGCGTGTTTGCGGCAATCTGTTCTCACAGAATCTGGTTCTGCCTGTTGACAGCCCTCCTGAGGCACACTAGCTCTGCCCATATGTTTCAGAGGTGTATGCCAGGCCTCCTTTCCAGCTGGTCCAGCTGCTCATGCATGGACTCCTCTGTTTGTGGCAGGGATGTTGTTGGTGCTGGTGCCAGACCTGGTGCTGATACTGGTGGCAATGATAGTGATGTTACTGTGATGGTGGTTTGGAGTGCAGGACTTTGGGCCTCCAAATATGGCATGATGGGGTTTTGGGCTGCTCCTTCCGAGGGCATGATGCTTCAGGCTGATGCTGTGGTGTGCTGGCTCGAGGTTGTGACAAATCTATTGGCTCCCACTCAAGGCTAAATTCCTCCATGAAGCCATAGAGATTGAGGGACACCTTGAGTGGGCTGGGTGAACCCAAGGTTTGCATCATCTGTAATGCTGCTACTCCTCATCCTCCTTGCTCACCTGGGTTTGGGCATCATCAGGAAACCCCTGTGCAAAAGGGCTGCTGCACTGCTGGTCCCTGGGGCTTGCTGGCTGGTCCCTGGGGCGTCTGACTGGGATTGGCAGCTTCATGGGTGACAGCTGTGGAAACAAAACATAAGACATAAGTAGCATTGGCAGCAAGAATCCTTTTTCATTTGGTATCAGAAGTGCACTTTGCTTCTTAAGCATTGTGACCATCTTATGCCAGTTGCAGCCTACACATCTATAGGTGAGGTGAACTTACCGGCTGCAGCTTGCATGGTGTCCAGCCACTCAACCATGCCCTCAAAGTCTTCTGGTCCCAGCCTTTGCACAAGGTGAACCTCCATGGGGGTAAGAATGATGGGACAAGGGGCTCCTCCTCCGGTCCCTCTGTATATATTTATTTCTGGCCGCCACCCTGGCTTTCAATTGTGCCTTAATGTCCCAGTATCTATGGTCCACCTGCTCCATTCTTAATTGTACTCCGCTGTACCGAGAGATTCCCTGTGCTATGTTGCACCAGATCTGGCCCTTAGATGCTTTTGAGATCTTGCCCACCCGGTTGCCAAACAGCATGGCATTATGCTCCAGGACCCCATCAATGACTATCTCATTATCCTGCACACTGAACTTGATAGCCCTGAGATGAGGGTGTCCTGCTACCTGCCTGCCAGAAGAGGGTGCCACTTCCACTTCTAGAGAGGTATACTTCCTTTTCTCTCCTTCCCCTCCCCCTCCCCTCCTTTCCTCCCCCCCCCCCCGCCCCTGCCCTGCCAACTCCCTTCCCCTCTGCCCTCTCTCTCTATCCCTTGCCTGCCATCCTCCTCCCTCCAACCTTGCCTTCCTATGCACTTCCCCCTCCTGCCTCCTCCTAGCCCATCCCTCTTGCCTATCTCTATGCCTGTCCCCATCCCTACTCCTACTCCTATTCCTATCACTTCTGCCCTCGTCCTCCTGCCTCCTATCCTCCCTTCTCCCATCCTCTCCTCATGCCTCTTCTCTCCTCTCTCCCCACATCTCTCATGCTCCATCCTCCTCATTCCACCACCTCACAAACACCACATTCCTCCACCAACAACATTCCTTCATACTCCTCCATACTCCTCCACCAACACCTCTCCTCACTCCTCCACATTCCTCCACAGCACCATTCCTCCACTCATAACACCCTTCACTCCTTCACCAATACCACTCCTCACTCCTACACTCATACCACTCCTCCTCACTCCACCACTCCCCTACCACCACTCCTCCATACCAAAAGCAGACAAACAAATACAGATTTTCACTCCATCAAAGAAGACAAAAGACCAAGGTAAAGGGAAACAGATGGCAACAGAAGCCCATACAATGCACTCAGGTAATCGAATCAGCAAAAGCTCCTACTCCCACTAAACCACTCACCAACTCTCCTCTCCTCTCTCTCACACATACCTGACACACCCTCAAAGAGGCAGCTGCATGAAGCCAGGATATTTAAACTGAAAAATAATGCACATGCACTAATTTACGCTAGCTGTGTAAAATGATGCAGCACGCGGTGATGCAACACGTGATGAGCTGATGCAATGCATTTTGCGCTGGCACAATGTGCTGTGCATTATTTACCTATGCAATGCAGGAGCTTATAAACCTGCCTTACCACACCCTTTTTTTATCACGAGTGCTATTTTCGCTATATTTATAACTTTTTGATGAATTTTAAAATCTAGGTCTGAATTTAAGTGATTGAAAAAACCAACATATGCCTTATCTTGTAAAGCTATTCCCTTTCCTTCCAGAAAATCCACTTCAAGCATTCTATGCAGGAGCAGCCATCTCAGAGGCCATTTAACCATGAGGGAAATGAAGGAACCAGATATCTAATCTTGGTTTGGAAGAGGCTGCCTTGTGGTCAGCCTCCTGTTTTCCATTTGATATATGCTTTGAGAGATTTGCAACTCTACTGCTGCATTCTTTGTACTGCTGCAAAACCTGTCGTGCAGATTGTTTTTATGATCTGAGACCATGCAGTACATAGAACACATGCAGTGCACATGTTTGAAACTTTTGGGGTGGGCTTTTGTTTGCAATCATTACAAGATTGTGCTTTATACAGTAAAAAGTGTAGTACCTTGTTTAAAAAACATCTGTCAGTGAATCTTTGCTTTGATTCTTATCTAAATGAATGAATATTTTCAAATTGCTTAAGTATGGGTGCATATCTCCTATGTGACCTCTGTTTCTCTTTGTCCCTTCCATCTATCCCCTGAACTCTACTCCACATCTCCTATAATATTTCCAGCTCTAACAATTCCATTCTGTTAAATAAATCCTTGAACATTTGAACTAAAAATTGAATACTTGTTCAGAGGCAGATATTAAATTTAAGACCTTAGTGTGCATATGCTTAGAAATGGACTATTGCAATTCCCTTTTGTTGGGACTTCCTAACTTGATATTACGTCATTTGTAGTTGTTACAAAATTCAGCAGCTCGGTTTTTATCAGGAAATAGGAGGTTTGAGCATATTACTCTGATTCTGCCTAAACTGCATTGGCTTCCTATATCATTGAAAATTGAATATAAAATCCTCATACTTATTCATAAATTAGTCAATCAGGTAAATACCCCATGGTTAGGTATAGTCTTTAGAGTGGATATTCCCTCTTGATATTACAATCGCAAAATAAAGGGCTGCTTGAAATTCCTTCAGTTAAAATGGCACATATTGGGGAAATTAGAGTTTGTAACCTTTTAATTGGTGGTCCTGTACTATGGAACAAAATGTCAGAGTCATTGAGAAATGAACTATCTACTTCCACATTCAAAAAATGTTTGAAGACTTGGTTGTTTCAGAGACACTTTGGAATGTTAACATCAGAAGTAGGAGTATTGGGTGGAAATGTTATCAATTTCAGATTATGCAGAAGAATTGGCATGGTATTTTGAATTGTTTGTCGTCTCTGTTTTTAGTCAATAAATTTTTATGCTTGTATTTTAAGATGTAAACTGCAATGATACTTTGTGACTTTGCGGTATAAAAGTGATTGTATCGGTAAATAAATAAATAAAATAAAATAAATAGTGAGGTTCATATTCAGACACAGTCCGGATTGCAAAGTTAGACCTAGATTCATCATTTTGATATAAATATAGTGAAAATAGTGCCTGTGATAAAAAAAAAGGGGCATGGCTAGGCTAATTTTTCTGCTATCATATCACATAGGTATTTACTGCAATGCGCAATACCATTATCGCACCACATGTTATTTTCACATTGCACACTGAGTATGAATAATCTACCGCAGCTGCATTACCAGCCAAAAAGAGAAACTCTGTAGAGGCTCACCAAAAAGTTAACTATTTATACTACTGCAAGAGGGAGCACTAGTAACTTGGGGTGAGCTTTGTGGGGTGGGGTGGGTTTTGGGGGCAGTTTACATGCACAGTCATATGTACAAACAGCACAGTTACCATCAGTGAAGATTTAATGTGATTTGGAGTGATGAAAGGTGAAAGAAGAACAGATTTGTACCTAAGTGCATCAAGCTAGGTAGAGAGTAAATGGTACAAATCTTCTTTTACCTTTCATCACTCCAAATCACATTAAATCTTCACTGATGGTAACTGTACTGTTTGCACGTATGACTGTGCATGTAAAACTGCCCCCGAAAACTCTCCTCACCCCACAAACCTCACCCTGAGTTCATAATGACCCCTTTACAGTGGTATAAAAAGTTCAAATATAAGTGAGCCTCCATAGAGACTCTCTCTCTCTCTCTCTCTCCCTCCCTCCCTCCCTCCCTCCTTCCTCCCCTCCCCTCCCCTCCCCTATGCCTCTCGCATCTTGAACCAGCATTTGTGATAAATACTGTTTTGGCCGGTATCACACAGCTAATGCAGGTATAATGCTCAGAAAAAAGATGTAGTTATTTCTGGCATTAAATCCCACGATAGTGTGTGTTACTTTATTGCATGTCATGTTAACCAACCCTCATTTCCACTTATTCCGCCCAAACTCCTCCCATTCAAATACACATTTTAAATTTGCATACACATTTTGCGATGTGGTATTTATCGCAAGCGTTACAGAGTTATTATGGGTGTTAGGGCCCTAACGCTTGCGACAAAACCCTAATGCATTTTGATAAATGACTCTGATAGGCAGAAAAACCTATTTAGCTAACTTTGGAGGAATATTCAATAGTGCATCTGTCTTCCAATTCTGTTGTCCTAGTCTGTATGTTAAAATTAAATTGAATTGTAGAAAGAATAGTGATAAGCAGGACTGTCTGGGTTTCAAGATTATTGCTGTCTTTAGGGACTCCAAATTTTTGTGATCTATGAATACTTGACATGAGGATATGTGTTCCTTCCAGAAAGTGACATCATTATTCTAAAGCCCTCTTGATGGCAAGTAACTTTGAGGTAGATATTCAGCAAGTCAATAAGCAGGAAAGTTACCTAAATAACTTTATCTAGGTATTCAGCAGCACAAATCTGAATAAATCTGCACTGAATATACACAGATTAAGTTAGTTGGGTAAATTTAGGTTAGATATTTTTCTGTTCAGACTTATCTAGCTAACTTTAGATAGGTGATGCTGAATATCTGCACTCACTGGCTACATTTTAACCACATTTCCATTACTATATTTTTTATCTGTCTAGTTTTATCAGGTAATAAGTTATACAGACACAATTTAGCTAGGAAATAGAAGCATTTTTTCAGATCTCAGTTTTTGTCTGGATAACTCCAAAATTTAACCAAAGCATTTGAATATTGACCTCTCGCTCCTAAATGTAATAATTATTTTCTCCTTAGCTTCCATTAATAGAAGATATAAAGATGTAGAAGATTATTTTGAGATCTTCTTTTGAAACAAGAAGGCCCCTATCATGCTTGAGGCAATAATCTGGTTTAATGAATGTTTCTAGACCACTTGGATGTACTAACACAAGGGCTGTTATTAATGCTGCTTTCAAATGATCAGAGGCTAACTGGGCTTTTGTTGTCCAATTGAAAGGATTGTGTTTCTTCAGTAAGCTGATGATTGGGACTACTATTTTCAAGAACCCCTGGATAAATCTAAAATTGTTTGAACCCAGAAGTGCTGTATTCCCTTTATATTGTTTATTATTGGCTATTCTGTCAATGTTATTTTACTTAGATTCATTCTTAGACCTTATAGAGAAAATATATACTGCAAAATTGTCACAGATTTTTAATAAAACAATCATTTTTCTAGTTCTCTGTAGAGTTTATGATTTCTCAAGTGGCTTAATATCAGGCATACTTGATCTTTGTGTTTGGCCACATTCTTAGAAAAAAGATCAAGATGTCATCTAAGTAGATGACATGATGGTTCAGCCTGTCTCAGAAGATTTCATTAACAGAATTTTGAAAGTAAACTTGTGAATTACATAATCCAAATGGCATTACAAGGTACTTAAAGTTTCAGTCTCTCATTCAGAAAGCAATTTTCTATTCATCTCCTCCCCTAATGAAGATATGATTACAGACTGCATGTGTATCTAATTTCGTGAAGATCTATGCAGAGACACTTGAGCAACTCATTAATGAGCAGGAGTGGAATACCTGTTTTGGAGCTTGAAACCCAGTGTCCTGTAATCCATACATCAGTGTAAGGAAAAACTTTTCTTTGGCTCAAAGGCAAGGTAAGTTCTTGCTGGTGACATCAAGGGCCAAATTAATCCTTTGACCAAGTTTTTTTTTCAAGTACTTTTTTTAGTTCTGGATCTGAAAGTGAGTATATTCTCACAAATGAGATACCTGCTTCTTGTTGAATATTGCTTAGGCACTAGGCAGCCATATAGCCATTTGGTTGAAAACATCTCTGAAACCTTTACACTTTTCTGGAAGTTGTATTACCTGATTTTCTGCTACCATAACATGCTCTACTGTGAGCATATCTTCTATTCTGGGCTGGGGATGCAATTTTGATGGGAGAATGTTGATGCAAAATACATTGGGCATTGCATCCATCCTACTATTAGGTTATGACATTCTAATTGGGGTTAGTCCCAAAATAGCTATATGGAACATGGTTTAGGTCAAAGCAGATATTTTTTTATACTCTGTCAGATATTTATGAGTAGTAGATCCAATTTGAGGGTTACTCGACCTATGGCTATTATTCACCTGTCTATGATATATGGGATCATTCTGCCTTTCAGTCTCACTGATATCCCTAAAACAGTGTGAACTTTATGTCCTTAAAATAGGTAGAAATTACAGATTGTCTTTAAATCTAAGTCATCCCACATAAACCAGACTGGAATCAATTCAGACTTGTGATAGCATAGTAGGCTAGGCAGGCCTTATCAGTCAGACTATATGAGCCAAGAGGTCAATATTTACCAACATCCTCTATGAAGGTAGAAGTACCGATGAGATTGATTTGTTAAAATAATTTATGTACGCATGATGCAGACTCATTTTTAACTGAAGGTTAGAAACATGCTGTGATGCACCACTCATCAAAAAATAATTTCTTGGACCATTCCTGCCCTGCTAATAATTGAACTGTCATCCTCCTGCCCTTTGTCTTCAAACTACAGGTTCTTTCCATTCACTTCCTCAACTTTTTTGCATCTGTAGATATTCTCAACCCATCCATTCTGTATTTTACCATCTACATTCCTAGGACATGGCCCACACCAAAGTATCTGGTGACCTCCTCATAGCCAAGGCCAAGGGACTTTACTTGTTCCTTATCCTCCTTGACCTAGCTACTTCTTTGACACCATTGACTTGAATCATTAGTCTTCTCACACATGGCCTTCTTGGCTTTAGCCAATTTCTAGATTCCAACACTCATTTATTATTATTTATTTATTTATTTATATTCTGCTTTTCGACACTTCAAGGCGGATTACATTCAGGTACTGTAGGTATTTCCTGATCCCCAGAGGGCTTTTAATCTAGTTTATACCTGAAACAATGGGGGGTTTGAAGTGGCTTTTCCTGTCTGTGCATCTTGACTAGAATATAAATTGTATGGAGTAGGGACTCTCTCTTTTATGTGTCTGTACAAAGCTGAGTATGCAATACTACAGAAAGGCAAATACTAATACAGTAAGTAGACTGGGACCTTTTTGCAAATCCCTTGTGACTATATTTGAAAGATCTTTCTTAAAAGTATGTTGTATGGAATAAAATCATGCAGTCTGATATAAATTGAACAAATATTTTATTGGATGGTTCTGCTTAACTTTATGATTCTGATACAATTTAAAGGCTTACTTTATTTGATGCTAGAACTACTTTATGATTCCTATGATACAACACTGTCTAATATTTAGGGCTTTCATTTTCTGTTTTTCTTTTATTTTTCTTGGGAATTTCAATATTATAACAACAAAAAATCAGTATTAAATGATTTTCTTATTACAAACATAGAAACACAGAAATAGAAATGATGGCAAAAAAGGACAAATGGTCCATCCAGTCTGCCCAGAAAGTTTCCCTTGGTAGTATCTACTGTGCCGTGCATGTATCTGTCAGTGCTACTTGACATGCTTTGCTTATGGACTTTGCCGAACAAGCAGTCCTGTGTTTTTCCTTATTGTCTGTGCATCAGTACCCCAGACTGTAAAAAAGTAATGGCTCATGTTGGTTGTCTCCGAATCCAAATTCCTCTTTCCCTCCACCCCCCACCCCACTACTTCAAAGCACTTTTCATTCTCTTTACTCCTTCAAGTGTGTCCAGTCTTTTGCTTATCTTAGAATCATGTGCAAATAGACCTATTTTAGCTTATTCCCCTTCTGCAATATCACTCACAAAGATATTGAACAGAACCAGTCCAAACATCAATCCCTTTGGTACTCCACTTAACACGGCTCTCCCTTCAGAGTAGGCTCCATTTACCATTACCCACTGTCTCCTATCAGTCAACCAGTTTGCAATCCATGCCACCACATTGGCAGTCACTCCCAAGTTTTTCATTTTATTCTCAAGCCTTCTATGCAGGACCAGATCAAAAGCTTTGCTGAAATTCAAGATCACATCAAGCACTCATCCTCAATCCAATCCTTTACTTAACCAATCAAAAAACAGATTTGTCTAACAGGACCTTCCCATAATGAATGCATGTTGCCTTGGGTCCAGCAATTCAACAGATTGTAGATAGTTCATTATTTTTTCCTTCAGCAGCATCTCCATTAATTTTTCCTTCACCAATTTGAGGCAAACAGGACTATAGTTTCCGGCCTTCTCTCTGCCCCCACTCTTGTGAAGCAGGACAACTACCTCTCTTCTCCACTCCCTTTTCCAGGGATCTATTAAAAAGGTCCATCAGCAGACCCGCCAGCACATCTCTGAGCTCCCTCAGTATCCTGAGAAGTACCTCATCTGGGCCCATGGCCTTCTCCACTTTCAATTTGCATAGCTCTTCCCAATCATTCTGTTCCATAAACAGTTTCATCTACCCCATCTCCATCTACGATCTTGTCTACCAGCAATGGTCCTTCTCCACCATCTTCTTCAGTGAACACCAAACTGAAGAATGTGTTTAATTTTTCTGCCCTTTCTTTGTCCCTCTTCATACATTGTTCCTTCTCACCTTTCAATTTCACTATACCACTTCAGATCTTCTTTCTTTCTTTCTCTGATATCTCTGAAAAATGTTTTGTCATCTTGCTTTATCTCTTTGGCAATCCTGTCTTCTGCTTGACCTTTTGCTTTTTTGTTTTCTTTCTTCATCTCCCTCAGTTTCACCAGGTATTCTTCCCTGTGTTCCTCTCTTTGGGATCCTTTATACTTCTTGAACACTATTCTTTTTGCCACTTCCTTAGAGAACCAGATCAGTTTCTTTTTCCTCTTACTTTTTTTACTTTTCTAACATATAGATTTGTTGCTTGTATAATAGCTCCTTTCAAATCAGTCCATTGTGGTTCCACCTCACCCATTTCCTTCCAGTCTTCCAGTTCTTCCTCTAGAAACATTCCCATTTTGACAAAGTCTGTATTTGTGAAATTCAAAACTCGGGTTTTTGTGTGTCTTCTCTGTATCCTATTTGCAACCATAGTGTCTGATGATCACTGGTGCTCAGGTGGGCAACTATTCAGTAATTTGAGACATTATCCTCATTTGTGAGCACCAGGTCGAGTATCGCACACTCCCTCATAAGTTCCAATACTATTTGTTTGAACACAGCCCCTTGAAAAGCATCCACTATCTCTCCACTTCTTATAGATTCCGCAGAAGGGATACTCTAATCCATATCTGGCAGATTAAAATCTCAAACTAGCAACACTTATCCCTTCTTTCCCATCCCTTGGATGTCTTTGACCAGTTCTTCTATTTGAATCAGAGGCCTGTAGACCACAGTGATGTAAATGGAAGCTCCATCTTCTTTTTTTAAGTACAGCCCATAATGCTTCTTCCCTTTTTCATGTCTCTTATATTTCAGTTGCTTGGATATTGTTTCTGACATAAAGAGCTACTCTTCTACCTTTTATGTACTCTCTGGCCTTCCTAAACAAGTTATTGCTTGTGATGACCATATCCCAATCATGAGACTCTGTGAATCATGTCTGTGTAACAGTATCAATGTCCAAATCTGCTTCCACCATTAGAGCTAGATCTGGGATTTTATTGTCAGAAATTAGTTGAAAAGTCATTTTAAATCCAATTACTTCTTGTTATAATATTGAAATTCCCAGGAAAAATAAAATAAAACTGAAAACAATGCTTCTACTAATATTGTATGAAAGGAGGAAATGGTTTCTGCTTTGCACTGGTTTCTTTGCATAGAGCCCAGGAAAATATTTTGAACCTGTCTATTGGGGAATTGAAACGTGGTTTTCTGACTGACAGACAGACAGGGATAATCACAACTATGCTCCAGGGAGTTAGAATTGCTGAATGTTGATATACATATGTAACGCTAGAGTGGGATGGCTCTTATAGACTTAACATAAAGGCACTACCACATAGAAAGAGTTCTGGACCCTATCTGTAGCTATTTCTTGAATGATAGCTTTTCACGTCTGATTTCCAGGGCTCCCTGTGGGAGGAAATTTAGCTTCAAGGCCCTTTTGTATTATGTCCTCCTCTCAAATGCAGTACACTTGAGTCAGCAGTGAACACTGTTCTTAAATACCTTCAGCTCCTTCCCTCTGACAATGGACAGTAACCAATTTCTTTTCTGATGAAAATCTTCTCAGGTTCTTACTAAGAGAAAGACATCTCTTCCCACTAAAAGGGAAACAGATTTCCTGGTACCATGGACACTCAGTTCCCCAAGGATGCTCCAATCCACTGTAAAGGGGTAGCAAGGCTCTCACAGGGTAAATCTAAAAAATGGATCAAAAGAGTAAACACAGCTTGAAATAAGTCTGGTGGCTGGTTGAATTTAGAGGGAAAAGCCCACTAGCTTCTCATGATTATTTTATCAAACGTAACAGAGCAAAGGAAGAGAGATCCTGCCTCCAGGAAATCTAACTCAAAATACCACACCCTAATATGGTGTCTGGTGATGAATAAGGCTAAGACTATGCCATTTCAGTCTCCCACATGGGGAAGTAAAATCCAACCCAATTTCTACTAAATCTTTCTGAACCTCCTCAACAAGTTAGTACATTCCTTCTGGTAAGGAAAGCAAGAGTATCTTACAGACGGCTGCTCTCTGCTTTCTGAGCACAGGATCTCGGAGGCAGGGCTGGTTAACTTTAAATGCATCTGATAAATGATTTTTTTTACTTTAATGGCAAGGATGGCAGAGAAACATATGCACTTAACCAATACTTTGAATACAAGAAAAGAAAGGATCTTTAGCACACCCTTGACCCTCTTCTGGAGTTTGTTTTACCCATTTCATTTTAGATGAGGTTTCTGATTTTCCTTTCTCTTGGGGCATTTGACTCATTGATATACTGCTTGTCTGTAGTCCAGGCAAAAGTTTTCTGTACACCTTTTCTCTTTTTCTGTGGTTGAGAGATGTTATCTTGGTTAATCAATTATCATTGGTTCTGGAAGGAGGAAGGAGTTTGAGAAAATCCACTTTCTATATCCCTGGAAAACCCATGTTTCCTTTCCTCTATTCTGCTTGGTTTGAGTCAGTTCTAATACAGAGCATGATTAGTGACACCAAATCAGATTTAGGGGGAGAGGGGGGCTGGTATTTAGGTGCTCCAGTTCATCTTTAATGTACCTGATTAACCCCCACTCCCCAGAAGTGGAATCAGAGTGCAGGCTCATTCCAATCTATATCTGCTAGCCACCCACCAACAGAACTCGGAAGTATATTTAGCCATTGACTGATAGTTGAAGAGGCGATGTTCTGATAGTTATTCTCAGTCCAACTCTTCAAATACATGAGATATTTTAGTAATACATGTGTCTATGTTAACAAGGAGGAGGCTATCTTGTTTCCATAGCAGATTGCCCAGATCAGAACATCTTTAATAAATAGACTAAAACTGTCCCTGCTTTAATGGAGACTGTCTTGTAGGTCTGACGTGGAATAGGACGCGAAACTGGTTAATGAAATCTCAAAATTCTTTCCATCTCCCCTGACATTTGTCATGACATCCTGGGTTCTGCTCTTGACATTGGAGCCATGGTGTCAGGTTTTCTCTGGGTTACATTTGATGTCCACGGAGCATCTACCTGCTGTTGTAGGTGGTTCACTTACATCTGCATAATTTGGACCACAATGACTAATTCTTTAGTGGGTAGAGCTGTCATGTACTGCCTTCATTCAGTCAAGAGACATATTTCAGCTTGCACAAATTGTCAGCCTTTAGTCAGGCTGTATGTGACCAGAAGAATGAGTAAGGTGAGGCATACCTGATCAGAGCATGCAAAGGTATCTCCAGAGTGTGCAACAAGCTTTTCTGAGGGAAAGTAGAAGATAACATAATCCTGAAGTTTGGAAGCTGGAAAGTCAGTCCAGGGAACCAGAAAGAAGCCAGAAAGAGAACAGGAGTCCATGAAAGCAAAAATAGTTAGACCCAAGGCAGGAATCTGTGAAGACAGGAACAAACTGGATTCAGAAATTTACCCATCGAAAACAGCTTTAAAAATGCCCTTACCTTTTGTGGAAATACACCAAAAATGTCCCTAGAAATGCCTCAATAAAGAATAAATATATTTATTTGACCATGTATTTCTTTCCAAAGTCTCAGAATTTTTATTTCTGTTGTAATGTGGCTCAGTGATGTGTGGAAGTTATCATGCTAAATATAGAAGGAACAGAATGTATGAGTTAGAGAGAGCAATTTTGAAAGCTATTTACTCAGGTAAATACCAATTTATCCAAGTAAATTGGACTATCTGAAAATTGCTCTTAGTACTACCAAAAGTATATATGAGTTTCCACAGCAGGCATACTTTTAGCAGGATTGCAAAGAGCTGTTATGAGGGGTGTAGGCTAGGGGATAAATGGCAACTTGAACATTAGCATTTTCAAATGTGGTGCACTATTATTTTGTCCAGGATCAGCCACAAGAGAAATAGCAGATGTAAATTATGTATGCCAATTGTACACATGTCCTTGTAGCTAGTTTTTCTTAGAGAAATTGCCTAGTTACTTTCTGTATATGCCATCTTGTAATCAATGAAGGCAGCTGACCTAGTTATGTAGTAACAATAAGTACGAATAATACAAAAAGGTTACAAGGTCCACAAATACAAAAGGTTTCACATACCTTGCAGCTAGGCAGACCATTCAAAATCACCCCATGGAGGGACATTTTCAAAATCATTTCCCTCGGTAAACGCTGAAAAATGACTTTTAGTCCCTGGCTAAAAGCACACATGAATTTCAGAGCATGCACACTTTTGGTCAAGTTAAAAAGAAACATTCCTTCAAGGGGTGGGGGTATTTAGATTGGGGGAGTAAAACAGATTGCATTCATAGGATGGGCAAAAGTACATACACGATTCTAAACACACAAACACACACACCCACATACATACACACAAACACACACATACTCTCTGCCACCCATATAAACACCACTTGCAAAGAACACGCTCCCTTACTTTCATACTTAATGCTGGCTCATTTTCAACGTGAGCATGCCCGAGTAATTTCCATTAAAAAATTAGCTATAAAGTACACAGGCTTATTTGCACTCGTGTATGTTGAACTGTGCAAGCTATTGAAAATTGTCCTCTAAATGTCAGTTACTACAATGGTTGACTTATACCAAGTCAAAGGCAGATATCCGTAATTGGTCACATTTTGCGTATTCCTAAGTTACTTTCAAGTATGGTATATTGCCTTTTACATTTTTTTTTATCTGTGCTATTAAATAAGTACCACAGAACAAAATATTATTGTTAGGAATGGACCCACCCAACCCTGCTGATTTGCAATGAAAAACTGGGATGTTACATCAGTTCAGTTCATGATATAACATTCAGAGATCATGGAATAGGTTTTTGTGGCCTGTTTCTACAGCAGTAAACAGTTCATTTTCTTCAGAAAAGTAGAAGATAAATTCCTTTTCTGTTCTAGCTCACAAGGGGAGAAATAATGGAGGGAGGGAGAGTGAAGATAAAGGGAGTATTGCTTCGTTTGCTATAATACATCTCCATTACTCTTTATGTCCCTAGGCATTGACAAATAGGTAACTCTTGAAATCCTATGTATTATGGATGTATACCTGATTATATACTGTATACTGCTTATTTTTCTTTACCTATAATGTTTAGAGACTCCCATCATAAGTTAAAGATTGGCCTAATCCTGCTGACAAATATAGTAGTGAAGACAGAGTACATTAAAATGCAAGTCATTATGTGTAATGAAATACATTCAACTTTCCCTTAAGGGATTATTTAGTTCAAGGAATTTCCATATCTTAGAAATATATAAGTACATTTAAATATATCACTATAGTATGTTTCTGTCTCTGAAAATGATCCAGATAAGCAGTTCTTTGTTTTTCCATGAATAAGTCCATCTTATATTCACTGTGACAAATTGTATAAGAGACAACTATGGCTACGTTTATGACTATAATACCAGCAATACAAAAGAATGTGAACTAATACAGTTGGCAGTTATTAAACAAAGGCATACAAAAGACAAATAAATCCCTAGAAGAAGCTCAGGGAGAGAAAGGGACTGAGCTCCACCTTCAGACCCTGAAAAAGCTGGGGAAATGACACACAAGGAATCTAGATGTTCCACTTAGAAAGACACTGTAGCAGCTGATGAAGATTACAAACAGTGAAGGAGAGCTGGAGGTCATAGAAGTAGAAACCTGACCAAGAGAAGCCTAAATAAGCTGAGAGTAGAAGTCTAGCACTTTCTACTGGGGCATTCACTGCAGATCCACTCTAGGCTAAGGGTAAGAAAAGTGAGAGTACAGGAAAAGGTGAGAAGAGCCTCAGTCAAATTCAGCATCCAGAGGTGGGCCATAAATGCTGAATGAGTGACCAAATATCTGTTTCATGACTTTTCTAACAAATTAATGACAATTCAATCATTATATAACTTGTGCGCAGCCGCATGCAAGTTATAAAATCAAGGGTCGGTGCGCTCAAGAGGGTGCACTGCACACTAGTGCACCTTGTGCATGCCAAACCCTCGGGGAGACCAGCTGGCTTTCCCCATTGCCTCTGAGGCTGCTCTGAAATTGGAGCGGCCTCGGAGGGAACTTTCCTTCCCCCCCCCCCCCACCTTCCCTTTCCTTCCCCTCCCTTCCCCTAGCTGATTTGGAGGAGGAAAGGTACACAAAGATGAGATTTGTACATTATACTCTCAACCTAGTTTGATGCTCTCTCTTTAGCTGCTATCAATCTAGCTCAAGAGTACATTGTACAAAATTACTACTTGACCCTCCTACAGTGGTATAAAAAGTTGACTATATGTGTACCTCTTCAGAGGCTTTCTTTCTCCCTCCCCTCCTTCCCTTTCCCTTTAACATCAGGAAAAAAGGTGTAGTTATTTCTGGCATTAAAACATGTGAATAACATGCATTATGCTATCTCATGCAACATTAAACACCACTCATTTTCATAAACTCCACCCAAACTCCTCTGTTTTGGCTAAATTTTTAGAATTTGCATATGCATCTCACGTTGCGTTATTTATTATATGTGTCATGGTGTGATCACGGGTATTAGGGACCTAACAACTGTGTTAAGGCCCTAACACGATCAGATGGATGACCCTGTAAATTTGTGGGAAAAAAACCCAGCAAAAACAAAATGAAAACTGATACAATAGGGATGGGAAAGGAGAAAAATTTATTTGGGCACTTTTCCAGCTAAATGTTAGCCAGATATCGAAGATATTTTGGAGATATTTCGGGGAGGAGTTAACATTAGTGAGATAAGTTTTCTGGCTAACTCTGATATTCAGAGTTTGTTGGATAACTTATTTGGCATAATCTAATCATGCCATAAAGCTTCCCTAAAGTTGTCCGGATAAAGTTAAGAACATAAGAACATGCCATACTGGGTCAGACCAAGGTCCATCAAGCCCAGCATCCTGTTTCCAACATTGGCCAATCCAGGCCATAAGAACCTGGCAAGTACCCAAAAACTAAGTCTAGTCCATGTTTCCATTGCTAGTAATACCAGTGGCTTAATTAACAGCAGGTAATGGACTTCTCCTCCAAGAACTTATGCAATCCTTTTTTAAACACAGCTATACTAACTGCACTAACCATATCCTCTGGGAACAAATTCCAGAGTTTAATTGTGCGTTGAGTAAAAAAAGAACTTTCTCCGATTAGTTTTAAATGTGCCACAAGCTAACTTTATGGAGTGCCCCCTAATCTTTCTATTATCTGAAAGAGTAAATAACCGATTCACATCTACCCATTCTAGACCTCTCATAATTTTAAACATCTCTATCATATACCCCCTCAGCCATCTCTGAGGGGGGATATGATAGAGAGGCAGAGGGGGAGGAATCAGCCCGGCCCGGGTGTCATGGACGCCGGCCACGGCAGGCCGCAACCAGGGTCGGGTCAGCGACCGCGGCAATGCTGACCTTACCCAAGGGGTTGGGCAGACCCGAGACGCCTGCCGTGGCAGGCAGCCTCTCCTATGGTTGTCTTCACGGCCACAATCGCTGCTAGCCCGGCTGAGGGAACCCAGCCCCGGACCGTCGCGGCTAGCGGTCCTAACAGTTTCCTGTCTTTTAGCCAGTTTGCAATCCACGAAAGGACATCGCCACCTATGCCATGACTTTTTACTTTTCCTAGAAGCCTCTCATGAGGAACTTTGTCAAATGCCTTCTGAAAATCTAATTATACTACATCTACCGGTTCACCTTTATCCACATGTTTATTAACTCCTTCAAAAAAGTGAAGCAGATTTGTGAGGCAAGACTTGCCTTGGGTAAAGCTATATTCAATAATGCAGCTGCACAATACACCTCCAAAGTCAGGTGGATAATTTTATCCAGCTAACTTTGCTATTTGGATTGTGACTGAATACAGATCTCATATTGTTTTACAATATGCATAATTTTACCCATCTAAAAGGTGGTAGAGTTAGGTCATGGTATGAAAACATACAAGGGAATTTAATCTTGAAATCTATATTCGTAATTTCATTTTCATACTTTGCACCTGCTTTAAAGAAGAAATATTTTATATAGGTACAAAAGTATCCATATTTCCATGCTTTCCAGAAATTTTCAAAGGCAAACTTCATTGGGAGTTTTACTTTGAAAATGACCTTGTTGCTACGAGGTGCAGAATTGCATCTGACAATGTAGACTCTTGTCCTCAAAGGCTTATGCCTCAATAAACTGTTTTTTTTTCTATAAAGTGCCACCAGCCTCTCTGTTGTTTTTGCTATACAATGGTGCTGCTGAAGATGCCCTTTTCCTAATGAGATGCTATTCCAAATTTTCTGTCTTTTCTGGTTAGATTAAAGTCAGTATGGTACTTTTTACAAAAGCAGAGTATTTATCTTAGTGTCATATCTACTTTCCATCACAATGGTTTTCAAAGTTAAAATGTAAAGAGAGCTCAGAAAAAGTTTCATTTAGTTAATAAAATACTAAAACTGCTTTAGAAATCAATATCAATATTAAGACCTATCAGGACAGATATGTTGGTTCTGTTCTAAGTGCTTTGATTACATTGTAGAGAAGGGTATTTACCTGTTTTTTATTCACCTTCCCTCTTTTTTTATTGGAATTTCATATGCATAGCCTGTGTGGTTACATCTTTATTGGTGTGCCCATGCTGATACCACACTGCTTTTTTCACATTGACAACATAGGATTTTGAGAATTTAGACTTTGTGGAGTTGCATGCATTCAGGTCAAGATTGTAAATCTAGCTTCCCTGGGGCTTCCAACTGAGCTACTGACATTTCAGAATCATTTTTCATGCAGAGCTGCAATTTAACCAGAGCTTAATTCCAAAACTCTGCAAACAGACCTTTGTTAAATGTTAGTCCTCTCTTCATTTACTTAAAAAAACCCCAACACATTTTAGAATAAAGAAATCAGATAAATACATAAAAAGTAAACAGTAAAAACAATAATAATAAACCATGAATGGTGGTGAGATTATTTCTTTTTATTCAGTTTTCCAAAAGAAATAAATTATAAAAAAGAATAATCAATACATCAATTTAAAAAAATGTAATTTTCCAAAGTTTAATTCCAAAATAATAGAGAAAATGCAAGATAATTAAAATGAAACATTAAGAATTATTATTAATAATTTATTTTTTTAGAAAAATAACCACTAACTAAATATAGTTATAAACCAAATAAGAAAAATATAGAAATATATCCCAAAACACTTTGGTTTGAGAGTCTGAGTGATCTGTTTACAAAACCACATTAACATCAATTAACAATATGCATGTTAATGGCCATAAGAGCATAAGAAATTGCCATACTGGGTCAGACCAAGGATCCATCAGGACCAGTATCCTGTTTCCAACAATGGCCAATACAGGGTACACGTACCTGGCAAGTACCCAAACACTAAGTAGATTCCATGCTACTGATGCCAGTAAAAGCAGTGGCTATTCTCTAAGGGGCGGATTTTAAGAGCCCTGCTCGCCTAAATCCGCCCAAATCCGGGCGGATTTAGGCGAGCAAGGCCCTGCGCGCCGGTGAGCCTATTTTACATAGGCTCACCGGCGCGCGCAGACCCCGGGACTCGCGTAAGTCCCGGGGTTCTCCGAGGGGGGTGTGTCGGGGACATGTTGGGGGGCGGGCCCGGTCATCGCGGCGTTTAGGGGGCATGTTGGCAGCGTTTTGGGGGCGGGTCTGGGGCGTGGTTATGGCCCGGGGCGGTCTGGGGGCATGGCCGCGCCCTCCGTACCCGCCCCCAGGTCGCGTCCCGGCACGCAACCGGCCCGCTGTCGCGCGGGGATTTACGTCTCCCTCCGGGAGGCGTAAATCCCCCGACAAAGGTAAGGGGGATTTAGACAGGGCCGGGCGGGTGGGTTAGGTAGGGGAAGGGAGGGGAAGGTGAGGGGAGGGCGTTAGAGGATTCCCTCCAAGGCCGCTCCGATTTCGGAGCGGCCTTGGAGGGAACGGGGGTAGGCTGCGCGGCTCGGCGCGCGCCGGCTATACGTAATTGATAGCCTTGCGCACGCCGATCCAGGATTTTAGCTGATACACGCGGCTCCGCGCGTATCTACTAAAATCCCGCGTACTTTTGTTTGCCAACAAAAGTATGCCAACGCGCCTTGTTTGAAAATCTACCCCTAAGTTAACATGATTAATAGCAGTTAATGGACTTCTCATCTAAGAACTTATCCAAACCATTTTTAAAACCAGCCATAATAACTGTACTAACCACATCCTCTGGCATCAAATTCCAGAGATTATTGTGCATTGAGTGAAAAAGAATTTTCTCCAATTACTTTTAAATGTGTTATTTGCTAACTTAATGGAGTTCCCCCTAGTCCTTCTATTATCCGAAAGAGTAAATAACTGATTCAAATGTACTCATTCTAGACCTCTCACTTTTTTAAAGACATCTATCATATCCCCCCTCAGCCAGCTCTTCTCCAAGCTGAACAGCCCTAATCTCTTTAGCCTTTCCTCCTTGGGAAGCTGTTCCATCCCCTTTATCATTTTGGTCACCCTCCTCTATACCTTCTCTATTGCATCTATATCCTTTTTGAGATGTGGTGACTAGAACTGGACATAGTACTCAAGGAGCAGTCTCACGATGGAGTGATACAGAGGCATTATGACCTATTCCATTTTATTCACCATTCCCTTCCTAATAATTCCTAACATTCTGCTCACATTTTTGACTGCTGAGAAACACTGAGCCGACGATTTCAATATATTATCCACTATGATGCCTAGATCTCTTTCCTGTGTGCTAGCTCGTAATATGGAACTTAACATTGTGTAAGTACAGCATGGGTTATTTTTCCCTATATGCATCACCTTGCACTTGTCCACATTACATTTCATCTGCCATTTGGATGCCCAATCTTCCAGTCTTGCAAGGTCCTCCTATAATTTATCACAGTCTCCCTCTATTTCAAAAATAAAATATCAAACCTCCTCCTACGCTTCCCTTCCAACCCCTCTCCAGCCAATCCGCTCTCCAAAAATCCCAACCTCAACTTCGAGTTTCTTGATTTAACCTCCGCCAAGGAAATCAAATCTATTTTTAAAAAAATCAAACCCGCTACATACACCTCTGACACTATCCCCACTCAGGCACTCCTTTCCATTCCCTCCATCATAGCGAAACCCCTTTCCACATAATCAACTGCTTCCTCTCCCATGACAAAGTCCCAGACCCCCTCAAACTTGTTGTTGTCAAGCCTCTCCTCAAAACCCCCCCCCTTGACCCCACCAACCCTTCAAACTACCGTCCTATCTCTAACCTTCCCTTCATATCTAAAATTATGGAAAAGATAGTCAATTCACATCTCTGTGATTATCTGGAAGACCTTAACATTCTCCACCCCTCTCAATTTGGCTTCTGTAAGTCTCGTAACATGGAAAGCCTCTTACTTTCACTGACACTCTCCTCAAGGGCATGGACCATGGACAATCCTTTATCCTGGCCCTTCTTGACATATCATCTGCCTTCGACGTTATCAGTCTCAAAATCCCCCTTACCTGCCTAACTGAGATTGGCATCTCCGGCACAGCCATCCACTGGTTTTCCTCCTACCTCAATAATAGAGGCTACACTGCAAGGATTGCAAATTCCAAATCATCATACATCCCCCTTACCCAAGGCATCCCACAGGGCTCTTCACTATCCTCCACACTCTTTAATATATACCTGTTACCGCTCTGCCACCTCCTCTCCGACCTTGGTCTTAAGTTTTTCTTATATGCAGATGACATACAAATTCTTGTCCCTATTCAAGAATCCCTCAACAAATCCTTACATTTTGGGAAACATGCCTCACCTTTATTAACACCCTACTCTCTAACCTCCACCTTGCTTTAAACTTCTCCAAAACTGAACTCCTCATCATTTCAAATCACCCTGACCAGACGCCACTCTCTGCTTGTGACTTCACCCTCCCCTCAAATGCTCTTCCCTTCTTCGTGCGAGACCTCGGTGTCTCCCTAGACCACCAACTAAACTTCAAAAACCACATTAACACAATCATAAAGGGAGGATTTTTCAAGGTCCACATCCTCAAAAAACTTAAACCTCTGCTCTATTCGCAAGACTTCCGCACAGCCCTGCAAGCGACAATGCTAACAAAAATGGATTACTGCAATTCCTTACTTCTAGGCCTCCCCTATTCTACTATTAGACCCCTGCAAATGCTATGGCAAGAATCTTTACAAATACACGTAAAGCCGACCACATCACCCCTATTCTTAAGGAACTCCATTGGCTTCCCATCTCCTCCCACATCAGATACAAAACCTTCACCATTATTCACAACTCCCTGCACAACCATAATCACTCCTGGCTTGAGGATGCTCTTCGATTCCGCTTCTCCAGTCATCCTACTAGAACCACACTCTCAGGAACCGTCCCCCTCACTTCCACCAGAGAACGAGCCCTACCCATTGCAGGCCCCTCTCTCTGGAACACTATGCCATTTGAGCTCTGACTAGAACCATGCATTCAGAAATTCAAAACAGGGGTTAATACATGGCTCTTTAAAATGGCCTACCCTGACTTGGATCCTATGTAGTCCCCCTGCTCCCTCTACTCCTTCAGAGAAAGAGCCCTGTCATTCCCATACTTATAGCCTTCCCTTTATTCTTTTAATTGTACTCCGATTTGTCTCTCATATCTCTGCACCTCCTTATTTTACCCCCTTTTATACCCGTTATATACCCCTTTCCCCTGTCCTTAAGCCCTACCTTCCCAATAGCAACCCCTTTCTGAACGTATAATTTGTAATGTCATATATAGTGTCTTCTGTATGTACTAGTTAAAGATAATGTATATTTTTGTATATAGTTCTTTTTGGAGTGTATAATTTATATATAGTGTATAAGGTTATCCACAGTGTATAAGGTTATACACAGTCCCTTTTTGAGTGTATAATTTGAATTTTTACATATTATGTACTTTGGTTGTTTTTCCATGACATACTGTTCCTATTCTCCTCTTCCTCTTTTTCCCTCTCTTCTCTTGCCCCTTCTCTCTTCCTAGCTGCACCCCTCCCCCCACCCTCATTTTTTGTATTTTCCTCCTTCAGTTATATTGTAAACCGGCATGATGTACCCACAAATGTCTGTATATGTCTACACCTAAAGATAACCCTTCAACAATCCCACTCAATTTCGAACCTAGAATGTGCATACTTCAAATCCAAACAGCTCCAAATATGCCTTTTCTATGCCCCACCAGGAAACTTAGAGGCCGACCCATCTCCCTTCATAGAATATATAGCCAAACACATCAACTATGACTCCCCTGCACTAATAATGGGAGACTTTAATTTACATGTAGACTTGAACAAACGCTCCACTAATTGCGAATCTATCCTATCCTCACTTAAGCACATGGGCTTCAAACAGATCGTTGACAACCCAACTCACAAAGCAGGCCATACGTTGGATCTGATTTTCATAAATGAAGGCATCTCTCTCTCATCTCCTGCAACCTGTACACCCGTACCCTGGTCGGACCACCTAATCATCACAACGGTCCTTAAGACAGCAGACACACTTCCCCCTCCATTCCCCAAAACCACTATTCACTTCAGGAAACCCTGCTCCTCTGAAGTCATAACCAATCATCTTGATAAGGAACTGCCACAGCTCGACCTCTCCGATGTGAACTCAGCCGTCACGTCTTGGCATTCGATCACCAACAAAGTCGCAGACCAAACCTGCCCACTAACCACCAAGATGCTTCACAAGGCCCAGGACAACAGAAAACCTTGGTTTACCCCTGAACTGAAGGCCATCAAATCAGATCTCAGAAACAAAGAACATATCTGGCGCAGAAATCCCTCTACCACAACTCAAGCAATCTACAAATCCATACTCAACAAATACAGGAACACCATCTTCAAAACAAAGAAAGACTTCTTCGCTAAAAAAATTCACCACTTCATCTTTGACTCCAAAGCTCTTTTTTCATACATCTCCGCCCTCACCAAACCCTCTCCTCCTTCCATTCCAGATGATCAAGCTCTCTCCAAAGCCACAGAACTTGCCTCCTTCTTCGAGAAAAAATTATAAATCTCACCAAACAGTTCTCCACCCCCAATCCACTTACCCCCATCTTGCAAACCTCAAGATCACATCAGAACTCTAGGCTAGAATCCTTCGAGACTACCTCTTCTCTCGAAGTTATGAATATCCTAAAGAAACTCAAACCCTCTTCTCATCCGCTAGACACCATCCCATCAAACCTTCTCATTTCAATACCAAATACCATAGCGAAACCCATCGCAGAAATCATTAACTGCTCATTAACCCAAGGTCAAGTACCCGATTCTCTCAAGCAAGCCATACTGAAACCACTACTAAAAAAACCTAATTTGTCCACAGATGATCCATCCAACTTCTGTCCCATAGCCAACTTACCCTTCATTGCCAAGATCATTTAAAAAATAGTTAATAAACAACTCACAGACTACCTGGAAGAACACATGATTCTGGCTCCATCACAATATGGATTTCGTAAATCCCGAAAACACAGAATCCCTTCTGATTTCTCTCATGGACTCCATACTCTTTAGCTCAGAAAAAAGACAACCTCACCTACTTATTCTCCTTGACCTCTCGGCGGCCTTTGATACGGTCAACCACTCAATCCTTCTCGACCGACTAGCTGATATTGGTATCTCAGGCTCTGCCCTCGACTGGTTCCACTCATTTCTCAGCAACAGATCATTCAAGGTCAAAATCAATAACAAAGAATCACAGTCAATCAGCTCAAACCTGGGAGTCCCACAAGGTTCTTCACTCTCCCCAACCCTTTTCAACATTTATCTGCTACCTCTCTGCCTCCTCCTTTCTAAGCTGAAAATCAAACACTTTGTATACGCGGATGACGTCCAAATTCTCATCCCGATTAAGAAATCCCTACAAAATTCTTTAATCTTCTGGGAGAATTGCTTTCTTGAAATCAGCACTCTCCTCACTCATCTCAATTTAGTCATCAACAAAGACAAGACTGAATACCTCATCATCTCCCAGGAAGACTACCCCATGTCTAGAGAGGCAGCCTCACCCATAACTGGTCAACCGCAAAAAGACCTCAACTCTCTCTACAACCTCCCTTCAACTATCCTGGACAATCTCAAAAACTCGGCTTTCGTAAGAGACCTAGGCGTGCTCCTCGACAATCAGCTTAACCTTAAAAGATTTGTAAACAACACGACAAAAGAGTGCTTCTTTAAATTACAAGTTCTGAAAAAGCTAAAACCGCTTCTGCACTCACAAGATTTCCGCCTGGTTCTACAATCTATCATCCTTACCAAAATTGACTACTGTAACGCTCTGTTACTCGGTCTACCAGCTACCACCATTAAGCCCCTACAGATGTTACAGAACTCTGCGGCCAGAATCTTGACTAACTCTAATAAGAGAGACCACATTACACCTATCCTCTATAACCTCCACTGGCTACCGATCAAATACAGAATTCTCTACAAAGTTCTGACCATCATGCATAAATCCTTATACAACTCAGCCCCAATGGATCTTACATATCAGCTACGCACCAACAAATCCACGAGACCGATCAGAAAAGCTTACCAAGGCACCCTTTTCATCCCTCAAACCAAAACCTCACTAAGTAATAGGGCAATATCCACTGCAGTTCTTACTCATTGGAACACACTCCCATCAGAACTCAGACAAGACCTCTGCCAGATTTCATTCAAGAAAAAACTGAAAACATGGCTTTTCAGCCTAGCATTTCCTTGATGGCCCACAATGTACTTCCCTCGACAACCTTGATTTGTTTTATATGTTATTAATTCACCCTTAAACCCTCCCCCATACTCCAACTTTCTGATCCACTGTTCCCCCCCATCCACTTTCCACTGTTCCCTTCCCCGTGTCCGCCCTCCGACCCCCCCCGTTCTCCATCTCAATCGAGACTATTATACGCTTGATTTCATTTTAACGTTGATGGCTTTTTTGCTTACATCTTGTATAAGAAGTTTACTTTTAATACCTTGTTGCCAAAAGTTTTTAAATATTCTTCGTTCTATGTAATGCTCACAAGCTCTCTTATTTGTACTATGTTCTTCGTTCCATGTAATGCTCTTAGGCAAGTTTATTGTTTCACTGTAAACCGGTTTGATTTGCATCCAATGCAAGAAGATCGGTATATAAAAAAACAATAAATAAATAAATAAATAAATATATAAAAGCTAATAAATAAATAAAATAAATAAATATCCAGTCATGGTGCCTCGTGCACATCACACCAGCGTTCAATGAATTTGCCAATCTGCTTGTTTAATATCTTCATACATCACCCCCAAAGTGGCGAGTTCAGGAACTGATGGCAGGGTATGATCTCTAACCAAATCAGCCTGGTAAAGGTCATTAAGGACAGGATGATTGCGATGTCATTCCTCATATTGTCCAGGAACCCGGGCATGATTCCCAGATTGTTGACTCCAATGGGTACTTGGACCGGTGCTTTTCAATATATATATATATATATATATATATAAATGATCTGGAAAGGAATACGACGAGTGAGGTTATCAAATTTGCGGATGATACAAAATTATTCAGAGTAGTTAAATCACAAGCAGACTGTGATACATTACAGGAGGACCTTGCAAGACTTGAAGATTGGGCATCCAAATGGCAGATGAAATTTAATGTGGACAAGTGAAAGGTGTCGCATATAGGGAAAAATAACCTTTGCTGTAGTTACACGATGTTAAGTTCCATATTAGGAGCTACCACCCAGGAAAAAGATCTAGGCATCATTGTGGATAATACATTAAAATCGTCAGCTCAGTGTGCTGCAGCAGTCAAAAAAGCAAATAGAATGTTAGGAATTATTAAGAAGGGAATGGTTAATAGAACGGAAAATGTCATAATGCCTTTATATCGCTCCATGGTGAGACCACACCTTGAATACTGTGTACAATTCTGGTCACCACATCTCAAAAAAGATATAGTTGCTATGGAGAAGGTACAGAGAAGGGCAACCAAAATAATAAAGGGGATGGAACAGCTTCCCTATGAGGAAAGGCTGAAGAGGTTAGGGCTGTTCAGCTTGGAGAAGAGACGGCTGAGGGGAGATATGATAGAGGTCTTTAAGATCATGAGAGGTCTTGAACGAGTAGATGTGACTCGGTTATTTACACTTTCGAATAATAGAAGGATTAGGGGGCATTCCATGAAGTTAGCAAGTAGCACATTTAAGACTAATTGGAGCAAATTCTTTTTCACTCAAAGCACAATAAAGCTCTGGAATTTGTTGCCAGAGGAGGTGGTTAGTGCAGTTAGTGTAGCTGGGTTCAAAAAAGGTTTGGATAAGTTATTGGAGGAGAAGTCCATTAATGGCTATTAATCAATTATACTTAGGGAATAGCCACTGCTATTAATTGCATCAGTAGCATGGGTTCTTCTTAGTGTTTGGGTAATTGCCAGGTTCTTGTGGCCTGGTTTTGGCCTCTGTTGGAAACAGGATGCTGGGCTTGATGGACCCTTGGTCTGACCCAGCATGGCAATTTCTTATGTTCTTATGTTCTTATGTGTATAATATATCTGGACGGGCAAATCTTGTCAATTGTTGCCTCAGCAGGGGGACTAGCTGGTCCAAATGCCCCTCTGACCCCGTCATCGCACTATGCCATCCAATGCCCAGCAGATTGATGTCCAATAGCGTAAAAGAGAGTCAAAACCAACAAGGCTGCTGCTTCATAGTGTTCAAGGCAGGAAAACCAGTGCTAGCACTGATGGTGTTCCACGATTCCTCTACCACTGACAACCCATGGGAACTGGAGGAGGATACTGAAGAGTCAGAGCAGCAGGGGTACATCCTACTTTTCCTTTTGTGCCTCCTTCCCGCTTTGTTGCCCTCCACTGGGATTGATCACCGGCTACCACCTCAACCACTGGTGGTTGATTAGAGGTCTCACCAGCCCCAGGTACCAAAGTGACCACATTGGACCCACCTTCAGCAGACACAGGTGCCACTGACAATACCATAGGGGCCATATCCAGATCCATATCAGTGGCATTCCGGAGGTCCAGGGAGTCTGAAATACTGGCACTATTGAATGAAACGCAGGCAGAAGCCATGACCGGGCCTCCCCCAGCACATGAGGGAACTGTCGCTGCGTGCTCCTGCAAAGCAAGTAAGCTGCTGCTCTGGGCTTATGGGCACATAGCATAAACAGATGCCCATTGCCACCTGCCAAGAGGCTCCCCAGTGATTCTTCCCCAAGTGGAACTGCACTCTAGGGATCCCTCAGTGGGACCGGGTGGTAAGCCAGAGCTCTTGATTTGTGACTGCACTGCATGGCTGTGACTTAAGGACCTAAAATCGCCGGAGTAGATTTTCAAAGGGTTATGTGCGTAACCCTTTAAAACCTATCCCCTGCGCGCACCAAACCTATTTTGCATAGGATCAGTGGCGCGCGCAAGCCCCGGGACGAGCGTATGTCCCGGGGCTTTGAAAAAGGGTCGGTCTAGGGCGGGGCCGGGGCGGGACGGTGATCCAGGGGAGGTCCCGAGTCCTCCGGCACAGCGGCTGTGCAGGGGTTGGCGCGCCAGCAGCTGGCCGGCGCGTGCAAGTTACGCCTGCCAGAGGCGTAAATGCCAGAGGCGTAACTCCTGCAATAAAGGTAGGGGGGATTTAAGTAGGGCAGGGGGGTGGGTTAGATAGGGGAAGGTGGGGGGGGGGAGCGAAAGGAAAGTTCCCTCCGAGGTCACTCCAATTTCAGAACGGCCTCGGAGGGAACGGTGAAAGCCATCGGGCCTCCCCTAGGGATCGGCGTGTGCAAGGTGCACAAGTGTGCACCCCCTTGCGTGCGCTGACCCTGGATTTTATAACATGCGCACGGCAGCGCATGTTATAAAATCGGGTGTACATTTGTGCAGGTCAGGTAGCTCGCACAAATGTACCCCGCGTGCATAAGATTAAAAATCTGCCCTGCCCTGTTTAACCATCTGAAGAGAAAGAGCCTCAGTGGAATTTGAACCCTGGGTTCTCAGCCTGCTATTCGACAGCAGAGGGACCTACTAGCTTCCATAGCAACATTTCTGGCTGGGATCTGAATTTGTAGCTTCTGCACTGCAAAGCAGCACAAGGTTACACTGAGCCACCACAAGGGAAAGGCTGCAGTGCAGGCAGCGGGAGCCAAAATGGACAGAGCCAGGGAGCGACGGCCAGGTAGCTCCCCAAGCTGCTGCTCTTGCCCCTCGGGATGGCCCCAGGCTTCAAATGGCCCAATGAGCTGTCCCAGCTGTCCTGACCCGCTTCCCAGGCCTTTGCCATTGCCGGGTCACTCCCCCTTTCCCCTCTTGGCTTTCCCCCCGCAACTTTCTGGCACTCGCCATGCATGCTCACGCCAATAGGTGGGCAATGTCAGCGCATTGGCAACGTCATCAAGCGGTGGCAATGCTGCTCCCACCAGCAATGCTGCCACCGCTGTGCCATGGGTAAGGGCCGTGTTCCCCCCTTCCCTCACTTCAGGCATAGCGCCAGGTTATCAGCAGCGCTCATGCATCGACCCGGCACCACACCTTTATCTTAACTAATAGGATAAAGAATGAGTGTGCATATTAATACATGTGCATTATAGATTAATATGTACCATGTTAAAAGCATACCTATGTATATGTACTGTATTTACATAAATGTATGCTAAGATGGTAATTTTGAAAGACAGAAAAGGCAGACAGCATTTTTTATCCATAAACTTTCAGTGAGATTTCAAGCATAAGCTTTTTTTAAAATTCACAGACGGTATGCACACAAACTCCGCCCCAAAATGTACATCTGCTATTGGCATAGTGTAACTTATGCATGTGGATTTATATGTATGGGGCCTGATTCTGGAAAGCATTTTCATACTTAAAATTGTGTTTTACAAGTGTAAATGTACTTACCCATATAAATGGGCTTTTGAAAACTGCTGCAATATATGCCATTGAATTGTCCATAGGATAGTCACAAGTAAGTGCTCTTTAGACAAATAAATGGTCTTTAAAATTGCTGCAATTGTATGTTACCTTTAAAAGCGTAACGCCTTTAAAAAAAACAAAAAAACTTTATAGTTTTTTAAATTTAAATTATGCATGTAAATGAAACTCAACCCTAAATTCTGCACCTTGGAACAACTCTTTTTTTCCCTATGCACAAACCTACTTGTGAAATTATGAGGGAATTCTTTTTGCATGCAATGACTGGCACATTTTCTAACATGTCATTTAGATGCATAAAACCAGGTGTTATACAAGTAAATTGCTTTGAATAATTTTGTTGTTGTTTTATTTTTTTCACAGATTGTCACTCCTTTTTAGGGCCTATGAATAGTCACTGGCCCAGGAGCTAGCGAACTGGCGCTTCCACCTCTGGGGAAGTCTAGAGGTGGATTTGTTCATGGCCCTTGGAGCAGAAGTTTCTCAGTTCTCCATTTATAGGAAAACCAGCAAGCTATCTTGGGTACCTTTTGCTCTTCCTTATGACTAGAATCTCCTGTAATATCTTCCAGACTCACTGCTAGCAAAGACTGAAGCACAGAGAGGACAAAGGGACTACGATTCTTATAGTATCCACCCAGCATTGGCAAAGACTTGTCTGGTTTCCTGCTGGAGCGTTCCATGCAGAAACAGATCAGAATGGAGACTTTCTCAGATCTCATCATGCAAGCATGGGGCAGGTTGTGACATCCCAACCTTCAGGACCTGTTGCTCACAGCCTGATGGAGCTTATAACCCCTCGCTGTCTTTGAAGATGTCTTATAGCTTCCAGAAAGCCTTCACCCCTGAAAGACACTTCCACTAAAGTGGAAGAGGTTTTCTGTGTGGTGTGAACAAAAAGCCTTTAGAAGCTAGACTTTCTCCTGCTCAACCCAAAAACTGCTGGCCTATCTTCTACCTTTTTTCTTTTTTTCCCCTCTAGCAGGGATTTCAAAGTCTCCGGCACTCTCTCCTGTGACTAAAATAGCCTCACCACCCCCCGACGCAGCACTTCCGCAACGCCCTTTAGCTCGAGGTCGTGCAATCCGCACTCCCCTCCCCCTAACAGTCCCTCTATTCCCCCCATTGGACGCCGATACGTCAGGCCCCTCCGACATATCTCCACCGCCTCCCCTTGCCGCGCCCCGAGCTCTGGCCCCTCCAATCGTATCAAGGCCACCCCTTTCCCGGACGCCAATGCCTCTCACCCGCTCAGGAGCCGCCTCCGTCTCCTCAGAAACAGCCGCTGCCTCCTCAGGTACCCACGCTGCTTCCTCCGACTCGAGGAACGCCGCCAGCACCCGATCCAACTCCTCCTCCTCCCACTCTGAACGCCGACTCTCCATGCCTGCAACCACTCCTGTTCCTCGATACAGGTACAGCCCTCCTCACTCGCTATCGCAAACCGCCGCGCCTGCTAGCTTCAACACCAGAGAAAGCCTGTCCTCACCGAGGTTCAGTTGACTTAGAAAATAGCCACTGCTATATTACTAGCAACGATAACATGAAATGGACTTAGTTTTTGGGTACTTGCCAGGTTCTTATGGCCTGGATTGGCCACTGTTGGAAACAGGATGCTGGGCTTGATGGACTCTTGGTCTGACCCAGTATGGCATGTTCTTATGTTCTTAAGCACAACTAGAGTACTGTGTGCAATTCTGGTTACCATGTCCCAAAAAGCTATAGTAGAAATCAAAAAGGTTCAGAGAAAGGATAAAAGGAGTGGAACCTTTGCCCTATGAGAACATAAGAACATAAGAAATTGCCATGCTGGGTCAGACCAAGGGTCCATCAAGCCCAGCATCCTGTTTCCAACAGAGGCCAACCAGGCCACAAGAACCTGGCAATTACCCAAATACTAAAAAGATCCCATGCTACTGATACAATTAATAGCCGTGGCTATTCCCAAAGTAAACTTGATTAATAGCCATTAATGGACTTCTCCTCCAAGAACTTATCCAAACCTTTTTTGAACCCAACTATACTAACTGCACTAACCAAATCTTCTGGCAACAAATTCCAGAGCTTTATTGTGCGTTGAGTGAAAAATAATTTTCTCTGATTAGTCTTAAACGTGCTACTTGCTAACTTCATGGAATTCCCCCTAGCCCTTCTATTATTCAAAAGTGTAAATAACTGATTCACATCTACTCGTTCAAGACCTCTCATGATCTTAAAGACCTCTATCATATCCCCCCTTAGCCGTCTCTTCTCCAAGCTGAACAGCCCTAACCTCTTCAGCCTTTCCTCATAGGGAAGCTGTTCCATCCCCTTTATCATTTTGGTTGCCCTTCTCTGTACCTTCTCTATCACAACTTGTTGCAACCGTCGCTGCCCAACGACTTCACTCAGCCTACCTTTCTTTTTCTGTGACTCCTCCTGCTCCTTGTGGATGTCTGGGTGCTTCGGTGTCTGCCCGCCGACCTCTCCGGTGTCCCCAGACTGGCTTGGGTGCTGCCTCCCGCCATGATCCTCAGGTACCTTAGGGTGCGGGCGCCACACGGCCCTCATTCTTATTTCCTCTACGGCGTGAACCTCAGGGGCATCCCCCTGTGATGACATCACACTGCCCGGATATGTAAGCCTACTGTTTGTTGCTAGCCGTTGAGTTAGCAAGGGTTTTCCTACAGATGGGATTTGCTCTCCATACACAGCTACTCTGCCTCCAATTTCTATTGGATTCTTTTCTGCTAACGGGGTTCCTGCTCCTCGGGGGCCTGTCTGCTTTTTCAGGTTGCTATCAGGAACCGATATTCGCTCCTCGAGGGCCCATGTTTCCTGACTCACTGCTTGTGTCCATCTCCTCTTCTACTTGGAAGAATTTGCTTCAGACACCATCTGTGAGTACTACTATCATGTAGTTGAGAAGGAGACTGACGCGCTGCCTGTTACAACTGTTAAGACCGGTCATTTACTGCCTAGAGTACCAGTCAGCTTTGGAATTACAATAAGTGAAGTGACATTCACTGTCTTCACTACACTTTGTGTGGAAGTTCATTTTTAATTTCCATACTTCAATTATATTTTTTCAGAAGAAAATCCAATGGTAATAAGATCATCCATATACGGGGGCAAAACTCAGCCTGAGTCGGGCATATTGTGCATTGGACCTGTAAGTCTCCTTAATAAAGCTCTTCAACGGACATTCTCAGGCATCTATTGTGTGTGTTTCCCTCATGACTTTTTTAGATCACCTACCTCCTTGTTTTATCAACCTACTACCATCTACTCCTCAGAGCTGTTTCCCTGGAACCAGGTACTCACTCCTCGAGGGCCTGCCTCCATGCCAGTGCTATCTCCTACATGGAACTGTTGTGTGAGTACTTGCCAACGAGTCTCTGCTCCAAGGGATCTGGTACTCGCTCCTCGAGGGCCAGCTCTTCCTATCTCGGGGCTTCTTCATACTGGGGACTCTGTGAATATCTTATTGTACTCATTCTCTCAGTTCTTTTCACTACAGCACTGTTACCGGAGGAACTGCTGTTCTAGCGCCCTGAGGAATACTAGCCCAGATGGGCTCCATCTTCTACTCACTACCACCACCTCTGGTGGCTTCACAAACTGGCTAATAAAGATATAATCTGTTTATGTGTCCAGGGCTGAGCCTGACCTGTGGCCCCTCACGGGACTCCCCCCCCCCCCACCCCCATGGGCATGGTCAGCTGCCACAGTGTCCAAGGGTTCACCCAAACCTTATAAAACATAACACTATCTTTTTTGAGATGCAGCGACCAAAATTGTACACAGTATTCAAGGTGTGGTCGCACCATGGAGCGATACAGAGGCATTATGAAATTTTCCGTTTTATTAACCATTCCCTTCCGAATAATTCCTAACATTATGTTTGAGGAAAGGCTAAAGAGGTTAAGGATCTCAAGCATGAAGAAGAGACAGCTGAGGGGAGATATGATAGAGATCTATAAAATCATGAGTGGAGTAGAAAAGGTATATGCAATCCAGTCATTTACTATTTCAAAATAAAAAGACTTGGGTACACTCCATGAAGTTACTAAATAACATATTTAAAATGGATAACATATTTTTGCTCACTGCACAATTAAGCTCTGAAATTCATTGCCAGAGGATGTGGTAAAAGCATTTAATTTATCTGTGTTTAAAAAAAAAGATTTGAACAAGTTCCTTGAGGAAAAATCCATACAGCATTATTAATCAGGTAAACTTCAGGAAAGCCATCATTTATCCTTAGTCATATGCAACATGAGATCTGTCTATTTTTTTGGGATCCTGCCAGATACTTGTGACCTGGATTGACCATGGCCACTTTTAGAAACAGGATACTGAGCTTGATGGTCCCTCACACTGATTTATTTATTTATTTATTTATTTATTTATTTAGGGCTTTTTTATACCGACACTCATGATACCAATCATATCGTATCGGTTTACAATAAACAGCGGTGCAATAACATTAACAGTAGGCATTAACATTAAAATTAACAGTGAACAATAGGCGAAGAGAGAATAAGTGAGAGAAAGTTACAATAAAACAGGGACACTTGAACTGGGAGGAGGAAAAGCCAGAGGTATGGCTAACATAGAAATAAATAATTATTAGTTTCAAAATAAATAATATCTGGACATCTACTTAGGACTACAATAAATGCTTGTACTCAGGATTGAATGTTATCAAATATATACACGGTATCCTATACTTATGGCTGTAGCATATCATATGATTCCTGACTAAATAGTGTTTGTTCATAACAATCAGGACTGATTAATATAACGTCCGAAACCATGTCGGGGGTGGGGAACAAGTATGGCAGTTGTTATTTTGTTCTTATTTTAGTTTTGTTCCATTTCATTTTCCCTTTAGTATATGCAATTTTTAAATTGTACATGCAAAACACAAATAGCATGGCAAAATAATTTGGTGTGTGTTATTTTCATTTTGTGCTTACTGTTTGCAAACTGCATGCACAAAAATGTAAAATGACTCAAAATGACATAAAGGGCCTAATTTAAAAAAAAACCTATTTATGAATCACATGTGTAAATGCACTTTACCCATGTAAGTGGGCTTTTGAAAATTGCTACAATATAAGCCATTGAATCGTCCAAAGGATTTACCTGTGTAAGTGCACTTTAAGCACATAAATGGCTTTTGAAAATTGCTGCAATAATATGTAACATTTACATTTGTAACTCCTTTGAAAATTCACCTGATAATGAAAAATAAAAATACAACAAAACAATGAAACAAAATTAAAATAAAATGTGTGTGTACATCCCTAGCTCTCACCAAGACCCATTCAGAACTGGTTCCCCTACTCCATAGCCTCCTGCATTAGGCAGAGGCTATGGAACAAGTGACCATAGTTGTGGTGCAAGGAGTCAATGATATACAGCCACCATCAGAAACCTCAGTGCCATCATCCTCCAGAGCATCCAGTCAATGCAATATCAATCTGCAAGCACTACCCCATCTGTCTCCGCCACTCGCAGTACACGCATCAGCCCTCACGTTTGGGATAGTCTTCATCATGGAAGGGACACAGTATATCCTAAGGGCAAAAAGCTACCTGTCCTCCCCTATCTTTCCCTAGAAGGCCAAGCCTTGTGTGAAGTGAGAGTACCCTCTTCTGCCAGAGGAACCCTGCTTGACGTTCTTGTCTATGAAGGAGAAGCTGCCCTGCCAGTGAAACCGTGCCTGAAGTTTTTGTCTGCAAAAGAAGTCTGTCTTGGAGATTACTTACCACAGAGAATGGCAGCTGTGGCAAGGAAAATGTTGCACCATGCTGATCAAAGACATCACCAAAAATAGTTTTGTCTATCAATGCCAGGTCACAGATTACAGCCAGGTTGTGATGACTGGACTATTGTGATAGGTGTGCTGTCTACAGGAAATGGGACACAATTAGTTACTATTTCCTTCAGAGCATCCAGCCTTCCCAAAGTGGTGGATGTAGTACCTGTCTGTACAAAGCGGCCATTCCCAAAATATTTCAGCTTTTCTTGGAGATCCTGTATTCAAAAAACCTTTCTCCATAGGCAGGCTTCTTTTTGCTTCTCTTTTTCCGCATTCCCCTAAAGTGACTGTCCACCAGTGCTGATACCCACAAGCTTGCTGACCTTTGATTTGCTGTGCCTGCTGTGTTGGCATGTTTTTCTAGTCTGCCACATATTGATGGTCCCCAAATTGTTGTTAATATGCCTGAAGTGACTGAAGAGTCCACATAGAGAAAACAAATTGTATTGCTGTGCAATGACCTTGCCTATGGATTACAAATCCTCATTTCTTGATGATAGAGTATGAGATAAGTGGCAGAGCAACAGGCACTAGAGCAATTTTTGTGAAGAACTATACAAACACAAAATTACATACAGAAAAATGTCAAATAGCCCACATAAACATGCTCTATGCATTGCATGGCTGTTTTTGTATACTAATTTGAGCGATTGCTATGTGATAGGGCAAGTATTTTGTAAGCATGATAGATAAAGAAAAAATGAATGTACTATTTTTCCATGGATAATCAGGTATACAAAGCTGTTTGTACCTTAGATCTTCAGAGGGCTAGCTGTGTTACAGGCCGATACAGTAAAACCGCGGGAGACCCGGCGCTCCAAGGCGAGCGCCCGCTCTCCCGATGCATGCCCAGGCCACTCTCCTGGGCGCGCAATCGAGTATTCAAATGAGGGCCCACGGTAAAAGGAGGCACTAGAGACACTTGCGCGTCCCTAGCGTTTCCTTTTTGACAGAAGCGTCGGCTGTCAGCAGATTTGACAGCCGACGCTCGATTTTACCGGCGTCGGTTCTCGAACCCACTGACAGCCACGGGTTCGGAAAACGGATGCCGACTAAATTGAGCATCCATCTTCCAACCTGTGGCCTGTGGGTAAATTTAACATTTTTTTTTTATTTTAAATTTTTTTTTCATTTTGGGGCCTCCGACTTAATATTGCTATGATATTAAGTTATTTTTTTTTAGTGAGGCCCGACCCTTTAAAATTGACCCCTTACCTTCCCCCCACCCCCGGAACCCCCCAAAACATTTTACGAGTACCTGGTGGTCCCATTCTCAGGCCATCGGCGCCATTTTGGCTGCCACTCAAAAATGGCGCCGATGGCCCGATTAAAAAAAAAACCACCCGACCCTTTAAAGATGATCCCGGGACCACTACTAGACCACCAGGTAATTTAAAAATGTTTTGGGGGGATCGGGAGGGTGGGAGAAGCTAAGGGATCATCTTTAAAGGGTCGAGTGGGTTTTTTTTAATCGGGCCATCGGCGCCATTTTTGAGTGGTAGCCAAAATGGCGCCGATGGCCCGAGAGCAGGAGATCGGTCCCCGCGCCTCCACTGGACCACCAGGTACTCGTAAAAAGTTTTGGGGGGGTTCAGGGAGGGGGTGGGGGAAGGTAAGGGATTAGTTTTATAGGGTCGGGGTGGGTTTAGGGGTTCTTTGGTGTGCCGGTTTTCCACTGCTATTTCTAGCAACAATAGCATGGAATAGAGTTAGGGCCGGATTTTAAAAGGGTTACGCGAATAAGTTATGCGCGTAACCCTCTTAAAAGGTCCCTGTGCGTGCCAAGTCTATTTTGCATAGGCTTGGCGGCGCGCAAGCCCTGGGACGTGCGTAAGTCCCGGGGCATTGCAAAGGGGGCGTGTCAGGGCGTGTCAGGGTGGGTCGGGTGGTCGGCGCGAATTTCAGGGCGAGACCGGAGGCGTGTCAGGGGCGATTTTTGGAATTATCACCCGCGGTAACTCCTTGGAAAATGACCCCCTTTGTTCGCTTTAACGTGTACAGGTAAGCACATTTTAAAACATGTTCTCGTGAAGGACATTCCCAATTTTACCAGTTTGCTTAGTTTATCTCAAGGTCATTAAGAAAACTATGCCATTACAAGTAGTAATGGGACAGAGATAACTGCAACTGTTAAAATAAAAAGATATCTCTCTTTGCATTGCAACTGCACGCAGAGAGATACACGTTCTTCCTCCTACCTGCACAAAGATAAAATAATTCTGAAACAGTGAACAGAATCAGTGTCTGCTCTTACAAAGTGCCACTGTGGCTACAGGAAACATTACAGCCAACATTTCATTAAGTTTATATTTCCTTTCCTTTCTAAATCTTTTCAAAAGTTTTTCTTTGGCTCTAAGAAAAAGCTTCAGAAGCACAATCTCTCTGAAATTCAGCAGGAAAATGAGGGAACAAAATGGTGACTATCCAATTTGAATCTTGCTTTCAGTTTCTTTAAAAAAAAAAAAAAAAAAGAGAAATCCATTGTCAATTTCTGCAGCTGCCAACTGGGAAAGCTGAATGAAAAAATGCTTGACCTTGATTGGTCCTGCTCCTTTCTTAACTCCTCCCACCTCAACTCTGTTCTGTCTGGCTTTAGAGCCTTGCCTTGAGTAGAAATAACCCATGCACTTTTGCTTGCCCTATAGATTTGAATAGGATCTGGAAAATGAATGCAAATGAAAAATGTTATTTTCAGTGGTAGCATCCATTCATTTTGTTTTAAATGAAACAAAGCATTTCATTTCAGATTGCCAATTCTTTTAAAACAAATGCACATCCCTACTTATTAGTATAAATTCAGCATTTGAATATTCATATAGCAGCTCATGAATATTCAAATGGATTAATGCGGGTTACGATAACATGCCTGCCAAGGTTCTTGGAACTCTACAACCCCTCACCTTGTGACTTAAAAGACAACAAGCCTCAAGTTCTATCCTGTGGTACCAAACTCCATAAAGAAAAGGACATCCTCCTCCTCCACTGCCACCACATAACACCTCCTACACACAACCCCCCCCCCCAAATATATTCCTCTTGCACCTTTCCCTGGAAAAATCTTTCCTGATACCTGAATGTCTGAAAAAGAGCTCCCCCCAAGCTCCCTAAACTTCCAACCCCTCCATTATGTGAGGGTAGCTTCAGATCTATGAGGCAGGAACAATGCCAAGTCACACCTGCCTTACTGGGGCCAAAATTCAAACTGACTTTGGCTGACGCAGGGCCTACATAGACCAGAGGATATAATACGGTAAGGGGGAGTTGGGGAGGGGGGTCTGAGAAACCAAGAGGTGTTCTTTTTGGGAAATAAGGTGCATGGGTTTATGATGGTGGTGAGGTTAACACCACATTCTATGTTGATGATGGTGGGGGATAGAGGGATTTTGCCAGGGTGGGTTGTGCAGGATGGGGGAGATGTTTTCTTTGGGATGGATTTAGTGCCAGTAAAGGCTAACTTGGGGATAGTTTCCCCTTTAAAGATTGCAGCCCCGGGCCACGATTGTCATAACTGCTGCAGCTGGAATGCATTTTGCTGAGGCCTGGAATATGTGTACTTTTCCAACTGGGGCAACATACATTCCTGAGCTAAATGTGGAATTTACTAAACTGTGGTTCTGAATGCAATCTTTGACAATGTATCCCTTAATTCTAGACAAAATGAAAAAAGCAGCAAAATTAAAAATATGGTTGAAAAAGGAGATAGTAAAAGATAAAAGATTATCAGAAAAATAGCACAAATCAGATCACATCAGTTTTAAAACTGACAATATTGCAACCAATAGCTTTCCACAATATGGTAAGTTTTTAAGAAATGTTACTAAGAGATCAGAGAATATAGGTTTATATAAAATACTGAAAGACACAAAGAACTACCCAAAGATTTGCATTAATCTACACTCAAATGTTTTCAGGATATGATTATAAGAAATTAGGAAAACAAGGTGATAGATGCCAAAGTCTTTTTCAATTCTTTATTAAAGTGGAGACGTATAAAACAATTACCCGACTCAGGCCGAGTTTCACCACTATTGAAGTGGCTGCCTCAGGGGCTATAAATAAATCATAAAAACATCAAAATTAAATTACAGAAATAGGTGACATGAGATAGAATCAGACAAAAGTATAAAAAATAACATCCAAATAAATAACACAAACGAATAAAAGACCAGTCTATCAAATAAATATAATTTTATATAAAAACAGTATGAAGAACATCCAAACACACACAAATGGATTTTACCTATGTATATAAAAATATTTGAGAACTGTTGTTAAATGGAGAGATCTTTTGAATTAATGTTCAATACTGATATGTCTATTATTATTACCTTAGTGATTCATTGTTTCTCATTGTGAGACTTTGGCATCTATCGCCTTGTTTTCCTAATGGTTTTTTTAGATCGCCTACCTTCTTGTTTCTTGGGTCCATATGATTATAAGAAATGCCATGCTGGTTCAGACAAATGATTCCTCAAGCCCAATATTTTGTCTCCAGCGGTGGCTAATTTAGGTCAGCTCAAAGTACCCACTACCCAGCAGATCCCAATAGGAATGTCCATTCTATATTGCTTACTCCTAGAATTAAGTGATGGAGACACCCAGGTTAATCTGGCTAATAATTATTTATGGACTTGTTCTCCAGAATCTTGACAAACCTTTTTAAATCAGTTTTAAGGATGTGCTCATTGTGCTATCACTGACATTTCCTATTTCATTTTATTTTCAAAATGAAAGAAAGGAAAAAATTCACAATGATTTTTGGGTTAGTTTTGTGCTGCCATTTTTAAAAACCTGAACACCTGGTATAAAAATAGCCCCTGACCAAACAATCTTCCACCCACTGCATGTGGGTCCCCTTGGGCCTTCACGGATCCACTCATGATGCTGTAGTCTCCTTTCTCCCTCCTCAATTGCTCTTACTGTGCTGGCACCTATTAACTAATGGTGCAAACTGACTCGAGGCTGGCACCAGTTTTAATTTTTACTGTATACTAAAAAGAGGCTAGCACCATTTTATTCTATAGCACAAACTAAAGATGGCACCACTTGGGTCAGTTGCCATTATAGGGATTGCATCCTGCCATGTTTTCATACCATAGATGTATAAGAGGGGTCTAGGGGTGGGGCAATAGGAAAACAGCCCAGAAGGATTTTATTTGTTTTGAGATGAGGGGGTTTGGGTGGGACCCAGACCTAATATTTTTTTGTTCAGTTTTGTTTTTGTTGCTTTTCTTGAAATATTGATTTTTTTTTTATTTTAAATAAATGAAACAAAGCAAACAAATGAAATACACAAAACAAAGCATAAAACATTTGTGCACAACCTTAAGCAGCTAGCTGTAGCAGTAGCCTTGATCACATTCTTTGAAAATAAATAACATAGTTTAATTGTGTGCCGATTGAAAAAAAATCTTCTTAAATTTATTTTAAATCTGCTACCAGTTTCATAGGGTGTTCCAAGTTCTAGTACTATTTGATAGAATAAATAAATGTCACTATTAACTTGTTCCACACACACATAATTTACCTCTTTCATTTCCTTCTCAGTTTTCTCTTTTTCAAGCTGAAAAGTCCTAATCTATTTACCTTTTCTTCATAAGAGAGCCATTCCATCCCACTTACCATTTTAATTGCAGTTTTAATTCTACTATATGTTTTTTTAGATACATTGACCTGAACTCAGGGTTCAGTCGCACCATGGACTGATTTCCAGTTTTGTATTCTATCCGAATAATTCCTAAAATTATATTTGTTTGTTTGGTTTTTTTTTTGGCTGTTGCTGCACAATAAGCTAATAATTTGAATATATTGTTCACAATGACTCCAAGATGTTTCCCTGAGTGGTAGCTAGCTCCTATTATGGAGACCTGCATAATTTGGAAGGTACAACAATGAATAATTAGTACGTTCGATAATTTAACTGGAACATAACATGCCCATCTCAATCTCAACAGTCATATTATTCAGAAATATGTGCTACAGACAGCACATGAAATCATACTTCCAGATATTATTCATTCTTTGGATTTGAAGATGACCAAAATATCATTGTTGGTTTGATTTCTGTGAATATATGAGTGGCAGATTAGGTCAGTTTGCATTGTCTGTGGCAAACTGGACACAAGATTCTGTTTTGGACTGTATGATCAACAGGAAAATGCTGTTATTGAAAAAATAACCCTTTTAGATAGACACATGCATACTACTAGGGAAACATTTGATGCATCTGAAAAAGGGTACCCCTGTCTGGTCCCAGTTCTGTTTCCATAGCACCAATTACAGTAAGGCTTGGCCCCTGGACAATTATGAGCAAGCTATGCAGATGCTATCACTAGATTAAGTCAAGCAATGAAAAGAAAGCATGATGTCTAAGGTGATGCAGTTTTCATAGTGCCCTTGGCCATTTCAGAACACTGTGAATATTTATTTCAATACTGTGAATATTTCAATACTGTAATTAGATCAAGAAGTGTGATCCGACTTCCTATCTACTTGACCTATGAATAGTTGATTAATATTTGATGTACATATGAGGCTAAATAAATGAGTATCCTATTTTCTGACTACTGAAGGGGATGTTTATTTCACGTAGGAAATTCAGAGATAACATAGAAAAAGTAGAAGCACAAACTTGCCTTCCCAATGACTCTATGGGAAAGTGATGCTTGCCCACATTCACCCTGACAGGAGCTGCCTCAGGGGCTACTGAATAGATGGACTCTTGAAGACAAAGGGGGTCATTGAAGACAAATGACCCCCTTTGTCTTGAAGACAAAGGAGGTCATTTTCAAAAGGGATCGCACACGAAAAGTCCCTTTTCGTTTGCGATCATTAAATCAGGGTGGAGTCGGGGCGGCGTTGGCCCCAGAAGAGGAGGATTCGGGGCAGCACCGGGGCGGATGTGGCGGAAAGACTGCTGGCTGTGAAAAGGTAAGAACCCTTTTTGCTGCCACTAGAATGCCCAATAGCACTACCTTTTATGATGGCGCTATTGGGTGCGAAAGCCGGCAGCGATAACACCGCGGAGATGCAATCGCTGCTGGCTTTTGCAGGCCCGCCCCCCACTTCGCCCCCCCCCCCCCCAACCTCCCATTACTGCCGGATTTTCTAAGGTCTGCAACCTTAGAAAATCCAGGCCAAAGGCTTCAGTATAGAATCAGCATAAGATTCTCATAATCATTCAAAACAAGATAACTTGGCATTAAACAAAACACATTCAGGTTTGGGATACTTAATGCAGTTTTGTCTGTTATTCCCGCGGATAAGTCTTTATCAGAATGTCAAAGACATCGCTAGTTTTACTAAGCCATCATATTCAAATCTGAAGATGGATTTGTGCGATGCTGTGTGTGATTATCGAAGTCAGTGAAGCACCTCATCAGAATCCGAATAATTTCTGTAAACTTTGGCAGGGAACTCATTGGTGGCCTACAGAGAAGAATGAGATTTCAGAATTATTGAATGAAGAATAATGATGTTTGAGAAAAGAATATCTTGATGTGTAGTGCTGATAATAAGGGATTGAAGGTAAAGTACAGTGTGCAATAAGTAGGACAGTATTTTTTACTTTTTTTATAATATAACCTTCCCAGACTTTTGGTGAACAACATTTGTAGCTTTAGCATAAGCATTTAAATGCTGTTTCAGGCCTGTCTGATAATTCAGCGACAGTGCTATGCACTGCCATGTATAGGGACCAGGGATTGATTCCTGGCTTACATCTTCTAGCTCTGGGGATACCACAGAGGCACAGCCCCTGTAGGGTATAGTGATGGAAGAAGTCAAGTCATCTCACAATGGCAACACCTAGTGACTTTATTTTGGACCCATGGTTGCAGGTTAGCAGAATAAGTTAGCAGAATAAGTATCGGTGTATACTAGGGATGTGCATTCACATCAGCAAAATGTTGCTTTTTTTTGTTTCTTCAATGAAATGAAACTATCCCCCCTCCCTCCAAATTTTGGGGTTTTTCATTTTGTTTCATTTATGAACTAGCACACACTATTTTTTAAATAATGAAACAAAACAAAAACAACTTCCCCTTCCCCATGAAAGAAAACATTTCAGCATGCATACCCCTAGTTCTTGCCCCCTGGCTGAGGACAGTTTCTGCGATAACTGGACTAGAATAAGTTGGGAGTGGAGATAACATAGGGGGGAAGAAATGCCCACATTGCTGTGAATGAAAAATCAGGGCACGAGATCCGAAAGAGAAGGGTTCAAAACTATTTTCTCAACCAATGTTGTTTTTTTTATGTTATTTAGTCATGTTCCTCATTGAATCCAATGAAGTTAGTGCATGTAAATACTTTTGAACTTACCTAAATGACAGAATGGGTTGCTCAACTTTGTCCTTTGTGGTGATATCATGTTCAGTGTGATTCCCAATACCATATTTTGGTGATTTCCTAACAGTAATCTTACATATTTCGAAAGGGCTATTATGGCTCATACCTAGATATATGGGACTGTAATGTATTAAATGATGCTAGCCAGGGCTCGTCTAACAAGCGTGTCCATACAATTATTTCTAAGTAACGCAGGGGCTCTGAACTATATTTCACTATGGAATGTGATTATTTTTGTTCACCAAAGATGGTGAAAAACTTTGCAGCATGCATTTTTCTAAGTCCCTTGACTCTTATTAGACTTCCATGAATTACTGGAATCAGTTTTAAAGGTAATTGTAATTAAATTATTGTTGAAACCCCGAAGCCTTATGAGGTTTTGTCAAACTTTTTATCAAACTTGAAACATGTTTACATTTTTAACCTAAAAGGCATTTCTTGGGTCATGGAACTGAAACCATTGGGGCAGATTTTAAAAGTCCTGCGCGCCAGCGCGCCTATTTTGCATAGGCCGCCGGCACACGTAAAGCCCCGGGATGCGCGTAAGTCCCGGGGCTTTCGAAAAGGGGTGGGAGGGGGGCGTGTCTGGGGGCGTTCCCGAAATGACGCAGCGTTTTGGGGGCGTGCCGTGCCGTTTCGGGGGTGGGCCCGGGGGCGTGGCGCTGGCCCGGGGGCATGGTCGAGGCCTCCGGACCAGCCCCCGGGACCAGAGGACAGAGCGGGGCTGCCGGCCGATGCGCGCAAAGGTGTGGGGGGGGGTTAGATAGGGCCCGGGGGGGGGGTGGGTTAGGTAGGGAAAGGGAGGGGAAGGTGGGGGAGGGCGAAGGAAAGTTCCCTCCGAGGCCGCTCCGAAATCGGAGCGGCCTCGGAGGGAACAGGCAGCTCGCGCTGGGCTCGGCACGCGCAGGTTGCACAAATGTGCACCCCCTTGTGTGCGCCGACCCCGGATTTTATAAGATACGCGCGGCTACGCGCGTATCTTATAAAATCCAGCGTACTTTTGTTCGCGCCTGGTGCGCGAACAAAAGTATGAGATCGCGCAAGTATTTAAAATCTACCGCATTGGTTTTTGGATATCTCCATGGCTGTTGGGTTCTTTTATATATGAGACACATTTTTAAGATGATGTACTCCATAAAGATGTGGATTCATGTGATGAATAGAATTGTTGGTTAATAGCACAGTTCATACCATTGTCCATCTGGAAACATTATTTAACATGAGTCATGCAATCACATCTTTCTAAACTTGTGTTTATTCATATTGAAGGATTAACACAAAGGTTAGTTTCTAATCTTGGAAGCAATTATTTTAAATAATGCTTTAATGCTGCTTTTTCTTATGCATTACTGATTTTTCAAACTAACAAGCTAACATTTTAAAGTATTGAAACAGAAAAATGAATGCACATATATTGGATCCATTATAACAAACACAAAAAGGGATTGAATTAGAGCAAGTTTGAAACCTGCGTATACAGATTCAGGGAGCCAAACTTTCAAACCAATTTGCTGTATAGAATTTGAGCATGTAAATGGATACATGGAGATTTATCCTTGCATTTTATAAACTATGCAGTGGGATCTGTACAGTATATAAAACACCATGTAGTTCTGCTCTGAATTAACGTGTGTATATTTCAATATGTGTGAATATTTCCAATGCAAGATAACGCTTAGTTTCACTACCTATCTTATAAACATAAACGTGAAAAAACCCTTATTTATACATGGAGGCAGGTATTTTATAAAGTATGTGTATATAGCATTTTGCACACTTACTTGAAATCACAGTTTGCTGAACCTCTGCCAGTTAATCTAGTTCATCTCCAGTTCAACTAGACTCTCTAGTACTTCACCTGAACCTTTAACAATTCAAGCAGACTTTCCACAGAAAAATCACAGACAACAGACAAAATTAACAGGTGTAAAAGTGTATGAATGTCAGGTAAGGCACACATACATATTACTTAAAAAAAGCAACCCTAGAATACTCCAGCCCTCCCCTTTTTCCCACAGGTAAAATAGACATGAAAAATGGAAAATACATGTGTACTCTCAACATATATAAAATAGTTTATGTGCGTGCACATTCTACTTACATATGTATATATTTTCTTAAGCTCATGGTCAGTTTAGAAATGATCAGGCATTTAGGCATAGATTTATCAAACTGCTATAAATAAAGCAAGATTAACGCCTGCAATAGAAAAAAGAGCGGGGTTAGAGTAATTTGGGAGATACCGCTCCGCGTGATATTTTGCCGCATCGCATAGGTATTTTACTGCATGCTGTGTTGCGCTATAGCACGCTGGCCTGTGTTTTCATGTGGCGCGGTGCATCATTGCGCGGCATGTTGCATAATCGTGCCAAGTGTTACGTCATTGTGGCGTACCTTATTTTTTCCCTGTATAAATACTGACTTCCTGCATGTGCCTTTTTGAGAGTGTGTCAGGTATTGCAGTGAGAGAAGAGGAGGTTAGTTCTCTAGAGGAGGTTTTGAGGAGTTATTAGCAATTACTGAGTGAGTTTTCTACTGTCATCTGTTTCCCTTAACCTTTGTCTTTTGTCTTATTTGTTGGAGTGAAAGTATGTTAGTCCAGTTTGTCATTTTGTGTGGAGGGTGTAAGGAGGAGTGGAGGAGTGTGAGGAAGAGGGGAGATTGTGCAGAGGAGTGTGAGGAGAAGTGGATGTTGTGCGGAGGAGCGGAGGAGTGTGAAGAGGATCAGTGGAGTGTGTGTGTGTGTGTGTGGTGAGGAGGAGAGTGTGTATGTCTGAGTGCTGAAGTGTGTGTGTGTATGCAGAGAGGATGGAGTATGACAGGCATGGGGAGAGTGGAGAGAAGAGGTGTGAGGAAAGGTGGGTGAGGAGAGGGCAGAGGGAATGGGAGGATGAGGGCAGAAGTTGCAGGGGATGGAGGAGTAGAGGTAGGAATAGGAATAGGATCAAGGGCAGGAGTAGACAGAGGCAGGAGGAAAGGGATAGGAGGGTGCAGGTGGGGGAAGGGTCTAGGCAGACAAGACTGGAGGGAGGAATATGGCAGCATAGGGATAGCCAGAGAGGGCAGAGGGGAAGGGAGTTGGTAGGCCAGGGTCAGGTGGGAGGGAGGAATGGAGGGGAGAGGAGAGCAGGACGGAGAGTAAGGAAAGGGAGGATACCTCTCCGAGAGAGGAAGTGGCACCCTTTTCAGGCAGCCAGGTGGCACTACAGCAGCATCTCAGGGCCTTAAAGTATAGTGTGGAGGAGAATGAGCTGCTTACCACCGGGGTCCTGCAACGTTTACCTGATGTTGTTTAGGAAGCAGGCAGCAAAGAACTTTAAGGTAGCCAAGGGCCAAATATGGCAAAATATTGGCCAAAGGAAATAAATGAAGTAGAAAACCACTCTCAATAGATAATCAAAATGGTAGGTAGAGTGAGGAGCAAGTAAAAGTCCTTATACAATTTGAATAGTTTTCAATTCTTTATTCCAAAGCAACTCCTCTTGTGTGAACATATCCAGTTGATAATTTCAACCAATGTCCCCCCGAAAAGGATCCCGTGTTTAGCCCAAAGACAGCATCGGGAGGGACAACAACATAGATTCTGAAGACTCTTCACTAAGAAAAGTCAATATAGAAGGAGTGCAGCTGGTGCAGCAGAGTAGAAAGAAGCAGGGAGCAGGTCAATCAGAGCATTGTAATTTGCGGATGTCAGTGGCAAACCTCAGCATCCAGTAAGACTGTATAAAGTAGCCTGTACCTTTGCTGAGCCTGTAAAGGTGATTTCTGTAGCCTAAGTGCCTATCAAATTGTTTAGGCCAGTATATGTGCTGGCTTGATGTAGCGTTAAAGAGGTCAGCTGTTCAGAACTTCTACATTACATGTGTGTATTGGAACTATTGCGTGCTATGTCCTGAGAAGTATGCCTGAACAGAAAACCAACATGGAGAAGGAAATCCCCAGAAGCCTCTGCGTGTCTTTGGCCTGCCTGGGCTGAATGGACTGAGTGGCTTACAGAATGTCCCTGAATATCTATAGAAGCATGCAAGCTGGCACCAGACAGGTGATGTCTATTCATAGAGTCACCACAGGGGAGCTTCAGGCACCATTCTCAGGAGTTTGTAATCCACACAGGTACAGACGTGTTGATTGCCTTTACCAGTAAAAGTTTAACAGAACAAAGAGAGCCATGGGAAATGGGCTACACATCCTGGGAAGCCAATCAGGGTAGTTAGCGATGATTTAATCATGCAGTTGACATTACAACTTATGTAAATGATCCTTTGGGCAGTCATGCAAGTCTCTAGAGCCTTCTATCCTTTTCCTGTATTTGAATGTTATCTATAAAACAAGGGTCACTTCCTGTATCCAGGGAGATGCTGGTCAGTTTGTAAGACTAAGGGCATCCAGTACCCATCTCCCGAGAACACTTATATTGACTAATAAAAATACATTATACTTTTTACTGAGTCTAAGTGTTCTTGTGTCCCTGGCCATAAGCATAGAATAAGCTTTACAGTCCTCACAACCCAGCAAATTCTACTGTTGTGTAGTGGCCTGCCAACCTTGAGGAGATATATAAGAACTGCCACACTCATGCTACCTGCAAATTCTGTACCTCATGGTGTCAATGCAAATGTCTATGGCAGATGTGTAGTCTGGCTTGCCTAGAAAACCTATTGAGAGACCACACAGGGAATATGGAAGGACACCAAAATGCACAGGACACTGCTTGTAGAATAGGTGTGTGAGTCTATACAGAAACAGTAAGTGATAATCTTCCTCACACCTTTGTAAAGCATTGCACATGATGGTACTGTGCAAAATTGTGGACAGTTGAAGCTTGTGAATCACCTGGGATATTAAAATGGCACCCAAGGGGAGAACAGGAACGGGGCCATTTAGCTTATGAAGACCTTCTAAGTATATATAGAAACATAGAAATGAAAGCAGAAGAAGACCAAATGGCCCATCCACTGCCCAGCAAGCTTTTGCACTTTTTTTTCCTCTCACATACTTATCTGTTTCTCTTGGCTCTTAGTAACCTTTTTTTATTCTATTTCCCTTCCACCCCCACCATTAATGTAGAGAGCAGTGTTGGAACTGCATCTAAGTGAAATAGCTTAATATAGTTAGGGGTATTAACTACCGCAATAAGCAAACTACACCCATGCTTATCTGTTTATTCAGACTATGTAATTCAGTCCTTGTTGATTGTTGCTTGAATATAGATCCACCTTTCTTCATTCCCCCTGCCATTGAAGCAGAGAGCCATGCTGGCTATGCATTGAAAGTGAAGTATCAGTCTTGCTCCCCTGCTGTTGAAGCAGAGAGCTATTCTGGATATGTGTGAAGTGTCAAACTTCCTCCCCTGCCGTTGAAGCAGAGAGCTATGCTGGATTTGCATTGAAAGTGAAATATCAGACCTGCACCCTGCCGTTGAAGCAAAGGGCTATGCTGGATATGAGTGAATTGTCAAAATTTCCTCCCCTGCCATTGAAGCTGAGAGCTATGCTGGATATGTGTGAAGTGTCAAACTTCCTCCCCTGCCATTGAAGCAGAGAGCTATGCTGGGTATGTGTGAAGTGTCAAACTTCCTCCCCTGCCGTTGAAGCAGAGAGTTATGCTGGATTTGTATTGAAAGTGAAGTATCAGGTATTTTTTTGGTTTGGGGTAGTAACCGCCGTAACAAGCAAGCTACTCCCCTGCTTTTATGTGGTTGCAAATCCTTTTTTCCACATTTCTTGCCATTGAAGCATAGAGCAATGTTGGAGTTGCATTATTGAATAAGGATATTCATCTCCAGGTAGTAGCCATCATTCCCTCAAACCACCCCATGCCACTTCTCTTCATTCACATCCTCTAGACTTTATGGATTCACAGTATTTATCCCACGCCCCTGTAAAATCCTTCACAGTTTTGGTCTTCACCACTTCCTCCGGAAGGGCGTTCCAGGTATCCACCACCCTCTCCATGAAGAAATACTTCCTGACATTGGTTCTGAGTCTTCCTCCCTGGAATTTTAAATCGTGACCCCTGGTTCTGCTGATTTTTTTGCAACGGAAAAGTTTGTCGTCTTTGGATCATTAAAACCTTTCAAGTATCTGAAAGTCTGTATCATATCACCCCTACTCCTCCTTTCCTCCAGGGTGTACATAATTAGATTCTTCAATAAGTCATTTGATGAAGACCCTCCAACTGTTTGGTCACCCTTCTCTGGACCACCTCCATCCTGTCTCTGTCCCTTCGGAGATACGGTCTCCAGAACTGAACACAGTACTCTAGATGAGGCCTCATCAAGGACCTGTACAAGGGGATAATCACTTCCCTTTTCTTACTCGATATTCCTCTCTCTATGCAGCCCAGCATTCTTCTGGCTTTAGCTATCGCCTTGTCACATTGTTTCACCGACTTCAGATCATTAGACACTATCACCCCAAGGTCTCTCTCCTGCCCCGTGCACATCAGCCCTTCTCCCCCATCGAATACAGTTCTTCCGGATTTCCACACCCCATATGCCATTCCCTAAGTCAACTTGATTAATAGCAGTTAAAGACTTCTCCTCCAAGAACTTAGCCAAAACCTTTTTAAACCCAGCTACAATAACTGCATTAACCACATCCTCTGGCAACAAATTCCAGAGCTTAATTGTGTGTTGAGTGAAAATAATTTTCTCCAATTAGTCTTAAATGGGCTACTTGCTAACTTCATGGAGTGCCCTCTAATCCTTCTATTATCTGAAAATGTAAATAACCAATTCACATCTACTCATTCAAGACCACTTATGATTTTAAAGGCCTCTATCATATCCCCCCTCAGCCGTCTCTTCTCCAAGCTCAACAGCCCTAACCTCTTCAGCCTTTCCTCATATGGGAGCTGTTCCATCCCCTTTATCATTTTGGTTGCCCTTCTCTGTACCTTCTCCATCACAACTATATCTTTTTTGAGATGCGGCGACCAGAATTGTACACAGCATTCATGGTGTGGTCTCACCATGGAGCACTACAGAGGTAATATGACATTTTATTAACCATTTTATTAACCATTCCCTTCCTAATAATTCCTAACATTCTGTTTGCTTTTTTGACTGCTGCAGCACACTGAGCCGATTATTTCAAAGTATTATCCACTATGATGCCTAGATCTTTTTCCTAGGTGGTAGCTCCTAATATGGAACCTATCATCATGTAACTACAGCAAGGGTTATTTTTCCCTATATGTAACACCTTGCACTTGTCCACATTAAATGTTACAATTCCCGGTCCCAAGAGACCTGTCCTCACCTCTCAGCACCAGGTCCAGGCCACGGCCCTTCTTGCTCCGGTGGCACCTGCTGGATCCCGTCAAGGTCCTGCTGCTTCTTGGCTCGGCTCCAGACTACCCCTCAGCTCCTCCATGGCAGAGGGATGCTGCCACCTTGACCTCCGCATGGGCCACCTCCCAGCCGTGGCAAAGGATCAATGCCATGCTGCCTTGCCTGGTTTCTGCCGCTAGGTGCGCGGGCATACTGCTGGTCCAGATTTAAAGGGGCCACGCCAGGAAACCTGCCTGCGGCCCCAAGTCATGACGCTGCATGTCCCTGTTATATAAGGCAAGCCCTGACACTCAGAGCTCCTCATTCTTGCTTGCTCGAGTTCCTGAAGTTGTTGTTCCAGTTCTTCTGTACCTGATGCCTGTTTCTGACCTTTGGACTGGACCTGACCTCGCTTACCGCTGCCTGCCTGATGCCTACCTGATGCCTGTTTCTGACCTTTAGACCTGACATGACCTTGCTTACCGCTGCCTGTCTCTGACCTTTGGACCGAACCTGACCTCGCTTACTGCTGCCTGCCTCTGATCTCTGGAACAGACCTGACCATGCTAGCCGCTGCTCGCCTCTGGCCTCTGGCTCGGACGCAACCTCATCTCATCCCTCCGCTCTCCTGGGCCCGGCCCGACCACGCACTCTGCCTAGCTTGGCCTACTGGACTGGATCAGTGCCGTCATTGGATTCAGGCCACCGGCCTCTCTCTCCTGGTTGCCACCATGCTCTCTTGTCTACTCCCTGGGATCATCCATGCAGAAGCCCACCTAAGACCAACCAGCCCTGGTACCCAAGGACTCAACCTGCGGGGAATGTGGGCTGGTAGTGGCGAAGCTCCAGCTGGCCTTTGCTTCCCATCCAGCCGATGGTGCGGACCTGTAGGGGTTTCCCCCACAGGTGGCACAAACACCACCTCAGGTCAAGGGTCCACAAATGCAACATTAAATTTCATCTGCCATTTGGATGCCCAATCTTCCAGTCTCACAAGGTCCTCCTATAATATATCACAATCTGCTTGTGATTTCACTACTCTGAATAATTTTGTATCATCTGCAAATTTGATAACCTCACTCATCTAATTCCTTTCCAGATCATTTATAAATATATTGAAAAGCAATGGTCCAAGTACAGATCACTGAGGCATTCCCCTGTTTACCCTTTTCCACTGAGAAAATTGACTGTTTAATCCTACTCTCTGTTTCCTTTTAACCAGTTTGTAATCCAAGAAAGGACATCACCTCCTATCCCATGACTTTTAAGTTTTTTTAGAAGACTCTCATGAGGGACTTTGTCAAACACCTTCTGAAAATCCAAATACACTATATCTACTGATTCACCTTTATCCACATGTTTATTAACCCCTTAAAAAAATATTAAGCAGAATTGTGAGGCAAGACTTCCCTTGGGTAAATCCATCTTGATTGTGTTCCATTAAATCATGTCTTTCTATATGCTCTGTGATTTTGATCTTTAGAATAGTTCTACTATTTTTCCCAGCACTGAAGTCAGGCTTACTGGTCTATAGTTTCTCGGATCACCCTGAAGCCCTCTAAATATTGGGGTTACATTGGCCACCCTCCAGTCTTCAGGTGCAATGGATGATTTTAATGATAGGTTACAAATTTTATCTAACAGATCTGAAATTTAATTTTTTAGTTACTTCAGAACCTAGTATGCATACCATCTGGTCCAGGTGATTTGCTACACTTTAGTTTGTCAATCTGGGCTACTAATTCTTCCAGGTTCACAGTGATTTAGTTCAGTTCATCTGACTTATCACCCTTGAAAACTATCTCCGGAACTGGTATCTCCCCAACAATCTCATTAGTAAACACAGAAGTAAAGAATTAATTTAGTCTTTCTGCAACGGCTTTATCTTCCCCAAGAGCCCCTTTAACCCCTCAGTCATCTAATGGTGCAACCAACTCAGATTTCTTGCTTCAGATATATTTTAAACAGTTTTTATTATAAGTTTTTGCCTCTACGACCAATTTCATTTCAAATTCTCTCTTTGCCTGTCTGTTCAATGATTTACACTTAACTTGACAATGCTTTTGCTTTTTCCTATTTTCTTTAGATGGATTCTTCTTCACATTTTTGAAGGATATTTTTTTGGCTAAAATAGCCTCTTTCACCTCACCTTTTAAACATGCTGGTAATCATTTTGCCTTCCTTTCACCTTTTTTAATGCATGGAATACATCTGGACTGCATGTCTAGGATTGCATTTTTAAACAATGTCCATGCCTGTTGAACACTTTTAATCTTTGCAGATGCACCTTTCAGGTTTTTTTTATTTTCCTCATTTTATCAAAGGTTTCCTTTTGAAAATTTAGTGTTAGAGCTGAATATTTACTTATTGCCCCCCTTCCAGTTATTAGTTTAAATGTGATCATGTTATGATCACTGCTGCCAAGCGGCTCCACCACCGTTACCTCTCTCACCAAATCCTGTGTTCCACTAAGAATTAAATCTAAAATAGCTCCCTCTCTCGTTGGTTCTTGAACCAATTGCTCCATGAATCAGTCATTTATTACATCCAGGAACTTTATGTCTCTAGCATGTCCTGATATTACATTTACCCAGTGAATATCGGGGTAATTGAAATCTCCCATTATTACTGCACTGCCAATTTGGTTAGCTTCCCTGATTTCTCTTAGCATAACATAATCAGTCTGACCATTTTGTCCAGGTGGGCAGTAGTATACTCCTATCAGTATACTCTTACCCAACACACATGGCATTTCTACCCATATAGATTCTACTGAGCATTTAGTCTCTTGTATGATCTTTATACCCTCCCAGTCATAAAGTGCCATACCCCCACCAAGTTGATCCTCTCTATCATTGTGATATAATTTGTACCCTGATATAGCACTGTCCCATTAGTTATCCTCCTTCTACCAGGTCTTTGTGATGACAATTATGTCAATCTCATTTACTGCTATGCACTCTAACTCTCCCATCTTACTTCTTAGACTTCTGGCATTGGCATACAGACATTTCAAAGTGTGTTTTTTGTCTGTATTAACAACCTGCTTTTCAGTTGATAGGGATAATTTGGAAATCATTTGCTCAGGTGATTTTTTTACATATTGACACATGAACTATGTTTGCTTTTATTGGAACTTCTCTGTTGGGATGCCCTAAATCTCCTATTTCATTAGTATCCTTCAAGGATACATTCCTCCGAACCATGAACTGCTGAGTGACTGTCAGCTTTCTTCCTTGTTCTAGTTTAAAAGCTGCTCTATCTCCGTTTCTTCATGATAGGCAGGACATGAGTTCAGTCAATTGCTCAGACAACATTGAGAAAGTGTACAAAGGCATAAAAACCTCTCTTCAAGTCCATCAAGTCCTGCCTGTCATGAAGAAATTGAATGTAGCGAGGAATGCGGTCAGTTATTGCTTCAGTGACCTGGTTGAGACAGTGTGAGAAAGTGCTTTGGGACATTCCCAATATCTGAAACAGGAAAACATTGTGAACTCATTACAGGCTGAAATCCACCAAATTCAAATTTGATAAGTAGGAAACTCTACAATAAGATACAATACAATAACTTACTCAGAACCTAAAAGGGATGTTCAGATTGAAAAATGTAGTTTTGGCTTATTTATTCATTTCAAAGTTCACAATCATTTATTTGGTTTATTACAAATGAAATGCTTCTTTATTTATTTTATCTATTCATGTGCTTCATATCAAATTCAGTGGGGGAAGCAATGCAGCCTATTTTGGGTATCCAAATTGGGACTTTCTTATCATTTCTAATAAAACTTATGGGTAGACATCATCAGAAGGATGAAGGCACTCCAATGCATCAAGACTGTGTCAACATGGCACCAAAAGTGGCATGAATAGCCCAAGGATCTGCAATGGGGTAAAACTGTACCAACAGTCGCAGGAGTTCTCCAAGGCAATACAGAGAAGCAAAGCAGCAGCAAGAGTGGCCAAAACACCCCAAGGCTTCAAAAGTGGGACAAAGGGTACCAACAACAGTGGCATGAACTCCCAAGGCAGCATGAGAGGGGCAAAGCGACTTCAAATATGACATAAACAGAACAAAGCATCAAGAAGGGAGAAGACAGCACTGGCAGAGGTTCTAAGCATCTAAAAGAGTATTAAGAAGACTCCAAAGCATCATGAGAGGTGAAAATCAGCACTCATTGTGGCAAGAAAACCGCAAGGCTCCAAATGAGGGGTAAAGAACATCAATTAAATTGGTACAAAGCTCAAGGCAGGGAGAAGACAGATGAAATCCTTGGAAGAGGCCTGCTGTTGTTTCTATTCTGCATCATTAGGGAAAGGGGCTGGCTGTTCAGGCTTTGTCTTTTCCTTTACTGTTTATAATCTCAGCCTTATCAGTATCATCTGTTCCTCTGTACCTCATTGGAGGCTAAAATGATACTGACGAGAGGTGCCAAATACGCGTCAGCCACTACCTGTTCAATATCCTGTGATTCAGGAAATCCTCCTGAGAAGCAGTAATAATGGAGCAGCATGGTCTTAGCTCTGGGTGCTGTACTTCTGCAGCCCCTGCCTTTGAAAGACTTAATACTGGATGAGACAATAGTTGTAAGAACTGTAAGGGAAAAGAGTTTGAAGAAAAAGTTAGAGAGGTTATGAAAGCATTAAAGATTGCCAGGGCAAGACCAAGATTAAGCAAGTACCATAAGGGAGGGGGATTTTTAATGAACCTCAAACACAACCAGAACAGAAGCAGAACCACCCAAAAATACTGAAAGTGGCTTGGAGCAGCTGCTGCTTCTGCAGTGGCATTGGGGATTAGGGATATGCATTCATTTTAAACAAATGTGTAAAACGCAACAAATAAGGGCAATTTCTTTCATTTGAAGGGGCCTCAAAACAAATTGAGGGCCTGCCAAATGAAACAAACCGTATTTGCTGCATTAAAAAAAAATGCATTGGGTCTAGGCCTAGCCCCGAGCACAACGCCGGCACCTCTGCCTAGGCTTGAAACAGAGGCCTCACCTAGGGCACAGGCCAAGGCCCAAACCAGGAGCCGAGGCCTAGGCCTGAGCATGAAACTGGGGTCTCTGCCTAGGCCCAGGCTGATGCAGAATATTTGGCCAAGATCTAAGCTCCCCCCAAAAAACTTTCACTTACCTGATCCATTGGGTAATCCAAAGAAGCCACCAGGCTGGTTCCCAACTCTGGAGGCTCGACCCAGGCTCAGGCCCAGACCCCAACACTGGGCCTTCACCTAGTGCCTTGCTTGTTGACACCACTTCTCCTGCTACCAATCTGCAATCTCATTTTGTTCAGAGGATACTACTGGCAATGCTAGAGATCCCATCCTTCACTACAAGAATCAACATGGGAAAAAAAAACACTTTCCTTTCCCTCTCCAGTTCAAAAATACTGGTACTTAACAAACCTAACCACTTCTGCTCCTTAATAGAGTAATTGTTCTGCAGGTTATTATATCTTTATCATTGTTTTAAATAGCATTCAATATATTTGTTATAGAGGTATGACATGGGAGATGTCCTACACCAAATTGCTAAAATGCTAAGAACGATAATGCAAACTGATAGTTTTCACACTGTCAGATTATTATTTATTTATGTATTTATTTAAAAGGCTTGTGTCATGTAGCTTCCAGAAATCCATCGTCCAGCACTATAATCACAACCAACATTCATAAAAACAGTAATATATACAGAATCAAGATAAAAACAAGATGGGTATTGTAACCCCACAACAAATTTTCAAACTGAAAAACAAAATTAATACAAAACGCCGTACACAAATAAAAGTTAAAATGTAAATAATACAACCATTACTTATTTATTGTAAGTGCCTCTGTAAGCATTATAGTTTTCAGCTGATTTCTAAAAACCTTTAAATCAGTTTCTTGCTGTAAGTGCTGTGACAGTGAATTCAACAAAACTGGGATGACAGTGGAAAAGGTTCTAGCCTGAGTCTGCACACATACTTGTAGTACAGCTGCACCGCAGAGACCCACAATAGCTGTGTGCCCATCGATCATAGCGATCGCCAGGGAACATGCTATTCAAGTTTATTTCTTGCATTGTAGGAATATTCAGGATTTAATAATTTAAGACTCAATACCAGCAATTTAAAATGAAACCTCCATTTAAATGAAAGCCAATGGAATTCCTGAAGCCCTGGGGTAATATGTTCCCACTTGGATAAACACTATAACATCCGGGCAGCAGCATGCTATACAAGCTGTATAACTCACAACAACTTATCAGGAAGTCCCACAAAAAGGTTATTACAATAATCAAGGTGACCCAACACCAAAGATTACAGCTCTGACCTAAAGAAACAGCATTTGCTTAACTCAGCATTCCAAACCAACTGATACTTTTATAGTACTGTATATGCTCTGGGAACTTTATTTCCCTAATAAAGTATTTTTCTTTATTTACTTTTTTTTTCCTAAAGACACTGGATCCTTTCTTAAAGTTAATTCTGAGTTATTCAGAAGTTTTGTCATGTGGAAAATTCTTTATGTTAGGTTCCACTGTAGATTGCCTGATGATTTCAGATCTTGCAGTTTGAATTGAGATGGGGCAGGTTTATCCCATTGCAAGCAGGAAGATGTAGACACATTTTTCTTAGCCAAAACAGTATCACCAGTATGTATGTAGTGGGGTGAAATCAGATCTGACTCATCTCTCCATTGTAATCTGGAGCCATCATTGAGCCTGACCTGTGATATATATAATCTCATCATGTGTCTCTTGATACAGGGGTGAATTTTCACATTTTTATTAACATAACTAGCCTCTACTCACATATTCCATATTTATAAAAGTTGAAAATATCCATATATTTTTTTCTATTGTGCACACATATACGTGCGTAAAAAAGGGATGACATAGGGATGAATTTACACACATAAGTTGCTATTTTAAGACGTACATGTAGACTATGGGGCAGATTTTAGAAAAGTACGTGCGCGCGTACACTTGTTCGTGCACCCTGCGCAAACAAAAGTACACCAGATTTTAAAAGATACGCATGTAGCCGCGCATATCTTTTAAAATCCGGGGTCGGTGCATGCAAGGCTGTGCAAAATCAGCAGCGCGAAATCGGAGCGGCTCCGAAATCGGAGCGGCCTCAAAGGGAACTTTCCTTCCGCCTCCCCCCACTTTCCCCTCCCTTCCCCTATCTAACCTACCCCCCGGCCCTAACTAGTTCCCCCTTACCTTTATTCCAAAAGTTATGCCTGCCCGAGGCAGGCGTAAGTTGCGCGTGCCGGGCCGGCTGCCGGCACTCCATGTTCCAGTCCGGGGGCTGGTCCGGAGGCTGCGGCCATGCCCCTGGGCCGGAACCACGCCCGCGGCCCTGCCCCAGAACATACCTGATGACACACCGGCCGCAACACGTCCCCCAACATGCTCCCCCCCCCCCCCAGGAAAGCCCCGGGACTTACACGCGTCCCGGGGCTTTGCGCGCAACGGCAGCCTATGCAACATAGGCTCGGCGTGCGCAGGGGGAGCTTGGGGCAGGTTTTCAGGGGTACATGCGTATCTTACGCGTGTACCCCTTTGAAAATCTGCCTCTTTGTGAACTTACTTGCATAATTTGGCACCTGATAATTGTCTGGAGTAAGTGATATTAAATGTGTTTATTGTGTACTGCTGGTTGAATGAGAGGTCTGTGTGAACTGGTAGTAGTTCACGCAGAGGAAACATTAGAGTCTCAATGACATGGAGATGTACTGGGTGAACTGATGGACTAATTGGTGAAACTGGTAGTTTCCATGATGTGCATATGTTTTAAAATACACCAGCTTGCATGCATAAAGTTCTTTTTTATTTTCACACATAAAATATACTACATATATTTTAAAAGTAGTTAGGAAAAGTATGCATGTATTTGCATAAGCCTATATATATACTTATTTTGTAGGGTAGAGATACACATATTTTATAAAATACACATATATCATACGTGCAGGTTATAAAATACTAGCATAGATCTCCTCACACCCATATAAACGGTACTGCATATATCAGCATATGCATTCGTTTGAAACTTATTCTGAAATATGCTTTACATTTTTTTGTATATCATGATCCTCAATATTTCAAAACTAGTGGTAAATGGAAGGGGGGAAGAAGAGAGTGTAATATTGCATTACTACAAGGTAAGACACATAATCAACCATGAAGCTTGAATATTCTGAAGTGGTCTAAAATCCACTATATGCCTGAAGATGCTGAGATTTCTATCTACAACAAGCATTAACTACTACTGTAGCATACTAGTTAAGAATAAAGAAGCTAAGAATGCTAACAAAAAGTTAAATTCACAATCGTTGTATATATGTTGATAGGTACTACAGTGATATGTTTTATTAAATGACATACAATATTTTGAATTGATGAAGACAGAACCACTTAACTTTTATTTTGTAATATTTTTTCCCATTTCTATTCATATTAAATCTTGTTGGATTTATTTAATCCCCTATGATCAGTCAAACAAACTTTTTTTTTTTTCTCAAAAATGTTCCGTTTCACTAATGATTTATTTATATTTATCAATCAGCTGCTTATTCATCCTGCACTTGTGCAGAAATACAAATATACTGAGGAAATCCCTCGAAGAAATCAGTCTGTTCAATGGTATTTTTAAACCAGTCACAGTTGCCATGGAATGCATGAATAAGAAGGAAATTAATGCAGCCTTAACCATGAAAAGGTGTTACTTTCAGTATCTTTTAATTTACTGTTAAAACTGTGGCATTACTTAAAGTACCTTCAAATAAATCTCCAGAATCTTAATGAAAGGGAGACAAATTGTATTACTTCTCCACCCCTATTTATTTTGACAGTAGGAGGCACAGTTCTTTCACAGTACAATACTGATAATTAGATCCTTGGGGTCCTGGGCTATCTGAGAGTATTAAATGAGGAAATGGAAGTAAGCATAAAGATGTTTCCCATAATAAAATTGTCCTGTTACTGGAAGTTAGGATTTTTCAGTTGCCTGAATCAAGGGGATAATTTGAAGTATAAAACTGCAAAAATGTCTAACCAGTTAATTCCTGTTTTTTGTTTTGTTTTGTTTTTTAATGAGTGTGTGAAAGATAGCAAACACTTATATCTGCCTAGCAAGTAAATGCCACTTTAGCCTCCCAGGTATATAAAATAAATTGTAATTATAGAAAACAGTAGAATTTTTTTTACAACAATTCTGCCAATTAATGCTTAGTGCAGAGAAAATGTCTCTGTAGAACATTGACAAATGAGTCTTATAAAATTGTTTAGCTCTTCGTTCTTGCATAATATAGCTATTAAGAAATATAATAGTTAGTTATAATTAGAAACTTTTTAGCATTCTTTTTAACCAGTTTTAAGATGTATTTGGTCAATATGTTTCACATATGATAGCTGTCAAAGTATCATTTTATATAAAGCTTTGATATAACAATAGTACGTAATTTATTTCCCAAAAAATCAAATCATCAAAGTAAACATAATCAGTTAAAGCCCTATTGAAAATGGAGGTTTGGCTGTTTTCTTATACAAAGGCCCCCCTCCACCTCTACTCTTTGAATTGGTGGCTTTAGTGATATTTTAGTGGATGCCAGCAGCTTCCAGGAGTTCATTGTTATTTTCTTGAAAACAGAACATCTGATTGAATGAAAGCCTTTTGGTAAGAAATTGCTAGCAGTGAGCATGGGAGTAACCTCCTCCACAGAGTGGCAGTTACTAGAGATGTGTATCGTGTGATCGATCGTCTTAACGATCGATTTCGGCTGGGGGGGGGGGAGGGAATTGAATCGTTGCGGTTTTGTTTTTGTAAATATCGCATAAATCGGGGAGGGCGGGAAAACCGGCACACTAAAACATCCCTAAAACCCACCCCGACCCTTTAAAATAAATCCCCCACCCTCCCGAACTCCCCCCAAATGTCTTAAATGACCTGGGGTCCAGTGGGGGGGTCCCGTTGTAATCTTCCACTCTCGGGCAGCGGGTGCGTTGATAGAAAATGGCGCCGGCGCTACCTTTGCCCTGTCATATGACAGGGCAAAGGTAGCACCGGCGCCATTTTGGTTCCTATCCCCCGATGTCACGAGCATAGGAGATCGCTCCTGGACCCCCGCTGGACCCCCAGGGACTTTTGGCCAGCTTGGGGGGGCCTCCTGACCCCCACAAGACTTGCCAAAAGTTCAGCGGGGGTCCGGGAATGACCTCCTGCACTCGAATCGTGTGCCGTACGGCCGGCGCCATTTTTCAAAATGGCGCCGGTCATATTGCAAAATGGCGCCGGCCGTACGGCAACACGATTCGAGTGCAGGAGGTTGTTCCCGGACCCCCGCTGGACTTTTGGCAAGTCTTGTGGGGGTCAGGAGGCCCCACCAAGCTGGCCAAAAGTCCCTGGGGGTCCAGTGGGGGTCCGGGAGCGATCTCCTACGCTCGTGACTTCGGGGGACAGGAAGCAAAATGGTGCCGGCACTACCTTTGCCCTGTCATATGACAGGGCAAAGGTAGCGCCGGCGCCATTTCTATCAACGCACCCGTGGCCCGAGAGTGGAAGATCACAATGGGACCCCCCCACTGGACCCCAGGTAATTTAAGACATTTTGGGGGGGTTCGGGAGGGTGGGGGATTTATTTTTAAGGGTTGGGGTGGGTTTTAGGGATGTTTTAGTGTGCCGGTATTCCCGCCCTCCCTCTTCCCCTCCCCCTTCCCCCGATTTATGATTTTTGACGATAAATCGGGGGAATTCCTATTAAATATCGCCTCTAACGATTTTTGACGATTTAAAATATTTCGGACGATATTTAAATCGTCAAAAAACGATTCACATCCCTAGCAGTTACTACACTTAACAGAAGGCATGACGGTAACCTGCACAGAATGGCAGTAACTACCCTTAACAGTAGGCATGAGGGTAGCCTGCACAGAGCGGCAGTTACTACCCTTAACACTAAAGTGCATAATGTTGGTAAAAGGAAAATTTGGGGGCAGGAAGAATAAGTTGTCTTAATTTTCCACTGATATGCACTAGCTTTAAAGAAACTTTACGTTAGAAGAAAAATGAAAGACTGGAAAATTTTGAGCATAAGGTGGGTTATTTAATGACATTGCACATAAATTACTGGCAGATATGTACATAAGTTACACCAATTTTCAAAGCAGACACTACCATAACAACTTCCTCTGGCAATGAATTCCAGAGCTTAATTGTGTGTCAAATGAAAAATAATTTTCTCTGATTTGTTTTGAATATGCTACTTACTAACTTCATGAAGTCTCCCCTAGGTGAATTGGAGGTGGTTCATTGTGAAGTGATAGAAGGCCTAGCAAACTAGGGAAGGACTGTTTAAACTGAAAGAGTTATCAGTGAATGGATGTGTGAGGGAAACTATAGGAAACTCCCTCAGACTACCTTAAGGGATTGGGCAGTAAATGGCCTATTGAATATTGGCCTCTAAGTGTTTTGTTGGATTTGCTAATTTCTAGATTTATCCAGAATTTCTTTAAGAACATGCCACCCTTGACCTCTTTGCTTAAACAACCATCTGAATTCCATTGGCACCCAGAAGCATAACAGCCCTTTGATCAGTTAAAGCGTGCCTTCTTGTCCACTCCCCTGCTGGTTTACTCTTATCTCACATTGCAATTTGTAGTGGAAACCGATGCATCTAATGTGGCCTTTGGAGCAATGACATGGTCCTCACCTAGAATTGCATCACTATATATTTCTTTTCCATAAGCAATCATCTGCAAAATGTAACTATGTAACTCTAGACTGAGAACTGCTGGGTATAAATGTTGCCTTTGACTAGTGGAGGCATTAGCTTAAGGGAGATGCTCACCAAATCAAGTCCTTACTAATCATCGGAATATCTCCAGTCTGCTAAGGTCTTGAACTGACAGTTATGATGGACATTATTATTTACCCAGTTCAACTTCCAAATTATTTATTTTCCAGGATCCTAAAATGGAAAAGCTGATGCTTTATCTCGAAAAAGTGAATTCTACTGGGATCTACCAGAGCAAGATGCTCCCCCACCCAAACTGGATTGTTGGAACTACCCTTTCCCTGGATTTGCTGGTCCTGATCAATGAAATGAGAAACCAATATCTCAATGTTCAGGAAGAACTACAAAAATACCAAGCACCAGATGGTTCCTTGTGACTCCAAGAACATGATGGGTTGCTGTGTAACTGACATATGTGATCCTGGACCTGCCACGTTGGAGGGACTTTGGGTTTGTCATAATTCCAAGTTGGCTGGGCTCTTCAGACAAACCAAGATCTTATTATTGTTTTCTAGACCCTTATGGTGGCCGAAATTGATTCTAGATGCTTCAAGATATGTTAAGCCATGTAAAATCTGTGCCCAGATAAAAATTACCTAAGCAAAGCCAATAAGCATATGTCAACTATGGAAGCAATAAGCCTCAATTATAACCATATCAGTGACCTGCCACTGTCAGAGAATAACATAGTGATCCTTGTAGTGATGGATCAGCTTACAAACAGGCTCACTTTATTACCTGTCCAGCTCTTCCAGTTGAAGAAACTGCTAGACTCTCTTTCAGAACATTTTTTTACTCCATGGACGCCTCAAATTTATTGTGTTAGACCAAAAGACACAGTTTATCTCTTATTTCTGGAAAACCATGTATAAACTGCTAGACATCAAGCATTGTGTCTCTACATTCTACCATCTGCAATCAGCTGGAAAGACTAAGGGGGGTCAACAAGACACTTGAACAATATCTTAGATGCTTCTTGAATTACCACCAAGATGATTGGGTCCAGTTACTATCTTAAGCCGAGTTTGCCTATAACAATGCTGAGCATGCCTCCACCCACCAGACTTTTTTCTATGACAATTGTGGGCTCCAGCCAGGCTTCTACCCTGGAGTGCCTCCAGCTTCATCAGTTCTTGTGGCCAACAAGGTCGCTTGGACACTACAGCAGATTCAGGAGGATTTGAAAGGACAACTTGAAACTGCAAAGAGATCCCATAGATTTCTAGCCAATTGTAAAAGACAGGAGGGTCTGGCGTATGTGTTAGATCAAAAAGTATGGTTAACAGAAAAGAATCTAAGGTCCTTAAGCTCATGTTCAAACTAGACCATCAATATCTTGGACTCTACACTATTATATGGCAAAAATACTCAGTGACCATTGAATTAGGGTTTCTCCTGGCCCTGCAAATACATTCAGTTTTTCATGTACTCTCTTAAACCCTTCACTTAAAATTATTTTCTGGACTGGACTCAGATACCTCCGCCTCCAATCCAAGTCCAGGGGCTTGAGGAGTACAGAGTAAATGTTATCTTGGATTCCAAGACAAGTTTAGATACCTGATAGATTGGGAAGGTTATGACCTGGAAGAATGCTCTTGGGAACCAGAAGGTATAACAATTTTTATTCTAGCTCCTGGCCTACAAGTCAAGCTTCTTAGCCAAGTCTACTTCATTGAGAACTTTTTATTGATTTCTGCTAGTAGTCTATAAATCCAGAATTTTGTTCAAATCTGCTTTATTGTGAACCTGTTTCTGACTCTAATTTCTGACCTGTAAAGGCAGTTCTGAATTAAACTTGTTTCTGTTTGAACTGTTCCTTACTCTAGTTTTTGACCAGCACTACAGCTTGCTAGCCAATCCTGCTACTGTACCTGTATATAACTTGCCAGACTCCTGTTTGTCTCCAGTCTGTCTTGGGCCCAGTCTGAGCGCACCCCTCAGTCCTGCTTCTTGTCTGTGAGTATCTGGTGGCTGGGAACCTGACAGTTTTACTCCAGGTTATTTGGCTCTGTATTCTATATTTATCTCCCCTAAATGTCCTGCTGTAAAGGGCACAACAGATGAGAGCTATAAGTCATCACTTAGTTCTTACCTCCTCAAATTACCACAGATATGAGTGTGGCACGTCAAAACCAATGTTTGAGTTTATAGAGAAAAAATGTAGTTAGCTGCATGATTACTAACATCACACAATGAGGATATAAGGATCTGATAGTGGTCCTTTCACCAATAGGAAGCCATCCAGCAGAGAAGAGGTGTTATATAGAAATGCAGGTAGGAGTTCCTTTCAATAGAGGTTGTCTGCATTAAGTTCTAATCATTCATTTCTAGCTCCCAAAATCTGGTTTTGTCAATAAATGCAATAGGGTACAAAATCTGTTTCACCCCAAGATGATTGTAAGGAAGGTAGCCCTCACTGGTGTCAGGAAGTAGTCCACCAATTACTCCATAATCCCTTTGGACTAGGTGTAGGCGATGTGGACCCCTGTGTGGAACAGTAGCCAAAGTGCTGCAAGGAAATCCCAGGTATTTACCTTGTCCACAGGCAGAGAGAGTCCAGGACCAAGCACTGAATGGATCAGTTGGAAAGCAACATAGTCAGATAGAAATCCAGGGTCAGGGCAGGAAGCATTCAAGAAAAATACAATACAGTCTGGGGTTGAGGCAGGCAACAAGCAGGCAGAATCCACAACAGTCTGAAATTGAGATGGGCAGCAAGGAGACAGAATCCAGAATGTTCCAAGGTCAAGACAGGCAGCAAGCAGGCAGAATCCAGAATGGTCTGAGGTCATCAGGCAGAAGCAGCATCCAGTCAGGCACACAACAAGCAAGGCAGGGACCAGGAACAGGCCAAGAAACCTGTTTCAAGACAAGGTATCCAGCTCCAGGCAGAATAAGTAGTTCTAGCATGTAACATCATCATTGGGGTGATCACCCTATTCTTCCACTAGAGTGCGCAAACTTTTGCACACCGATATGCATATACTCCTTATGTGACTCTTCGCTGGGTCCTAGCAACACATGCATCAATGTATGCAAGCTTCTCCCTGCCACACAGTGAGCATCTGAAGCTGAGAAGTCTGGGAAGGCAGCCAGATTCTAACAATAATGAAGGTCAACTTGGAGTTCAACAGGTTTCTGATATCATTATGGTTCCCATTCTTACTTTCTCTCTACTTAAACCAGTTCTCCTCCCCAGTAAGGGCTAGAAAACCTCCGCATCGCTCCCAGCTTCCAGCTTAAAATCTCTTCATCACCAACACTTAAGTCTCTGGAATCCCCACACGCCAATGAAGGTCAGCCTATCCATAGAAAGTTTCCCTCAGGACACCTGTCTTCTCTAAAACATGTAGGCAAATGGAACATTTTCAGGGCTTTCACATTAAAGTTCCCAGCTATGAGCTATCAGGGACGCCAAGATGTGACCATTACTTCTTCCCTCACCCACGTGCAACTCTTATAATGGAGATGGACAGACACAAAGCAACCCTTCTGAGTTAGAATAAAGTCACTTGAAGCAAGAGCAGAACTATCAGTTCCCTCAGCTGCTTTCTATCCAAATATAAATAACACTAAATGGCGTATGTAGGGCAGATACAGCAAAGGAGACCTTCTCTAGAACAAACACACAGATATCTTCTAATACAGTAACAAAGAAGTGTTTAATGGTGAATGAAGAACCTCACCCTCTTTGATTAAATACAAGCTAAAGAGGTGAAGATCTAAGGCCAATGAAAGATAAAAACAGGCTTTAGTTTATTAATTTAGCTACAATATATTATTTTATTTATTTAAATTGTATTTAATGTTTTAATTTATTTACTGTACTTCCCTTAATTCTATTTTGATATAGGTAAAAGAAATACCTGAATGAATGAATGAATGAATGAATGAATAAATAACTAAATAGTGAAACATTCCTACAAGCCTTGATTTCCTTGTACCCAATATTTGGTTTATTGACCAACTGCACCCATAGATATTTGATATGATTTATTGATTTCTTACTTGCCTTGAGGTGAGATACAGTTTAAAAAATTCATATTAAAACATACAAACATCAATAACAAATAAGATTGATAACCTAAGCTTGCTCATTACAGAGTTGAAAATGGATTAATATAATCCAAAAAGTAGGTATATTGATAATATAAATATAGCCCCAGTAAATCATGCAAAGTTGACTGAATACAGACAAGGATTTAGAATAATAACATGTTAAGCAGTGCCCCTAAATGTCATATTAACATATACATTAAACAGAAGGTTGATCAAATATCATAGCTGACTATGAATCACAAAGGGAGGAGAAAATATAAACTAACTCCCACCAAAGGCTTCATTAAATAAATGTATTTTTAAGCCTTTTCTGAACTGAGTTGTGTCTAATAATGTATTCAGAGATTCATGGAGCGTGTTCCAAGCTATAGAGCCCACCACCAAGAAGGCACAATCCTGTACTTCTATAAGATGAGCAAGTATGGGTAATGGGACCTTCAACAAACTTTTGTTGGCCACCCTTAATGCTCTGCAAGGCTTATACATTTGAAAAATGTAATTTAAACAGATAGGCACCATATCATAAAGTATCTTATAGATTAATAAGATAAATTTATGGATTAATAAGAATATGTTATATTTTACCCACCAGTAAATAGGGGGCAATGAAATCTTGCCAACACTGGTGAGATGTGCCCACAGGAAGAAATCCCAGCCAAAGGCCACGCCACATTCTTCTGCACTGTTTGCAAATATTTTAAGGAATTGCTTGCAATCCCAAGCAGTAAGGAGTTGCAGTAATCAAAGGTGGGACAAGATAAGGCCTGAAGTATTAAACAAAAGTCAGCAGGATTGAATGGGTTTCAGCCTTCACAGTATAATTGTAGCTTCCTGCATGATTTTAAAAATGGCCACATCAGGAGGTTGCTATCAATAATATTCCATAGATTATGAGCCTCTGTCTTGACTGAAAGATGACAGCCGTCAAAGTCAAACATGGAAGGGAAATTACTAGAGGAAGAGTGGCTCAAATTAATATTTCTGTTTTATCTATATTTAGAATTAATCTATTGTAAAATAACCATTTTTGTAGTGGCAGACACACAGATGGATAGGACTAGACTGTTACTAGAAAGGAAAATGATGTCATCAGCATACAGTTTGTACCTTAGGCCCATCTTCAACAGTGGAGCCAGAGAGATATAAAAAAATGCAGCTGATAAGTGCCGACTCCTGTGGAAACCTGATGCCAAGTAGAGCAATTAGAAGTATTTTTTACTTGCTGCCGGTGATCTGATACATATGAGGTGACCCAAAAAGTACAGCTCCTCCAATACCAATATCAATCAGTTATGGAATCAAGATACTATGACTGACCATGTTAAAAGCGGCAATAATATCTAAGAGTACCATAATATATTTGCCACGGTCAAAACCACAAAGGATGATATCAGTACTGGAGAGTAATAAGCTCTCGGTATCGTAATATTTTTTAAAAATGAACTGATGTGGATCAAAAACAGAATGTTCATTAATATAGTCTGATAACCGTTGTTAACACTATACTGTTAACTACCTTTGAAAGAAAAGGGAGGGAGGATATTGGTCAATAAATGGCAAAAATATGCATATCCAGATTTTTTTTTTTTGAGAGGACATAGAGATGTCCTTTTCAGTGCAGCTGGCATGAAACCTACAGCAAATAACATATTTACAATATTAGTATGAATGGAACAATATAATAAGCTTAAACAGGACCATAAACCAGAGGTTTAAAAGATAGCCAGGATTATTCAGTTTATTGATAATCTGCACAACCTCAATTAAAGCTATTGGTGAAAAATTATCCCACTTTACTTGATCATGACTAATCTCAGTCTGTTGGGAAACCACTAGCAAACTTGGGGCCTCATTTTCTAAAGTATCGCAGGCCTGTGATACTTTAGGAAATGAGGGGCGGGGGCCGGAATGGGGGATGGGCCTGCGCTAGCCAGCAGCGATCGCACCGTCGCAGTGCGATCGCTGCTGGTTTCACACCCAATAGTGCCACCATAGGAGGTGTAGCTATTGGGAGCGAACGTGGACGCGAAAAGGGCCTTACCTTTTCGTCATCCGCGGTGGCTTCGCGGAGTCGGCCCCGGTGACGCCCCGACTCCTCTTCTGGGGCCGAGTCCGCCCCCATTTTGGTATCGCACACGAAAAGGGACATTTCGCATGCGAAACTTCCCTTACCACGTGCGATACATTTAGAAAATAAGGCCCTTGGAGCACAAATCATTGATCTTATTTGGAAAGAAGTTGGAAAATTCCTGGCATTTTCTTGAATCAGAACTTAATAAACATTTCTTGCTCTTCATTGAAGACTCATCATTAATTAATCATCTTATGGTTGCAAACAATTCTCATACATTCATTAAAGAGGGATCGGAGGAAGGCTATGTTGCTTGGTGTGTGCAAGTTGAACAATTGCGCACCCCCTTGCGTGCGCCGACCCTGGATTTTATAACATGTGCGTGGCTGCGCGCTCATATTATAAAATTGGGCGTACATTTGTGCGCACCAGATTGCACGTACAAATGTATGCCCACATGTTCCTCTTAAAATCCAGCCCTTAGTGTGCACTAACATTTTTACATTAGCGTGCACTAACAGGGAGTTAGCGTGCACTAACGCCTGTTAGTGTGCACTAACCCGAAAATGAATTTTTCCCAAAATTTTGTGAAAAATTTGTTCGGTTTTCGGGGTCCCCGAACCAGGACGAATTAGGCAATTTTGTTGAAATTGCCTAATTCGTCCTGAATGAATGCACATCCCTAGTTTCCTTGTTGAACCTGAACCACCACAAGACTTGCATCTTGAACAGATCTAAAATCTGTATAATGTCTTTAAAGGGTACCATTTTCTCCCTCTTCTTTCTCTCCTTCCTTAAAAATTGCACCATGAGTATGCATAAGTTTATAATACTCATGTAGCACTTTAATTTTCCACCATTCGCTCAACCCCACTTTGCTCCAGTAGCACACACTTAGCCCCCAGTATGTCCCAGTCTGCCCTAGTAACACAGAACCTCAAACCCTCCCTGCCCCAGAATGCCACAGTTTGTATCAATAACATATACACACCCTCCCAGACTCCTTCAGTTACTATACATACATAGACCCTCTCCGAAGTGAATTTCCATTCATTGAAATATTTCCCCAAATTATAGAGGCAAACCTTGGATCAGATAGAAAGACAAACCCGCCAAAATAAAACATTATAGGCAAATAAATGCACTTCTGAGCAATGACTATAATTTTCCATTTATCCCCTACCCCTCTTTCCCTCTCTTCCTGCCAGCAGGTTAAACAGGTTAAAAAAAAACAATTCAAATTTGAAATTTTCACATTAAAAGCAAGTGTAGAAGTGATCACTCATTCATGGTAATGTTCATGAGTACATACTTTTTAATTAGCAAAATATGTGCAAACTTGCAAACCATACCCCAACATGCTCCAAATACAACCACTGCGCATCAGAAATGCGGCAGTAAACATGCACATGTGTACATCACACATATGTCTATATAAGCAATTTTTCTGTGCAGAACCCCTTTACTCAATAGTATGTATATGTATAAAGTGAGCATCCATTGTGCAGTTTTCTGAAGAGACATTTTTGTGAGCAAGTCTCTTTGAAAATTACCTTCTCTGAGGGAAACATTCTCAACTAATAGACTATAGGCAACTTTGGGCCTCATTTTCTAAAGTATCGCAGGCCTGCGATACTTTAGAAAATCGCGCTAACGGGGGGGCGGGGTCCGAAGCGGGGGGGGCGGTCCGGCAGCAATCACACCGCCACGGTGCGATCGCTGCCGGCATCGCACCCAATAACTACACCATAGAAGGTGTAGTTATTGGGCGCGAAATAGAGAGCGAAAAGGGCCTTACCTTTTCGCTTGGCGCGCTGTCCTCGCGAAGTCGACCCCGGTGACGCCCCCGACTCCTCCTCTTCCGGGGCCGACTCCGCCCCGATTTCAGTAGCGCACGCCTGTGCTACTTTCGCTAGCTATCGCAGGCTTGCGCTAACAGCGCAAGCCTGCGATAGCTTTGGAAAATGAGGCCCTTTGTAAGTTAACATCTCATATGTGTAGATAAGTGAATAAATGGGGAAAAATGCTTTAGAAGTTTAAAAAATTCCTGTTGTTACAATGTTTATTTTGAAAAGAAAAAAAGATTGTAAAATCTTGACACTCAATTTATCTTATGCATGCCTTATTGTTATATGTTTGTATCAATTGTTTCTAGTGAAGAAAGTCACTACTTTATTTTTATGTTTTTGAATATTTGTTACTAAAACTTTCCTAATTTAGAGGGGATGCAAAATCTGGCTGCGCAGATGAACTTTTTCCAACATTTGTACAAACTAGAGATTAGGGTTAAACCTGTTATATTCTTTTTCATTTTTAAACACTTATTTAGTTCTAAAATTGTTTTTATATAGAAAAGCACTAGCAGCTATCCCCAGTAGAGAAGAAAAAAAGCAAACGGTGGATAAACAATTCCCTGACATCTTCTCTAGGAAAGGTAAACAAGATTCAGGTTCTGATAACTTTATTAGTATGTCAATTTTATATGTGTTGCCAAAGTAATACATAAAATAATTTAAAATAAAGGGAAAAAATTACAAAACAGAAAAATATAAAATTTCAAACAGAACAATAACAGGGACAGATCACAGTTTTTTCTTCTGGTCCATATAGTTACAAGTGAGTTTTTATTTCTAGCCTGGTGACAGAATACTTTCATTTTCTGCTTTTATTTCCCCTGGGAATTTCAATGTTATAACAAAAAAAAAAAAAAAAATCTGTGGAGAAATAAGTGTTATAATATACCAGAAAGCAATCAATGGGAAAGTCATTTTTCCAGTTTTTTGGGGGTTTTTTTTTGTTATAACATTTAAATTCCCAGGAAAAAAAAGATTAAAACCTGAAAACAAAGGTCCATAAGGATATATCAATATATTTTGCTCCTATAGATTCTGTTTCTCCTGATTTCCCTTGGATTATATAGAGTTTTTCCTACTTATACCTTCAAGGGAAGTTTTTTATTTTCTCTTTTTAGTTTGTGAAATGTGCATCATTGATTTTGTATTTTGTACAGCAGAGGAGAAAATACATTATCCCAGGACAAGCAGGATGCTAGTCCTCACATATGGGTGACATCGGTAATGGAGCCCTATGTACAGAAAAACTTCTTTAAAAGTTTCCATGAAACTTTTGACTGGCACCAGAGTGCCTACTGAGCATGCCCAGCATGCCATGATATTCCCTGCCACAGGGGTCTCCCTTCAGTCTTCTTTTTTCCGCGAAACAAGTAACATCGCGGCATAATTGGAGTCCTGTGGTGAATTCACCACTTTAGAAAAGTTTAACTTTTCAGGAAAAAATTTAAACCCACCGCAAGGGTTTCCCTTCATTTACACCGTGGTAACTTTTTTTCCCTTCGGTTTCCGGCCGGTACCGATATTTTTTGGTCATCGCCATCGACGGCTGTCCGGCAAAATGGCCACCGGGTTCAAAAAATGCCCGAACTGTGCACGGAATATGTCGATAACCGACCTGCACTTGGAATGTGTTCTTTGCCTAGGCAAAGATCACAATATACCATCGTGTACCTTATGTGCGGAGATGACCTCAAAAGGCCGTCGTCTCCGTGCTGAAAAAATGGAGCAATTGTTTAATATACAATTGCTTCCGAAGGCATCAACTTCGGTTCAGTCATCGCCATCAGGATCCGTCCGACAGGTACTACTGAAGAAACGTCGTCCGGAGGCTGGAGACGCTTCTACGCCTTCACCGTCAGTATCATCGAAGGCGTCCACTTCTGGGAGTGAAAAACAGAAGGAAAAACATCGTCACCGGCATCGACGACGCCTAGCACCGATGACCGAAGATCCATCGACAGGTACGGCCTCACCCGCAAAGATACCTCGGACGAGTGCAGAGGCTTTGAAGCCTACTGATCCAGGGCAATCCCCACCAATATCGGTGCCGGGTTCCGTACCTCCTCAGGGCTCTGAGGGGGTATCGGCATCGCCATCACTGCCTCCCTCCATAGCTGCTCTGGTATCACCAGCTATGAGAGTGGAACTTGACACATATATACGTCAAGTGGTGCACCAGGCTCTGCGCGATGCGATTCCGCCACAGCCATCGACACTTCCATCGATGCCGATTCCGATGCCGGGAGAACCATCACCATTGAAGCCGCCGGCACCGACGATGCCACGGGAACCGCTCCCGATGCCTACCCCGGTGCCCTCACCGGTGCCACCGGTGACTACACCGATGCCAACAGATGATGTCTCGATGCTACATCCATTTATCACGAAATTAGACACTCTCCTGGATATCCTATCAAATAAAACACCAGAAGAGCCTATTCCAGGCCCCTCTGGTATACCAAGACCTCCAAGGCCTCATTCTCCTCTTCTACCATCAAGGCCTAAGGAACCTTCCATAGTACCAGTCACTCACCACACTCCACGGGAGATGCCTACTGACACCAGTTCAGAATATTCTTCAGATGGGGATATTTTTTCAGAACCCCCTCCACCTGACGACCACAGGAAGTCACCTCCTGAGGACCTTTCCTTTACACATTTTGTAAAGGATATGGCTGATACCATCCCCTTTCAACTACAAACGGAGGTGGATGCAAGGCAGAAAACATTGGAGGTTCTGCAATTTGTACATCCTCCTAAAGAAATGTTAGCAGTACCTGTCCATGAAGTTTTTCAAGACCTTCAGTACAGGATATGGGAACACCCAGGATCAGTCTCAGCAGTCAATAAAAGATCAGAGGCAACTTATTTGATACAACCTATCCCAGGTTTTCAAAAATCACAGTTGCCACACCAGTCAGTCGTCGTAGAATCCGCCCAGAAGAAGGCGAAACGATTGAAATCCCATTCATCTACACCACCTGGGAAGGAAGGTAGATTTCTGGATAACCTAGGACGCAAGGTTTTTCAGGGTTCCATGCTGGTATCCAAGATAACATCATACCAGCTATATATGAACCAATATCAAAGGAACCTCTGGCAGCAGGTTCAAGACCTAGCTCTCTCTCTCCCTGAGCAGTATCAAGAGCCATTCCAGAATGTCGTCCATAAAGGCCTCGAATCAGGAAAACACGAGGTCAGAGCCACTTATGACTGCTTCAAGACTGCAGCACGACTTTCTGCTTCAGGCATAGCTGCACGCAGATGGGCATGGCTAAAGGCCTCTGATCTCCGTCTAGAGGTCCAAGAACGTTTGGCTGATCTTCCTTGCTTGGGGGACAACCTTTTTGGAGAGAAGGTCAAAGAAGCTGTGGCGACTATGAAAGACCACACAGAAACACTAAAGCAATTATCCTTAATACCTCAGGATACTCAACCTTCCACAAGGAGGATTCCAAAGCATGATACCAGACGTCCTTATTACCGTCCACGCAGGTATTATCCCCCAGCAAGTAGACCTAGAACAGCCCGCCCACCTCAACGCCAACAACCTTGGCAGAGGCCTGCAAGGGCACAACCACCACCACAAACAGCCACTACATCTGGTTTTTGAAACAATCCAGAGAGCAGCGGCCTTATCAACCCGTTTCCACACATACCAGTAGGGGGGTCGAATAACATACTTCCAAAGCATTTGGGCCTCCATCACCACTGACCAGTGGGTGTTATCCATCACAGCTCATGGTTACAGACTAGATTTTCTTACTGTTCCAAAAGAAAACCCACCACTTCCATCTTGGACAGTTAATCAACATTCCATACTTCTTCAAACAGAATTATCCACCCTTCTGAGAGCCAGGGCCATAGAACCAGTTCCTGGACCTCAAAAGGGCAGAGGATTCTACTCCTGCTATTTCCTAATTCCAAAGAAAACAGGAGGCCTTCAACCCATTCTAGACCTCAGAAATCTCAACAAATTTCTCAAAAAAGAAAAATTCAGGATGGTGTCCTTAGGCACCATTCTACCTCTTCTTCAAAGGGGAGATTGGCTCTGCTCTCTGGATCTTCAAGATGCCTACGCTCACATTCCCATCTTTCCTCCTCATCGCCAGTACTTGCGATTTCTGGTAAAGGATCAACACTTTCAATACAGAGTGCTGCCATTCGGCCTTGCATCAGCCCCTCGAGTATTCACAAAGTGCATGGCTTTAGCAGTGGCACACCTCCACAAACAGAGAGTGCATGTGTTCCCTTATCTGGACGATTGGCTCATCAAGAGTCAAACAAAAGAAGGAGCTCTCACGTCTCTCAAGCTCACTATCCATGTGCTTCACTCCTTGGGATTTCTCATCAACTACCAAAAATCCCATCTGTCACCAACTCATCTTATACAGTTCATAGGTGCAGAGCTAAATACTGCAATAGCAAAAGCTTTTCTTCCAAGAGACCGTGCTCAAACACTTGTCATCTTGACTCACACTCTTCGAAATCAGTTCCAGGTAACAGCTCACCAGTGCCTCATTCTTCTAGGGCACATGGCTTCCACAGTTCACGTAACTCCCATGGCCAGATTGACCATGCGACTACTACAATGGACACTCAAAGCACAGTGGATACAGGCCACTCAACCAATGTCCACTCCCATTCATATCACACCAGAGCTCAGATCTGCACTCATCTGGTGGACATCAATGAACAACCTGCTCAAAGGCCTACCTTTCCAGCAACCAGTTCCACAAGTAACCTTGACTACAGATGCATCCACCTTAGGATGGGGAGCACACATTGGTCATCTAAAGACACAGGGCAAGTGGACAAAGCTTGAAGCCTCTTTTCAAATAAACTTCCTGGAGCTTCGAGCTATACGCTATGCGCTGCATGCATTCAAGGACTGCCGTGCCTATCACACAAGACTGTTCTGATCCAAACGGACAACACAGTAGCCATGTGGTACATCAACAAACAAGGGGGGGACAGGTTCTTATCTCCTTTGTCAAGAAGCAGCACAAATTTGGGACTGGGCCCTGACACACTCAATTCTTCTTCGGGCCACTTACCTAGCAGGCATCCACAACATAGTAGCAGATCGCCTCAGTCGTCAGTTCCAACCGCACGAATGGTCCTTGGATCCAGCAATAGCATCCAAGATCTTCCAACGCTGGGGTCAACCGATGATAGATCTCTTTGCATCCCATCTCAACTACAAAGTGATCAATTACTGCTCTCTACTCCGACAGCAGAACAGCCTACCAAAGGACGCATTTGCTCGCCATTGGAATTCAGGCCTATTATACGCGTATCCACCGATACCACTCATAACCAAAACACTAGTGAAGCTACAACAGGACAAGGGGACTATGATACTCATAGCCCCATATTGGCCTCGACAAGTATGGTTCCCCACACTGCTAGATCTCTCAGTCAGAGATCCAATTTGCCTGGGAGTAGCTCCCAATCTCATATCTCAGGAACAGGGTCAGTTGCGCCATCCCAACCTTCCATCCCTGTCCCTGACAGCATGGATGTTGAAAGCTTGATCTTACAACCTCTCAACCTTCCATCCTCTATATCTCAAGTACTTATAGCTGCACGCAAACCTTCCACTAGAAAAAATTATTCCTACAAATGGAAACGGTTTACATTGTGGTGCACTCAGAAAGATTTAGATCCTTTCACTTGCCCCACTACCTCGCTACTAGATTACCTTTACCATCTCTCAGACTCTGGTCTTAAGACGTCATCTGTAAGGGTACACTTAAGTGCAATCTCAGCTTATCATAACAAGCTAGGAGACACACCTATCTCCACACAGCCTCTCGTCAGTAAATTCATGAGAGGCCTAACTCACATTCAACCTCCAGTTCATTCCCCAAGCATTCAATGGGACCTGAACGTAGTATTAACTAGGCTTATGCGTTCTCCATTTGAACCCATAAATACCTGTGACCTTAAATACCTTACTTGGAAAACGGTATTTCTTATAGTCATTACATCAGCTAGAAGGGTCAGCGAACTACAAGCGCTAGTCACATATGAACCTTTTACAAAGTTCCTACATGACAGGGTAGTCCTCCGTACACATCCAAAAATCCTTCCTAAGGTTGTCACGGAATTTCACTTGAACCAATCAATAGTTTTACCAACATTCTTTCCTAGGCCTCATTCCCATCAGGGTGAAAGAGCCTTACCCACTTTGGACTGTAAGCGTGCATTATCCTTCTATTTAAACCGCACAACAGCCCAAAGAAAATCCAGTCAGCTGTTTGTATCCTATGACCCAAACAAACCAGGTAAATCAGTGGGTAAGCATACTCTGTCAAACTGGCTAGCAGATTGCATACAATTTTGTTAAGAAAAAGCAGGCCTTACTCTTCAAGGGCGAGTAAAAGCACACTCAGTCAGAGCAATGTCAACTTCAGTAGCACACCTTTGCTCTGTGCCTATTCTAGACATTTGTAAAGCAGCAACATGGAGTTCTCTTCACACTTTTGCAGCTCACTACTGTTTAGACAAAGAAGGAAGACAAGATTCAACCTATGGACAATCCGTCTTAAAGAACTTGTTTCCAGTATAATCCCAACTCCTTCTACATCCAGCCTGCTGTGATCTTCGGCTGATTCATCTCAACAACAATACTTCACTGTTGCTTCATTACAAAATGACTCAGCCTCTAGCTTGCTAATCACCCATATGTGAGGACTAGCATCCTGCTTGTCCTGGGATAAAGCAAAATTGCTTACCTTGTAATAGGTGTTATCCCAGGACAGCAGGATGTAGTCTCACGAAACCCACCCGCCACCCCGCGGAGTTGGGTCCAATACGTTTTATTATTTTATTTTTGGCTAACGCTAATTGCTACAAAACAAGACTGAAGGGAGACCCCTGTGGCAGGGAATATCATGGCATGCTGGGCATGCTCAGTAGGTACTCTGGTGCCAGTCAAAAGTTTCATGGAAACTTTTAAAGAAGTTTTTCCGTACATAGGGCTCCATTACCGATGTCACCCATATGTGAGGACTACATCCTGCTGTCCTGGGATAACACCAATTACAAGGTAAGCAATTTTGCTTTTCTGTACTTTGTTCTTCAGTGTTGTATTGCATACTTAGGAACCTTTGTTTTCAGTTTTTATTCTCCCTGGGAATTTCAGTGTTAAAACAACAAAAAAAAAAATCAGTGGAAAAATGACTTTTCCATTGATTGCTTTCCTGTGTTTTGCAACAAGATCATTTTTCAACAGATTTTTTTGTTTTGCTGTAACATTGAATTTTGCAGAGATCACGTGGTACAGTGAGCGGAGCGGTATGTAATCTGCTTTGCTCCAGTCTCCGACCCTCCAAATCAGCCTCTATCAGTAACTATCACTCACAGTTCTGAAAAGCAAGGCACTAAGGCCTGGATTTTCCAATTTTTGCAGAGAATGGTGAATCCAGCAGTAATGGGGGTGGGCCTGCGAAAGCCAGCAGCGATCGCACCACTGAGGTGTTATCACTGCCGGCTTTCGCACCTAATAGCGCCACTGTGAAAGGTGGTGCCATTGGGCGTGCTACTGGTGACGATAAGAACATAAGAATATAAGAACATGCCATACTGAGTCAGACCAAGGGTCCATCAAGCCCAGCATCCTGTTTCCAACCACGGTACTTACCTTATCGCCACCAGCGAAGATAACGCCGTGTCCACCTCCTCGATGCCTCGACTCCTCCCCGCCCCTACTCCGCCCCGGCAAGCAATCACATGCGAAAAGTCCCTTTTCGCGTGTGATAGGCTTAGAAAATGACCCCCTAAGATTTCCATGATTTTGCTGATCTGTGTGGTGTTTTGGTGATGAGCACAAAAGTGGGCAGGAAGGAGAGATAAAAGGAAAGGGAGAAAAGCAGGCTTAGCAAAGCCAAGATGGCAGAGTGGCAGCAGACTTCAAAAGGAGCTTCTATCTCCCTGGCCATGATGGATGAGCTTAAGATGGCTGAGGTTGAGGCATTCAAACCTGAGTTTAAGAAACTTGGCCAAAAGCTGGACGAGGTGGAAAAAAATATGCAAGCTTATGACAACTGATTCCCAAAAGTGGAATAGTGGGTCTCAGACAACCAAGATTCTATTCAGTTGGTGTCAGCGAAAATGACGGAGTTCAAGTCATTACTACACAAGCATAAGGAGAGGCTCAAAGATCTTGAAAATAGATCTTGCCACAATAATTTGTGTTTTGTCGGCATTTCTAAGTCTGTCAGTGATGCGGACCTACCTGCTTTCCTGGCGCCATTGTTGACTAGGGAGTTGGGCTTGTCAGGCTAACGTGGCCCGCTGTGCATCGAGCAGGCCCATCATCTGGTTATACAGAGGGAATCCGCAGATCAGCTGTGAGTGGTAATTGTGAAAATCCTTGATTTCACCTACAAAGCAAAAATCCTATGGCTTGGCTACTGAGGTCTCGTTAAATACTGAGACATGACAACAGCAAGGTTCTTGTTTTTCAAGACATTTCTACACATCTGGTGGCTCTGCACCAAGAATTTGGTGTCTCATGCTCCAAATTACCTGTAATGGGGGTAAAATTAGCATTGTTGTACCCATTCAGACTGAGAATAGATCTTCCAGAAGGTGTGTGGATAAGTGCAAGGTGATGCATATAGGGAAAAATAACCCAAGCAATAATTACACAATGTTGGGTTCCATACTAGGTGCTACAACCCAAGAAAGAGATCTAGGTGTTATAGTGGATAACACATTGAAATTGTCGGTACAGTGTGCTGCGGCAGTCAAAAAAGCAAACAGAATGTTGGGAATCATTAGAAAGGGAATGGTGAATTAAACAGAAAATGTCATAATGCCTCTGTATCGCTCCATGGTGAGACCGCACCTTGAATACTGTGTACAATTCTGGTTGCCGCATCTCAAAAAAGATATAATTGCGATGGAGAAGGTACAGAGAAGGGCTACCAAAATGATAAGGGGAATGGAACAACTCCCCTATGAGGAAAGACTAAAGAGGTTAGGACTTTTCAGCTTGGAGAAGAGATGACTGAGGGGGGATATGATAGAGGTGTTTAAAATCATGAGAGGTCTAGAACGGGTAGATGTGAATCGGTTATTTACTCTTTCGGATAGTAGAAAGACTAGGGGGCACTCCATGAAGTTAGCATGGGGCACATTTAAAACTAATCGGAGAAAGTTCTTTTTTACTCAGTGCACAATTGAACTCTGGAATTTTTTGCCAGAGGATGTGGTTAGTGCAGTTAGTATAGCTGTGTTTAAAAAAGGATTGGATAAGTTCTTGGAGGAGAAGTCCATTAACTGCTATTAAGTTCACTTAGAGAATAGCCACTGCCATTAGCAATGGTAACATGGAATAGACTTAGTTTTTGGGTTCTTGCCAGGTTCTTATGGCCTGGATTGGCCACTGTTGGAAACAGGATGCTGGGCTTGATGGACCCTTGGTCTGACCCAGTATGGCATTTTCTTGGACGCCCGACTGGGCCCCGTGATCGGTCGGGCCAGATAATGTGGACCCAGGCCGCTCGGGAGCCTCGTGGAGAAAGCGGGGGGGGGGGGGGGGGTCAAAAGGACAAACGGCACGTCAGGGGGAGGCTAGGGAGCGTGGAGTTAAGGGGACGCGTAAAAGAAGGTAGAGATTGGGGGAAGGGCTGGTTGCCATGGTCCCTGAGGAGTTGATTGGCCGGCTGGCCAATGGGGTTGTGGGAGGTTAGGAAGGCGTGCGGGCACGGGAACGTGCTCCAGAAAGCTCGGGGCAGCAGCAGGAGAAAGCAGCAGAGCGAATTCCCTCCCTCCCTCCCTTATGTATAGATGGTCGGGGCTTGTTGTCGCAGTGGGGTGGGGGAGTTGGTGGAGGGCCCGAGCCTGAGTTGCATATTTGGTTCATTGTTAAAAAGCGGGGTTTCAGCAGAAGATGGAGGTGACAACTGAGGGGGGCTGTTGTCAAAAGGGGAGCTCCTTGCTAGAAGTGGCAGGAGCTGGCCGGCGGGACTCCTTGCAGGATGGCGGCGGGAGTCCACCCGGGAGGGCTCCTTGCAGGCAGGTGGCGGGAGTCTGAACCCGGTGGGGGAAAAGCCGGTTGGTTGAGCCGAAGGCTGGAGGGGGACCACTCCTGCCGGGGGAGCGGCGGAGGGTCAGAAAAGGGGGGAAGCTGAAACCGCTACTGTGAATATAGTGCTAATATATTGTTAACAAAGTGTTGATATGGTTGTTATGTTGTGGGGGCTCGGGTCTCCAGGTTAATAAAGCTGCAGCCTTATTTTACCCAAAGAATGGTGCAATGTGTTTATTGGGGCAGGGGAAGGAGAATGGCGAGCGAGTGAAATCATGGATGTCCATATTATATGTTCTTATGTTCTTATGTGAAATGGATCTATTTGCCTGGTGAAGCCAAAAAAATCATTGAGAGGCTGGAGAAAGAGCCCATTCATATGGCTTCCATGAATACTGCACTTTGATTTTAATATTGGGCACATTGTATGTTTCTTAACTGAAGGTGCTGCCTTGATAGTGTGGAGTGCTGCTTCCTTCTCAAGTTGATAAGGGACTTCAGACAATTGCTATGCTTTATTATTGTGTCTCACAATTTTTATTTTATTATTTGTCTTTTACTTTTTCTCTCTTCCATTAATAAGTATGCTATAATGGCTGCACGTATAGGATAGTTTTGGGGGGTGGGAAGTTCTGAGTTTGTTAGGTGATCTCATCTCTGCAAGTAATTGTTGTATTATTGGGGGTTTGAGGGGTGGGAGAGAGAAGGGGGAAGTGATTCTTAGGCAATATCTCATATTTTTTTTATGTAGTGCTGCATATAATGTTTTTGTTGGATCTCTGGCCAGATCATCCACATTCTCTATGGGGGCCATTGCTGGGAGGGCGCCTGTGGTTGTCTTTGTTTATCTGGGTATTCGCTCTTCCTAAATGAGGTTATGGTTAAGTCTGGGATCAAGATTGTGTATTGGAATATCTGTGGGATCACATCACCCATTAAGGGGTAGATTTTAAAAAAATGCGCGTTCGCGTACTTTTGTTGGTGCACCAGACGCAAACAAAGGTACGCTGGATTTTAGTAGATACGCGCGTAGCCGCGCGTATCTTCTAAAATCCAGGATCGGCGCACGCAAGGCTGCCGATTTTGGGCAGCCGGCACTCACCGAGCCGCGCAGCCTGCCTCCGTTCCCTCTGAGGCCGCTCCAAAATCGGAGCGGCCTCGGAGGGAACTCTCTTTCGCCCTCCCCTCACCTTCCCCTCCCTTCCTCTACCTAATTAGTTGGGGGGGGGTGTCCGCTGCACTGGGCCCCAGGGTCCTTTAAATAGTTTGGCTTATTTATATCACATTATTTGGGGAAACTATTTAATTGCCTCTTTTGGTGCTTACCAAGGAAAAATATCAACTATAGCACCATTTACCATTGTCATTGTTGGGACATATTAATCTTCTGAAAATGATCCTTTTCCCTAAATGTTGTATGTACTTCAAACTTTACCTATTAAATTGAAATAAGAGGATATCATGAAATTGGAACACATTTTCAGTTACTTCATTTGGAAAGGCAGGAAGCCAAGAATAGGGATGCACATGTGTTTAGAACAAATTAGGCAATTTCAACGAAATTGCCTAATTCATTCTGTTCAGGAGACCTAAATTCTGAAATGGAGTTTTCCCGAAATTTGGGAAAAAAATGTGTTTTCAGGTTAGTGCGGGGAGGAGGGGCACATATATTTAAAAAAACCCCAAACCCAACCCTTCAAAATTTACTTAATTAACCCCCCCCCCCCCCACCATCCTGATCCCCCCGAGACTTACTGAAAGACCTGGTAGTCCAGCAGGGGTCCCGGGAGCGATCTTCTGCTCTTGGGCCCTCGGGCCTGCCAGGAATCAAAATGGTGCAGGTGGCCCTTTGCCCTTAGCATGTGACAGGGGCTACTGGTACCATTGGTCGGCCCCTGTCACATGGTAGGAGCAATGGACAGCTGGTGCCATCTTAGAAAATGGCACGGGCCATCCATTACACCTTCCATGTGACAGGGCTGACCAATGACACTGGTAGCCCTTGTCACATGATAAGGGCAAAGCGCCACCAGCACCATTTTGATTCCTGGCAGCTGTCGGCCCGAGAGGGAGAGATCACTCCCGGGACCCCGCTGGACCACCAGAGCTTTTAGTAAGACTTGGGGGGGATCAGGATGGTGTGTGGGGGGTGTAATTAAGTAAATTTGAAGGATTGGGATGGTTGTTTTTTTTTGGTCCGTTTCCAAAAGTGAAACGAAAAAAGTTTCTGGGTTCAGGGAGTGGACTGAAATTGTCCACCCCAAACCCGAAAATGAAAACGAATAAAAAAAAAATGTTTGCACATCCCTAAAAAATAGCCATTTATAGAATCAAGCAACCATGGAATATAGGAGAGGTTGAATGTGCCTGACATGGAACAATATAATTTGGCTAGTCTATTGAGATTGGTGTGAGAATTGATTTTTAGTGAGTGTAAATACGTCTGCCTGGAGAGCGAAAGATATTTAGCCAAACCACTGGATTTGCACTATTTGCTGCATACCCACCCTAGCCTTGTTAATAAATATCACTTGAACAATGTGATGGTTTCCCCAATACACTGGGCACATCAAAAAGCATTGTGAATATGGTTAGCTGATAGTTCTTGCTCCCTGTTTTTGCCTATTAAGGGTAATGGTGATTTTTCTCCTGTTTCCCAATCTTTATCTTTTGGTTGTTAAGCTGGGGGGGGGGGGGAGGGGGATCATTTCTCCTATCTACAACTGTGCCGTTATTAGCTCATTACCCAGAGGCTCCCTTTCCCAGGAGTGGATAGTTTTAAAAGATTTCTTCCATAATGAAAGACAGAAATTAACAAGAACTGAAAACTTTATCTCCACTTCAGTCTGTGAGTATAGTGTGGGATAGATGGGTGAAGGAGGGCAATTTTTCCCCTTACAGAGGGAGAGATTCAGTCATGCTTTAAAGGTTTGCAATCTATTTCCTTGAATATATGTCTGAGAGAAATGCAATTTAAATTTTTCCATAGAGCCTACATCTCTCAAACTCTGGCTTTTCATTTTCATCTTACAGATTCTAGGATATATATGAAATATAAGCAAGCTCCAGGTACATTATCTTAAGCTTTTTGGGACTGTGCTGTAAGCAAGAAGATTTGGGGGAAGGTTTTCGGTTATGACACCAACTTGGTGAGTTGTCATATTCCTTTACCTTCTGAATTGAATTGATTCTATTTAACAAAGATATTTCCAAACGTTTTGTACAGAGAAGTACTGTTCTTTTTGCATGGACAGCATTTTTACTGGGGAAAAATTCAATTTTTTTACAATGGCGGAGTAACTTCTCACCTTCTTATTGGTAATGGAGAAACTCTCTACATGGTATGATGACCATGGAATCTTTGTCATTGTGTAATTGTAATAATATGGGTCAGAGGAAAAGAGTTTTGGAAATCTGGGAACTGTATATCCAAAGTTTTCCACCTAGAGCCCACAGTCTGATACTGAATACTTTGTAATTCTGATGATTTGGCCAAGTTTCATCCAAGCTCATGAACACTTCTTTACTTTTGTTGTGGGAGGGAGGGGAATAGGGTGGGATATTCCTGTTTATTGATCCTTTGTTCTATTCTTTGACTGTTATGGAGAAAATACTGAGCTTCAGTGCACAAGAGTCAGACACGCAAGATCATTTGTCAAATCAGCTTTGAGTGTAGGGCCTTTATGATTTTCTTATGCATATATGCAGCTTTTTTTCTGACATAAATCTATCATTATCTTAGTTCAAAGGTGCTAATTCTGTTTGACTGCATCTTTCTTCAAAATGAGTTATGGCGTTAATGCATGCTTGTGAAAAATGCTGTAGCCCACGGCACAAATGCAAGTTTTTTGGGGGGTGGGATCGGGGAGGAGTTTTGGGTGGGAATTAGTTAAATTAGGGGACATAACACCAGAAATAACCACCGTTTCCCCTGGTGTTAAGCTGTGTGATATGCTTGAAATGGCCATAAGCAATTTGTGATAAATTTTTAGAATTGCATTTTGGCCATTTCTGGGCTTAGGGAGGGAGAAAGGGAGAGTGGAGAAGAGTGGAATGGACTGGAGAGAAAGAGAGAGAGAGACTCTAGGGAGGACCTCACTGTGTGCACCTATTTAAATCTCTATAGGAGGGACACCCAATAGGATGAGGTGAGGTGTTGGAAGTGGTTTTGGGGTTGGGGGCCAGTTTTGCATGTAGAGTGAGACATACGAACAGCACAGTACACCTTGGTGAAGATTTAACATCCATTAGAGTGAGGAAAGTCTAACAAAGATGAACTTTTGTACTATGTTCTCTCACCCTAGCTTGATGGTACCCTGTTATAGGGTACCATCAAACTCTACATGTGAAACTGGCTCCTAAACCTGAAACCACCACTTCAACTCAACCTATTAGGCATCCCTCCTATAGAGATTAAAATACTTAACTAATATGAGGGCCTTGTAGATAGCTCTCTCTCTCTCAGGGTTTATCGCACTGTGTGGTAAACTTACTGTTTATATGTGGTTTTTTTAATAAACAAATTTATATCAAGATGGGTGGATAAGGGAGCAGTTTACAGGGGAGGGAATGTCATGATACATGTACACACAAATGGAGGCACTGGGAAGGTCAACCAGTGTATCTCCATGTATGCTTTCTTAATTTTGTTGAATGCTTGCATGTGCTTTTGTACCTGACTGTTGAAATTTAATAAACATATTCAAACATAACATTGAATTTCCCAGGGGAAACAAAATAAAAATTGAAAATGAATGTCTCTATACACACAGTCATTTTGAGATTTCCATTTCAGCTTTTGTCTACATATTTCTATTTCTAGTCTGTGGTCACTTATTCTGTATTTGGTGAGAATCATTCTGTCTATTTTTGCATGTGCAACCAAAGTGAGATATTCCGCCAGCGTCTAGGTTCTGTGTAGGGATCTATAGCAGTCCAGCTTATAATGCTTTCAACCTGCTCATTTTGAAAGCTATTGTATCGGTGTTCTAGGGTACACTGCTATCTTTGCATTGATGCCTTTTCATAGGCCATGCCATAGCTCTTTCAATTCCGGTTGTTAGTGCTGGTTTGGTACTGCAAGTTTGCTACATACAGTATATATTGTGTATTTCTTGAAGGGTGCTGGGTTATTTCACAGCATGCTTGGGAATGGAGGGCTTTTGTATTGCTGGGATTGGGATGACAGCAGAATTTCAATTTTCCCTTTTTGTATGGTGCGTAGTAAGGGGAAGTATCCTAATTCTGTTTTGTTTCCGTTATTATGATGTTTCTGTGGATGTTGAATACCTGTTTACAGAACTGGAAGTGTAGGATTTCTTTTGGGGTTCTGTCTCTTTAAGTGTAATCTGGGATTAATGATAGACCCAAACACTTTACTTCCATAAAAGTGGATTGATTGGATGATATCAAATAATTTTAATAGTAGTTTTACTAGGGGTTTTATTTGTCCAGAGCTTTCTTTGTTGCATATAGGGCTCTTAGAACTTTTACTTGTTGTATATTTATATCAATCTAAAAATTCCCTAATACATAAAGTTTAAATTAAAAAAAAAATAAATTCCCTAATACATGTAAATTCAGGCCAAGGTATGTATATTCGAGGGTATGCACAACTTCTTGTTTATGTAGAAAGAATTTTAATTTGTGATGGATGTTTTTTTGGACTTTTCTGAAAAATCATAATTTTCATCTTTTCCTAGGGCCCATGATTTTCAGATCTTTAGCAGGTATAAGTTCTCTTGTAAATCTTTCTGGGGCAGGGGATAAAATGAACAGATCATCTGGGTATAGCAGTTATATGATTTCTGAGTCATTTAATTGTAGTCATGTGACTAGGAAGTTCTTTAGTATTGTGGGAAGATATTGAAGAGAGTGGGAGTTCAAGTAAAACCACAGTCTCACTTCTCCTTCCTGTCTGAAGCTTTCTGCATGGTATTTATTTCTTTTCTTACAGATGATGGATAACTACATGAATTTAATTGTATCACAGATTTTTCTCCCAGTTTCAATTTGCAGTAGTTGAAAGTTGAGGTCAGGGTGCCAGATAGAAGCAAAAACTTTTGAAATTCAGTAAAATGTGCAAATATTCTCTCCAAGGGATTTTTTTTTTTTTTTTGCATGTTTATTAATCAATGTCTGCAAGGTAAAAATATGGTCCATGGTTCAGTGCCTTGGGAGAAAACCTATCTGACTTCTGTGCAGATTTTTGCTCTTCATTAGGGATTTTAGTATCCATCTGCTGAGGACACTACAGAAGCATTTGATAGTGTTACTGTTAACAGAGATCCCTCTATAATTATTTGAGTTAGTGGTATTCCCATATTTATAGATTTGTGTAATTTACCCTTCTGACCATATCATAAGGAAATGGCTAGAAAGTAGAATAAGGTTAAATAATTTTCTAAAGCTTTCTGGATTTGTATAATGCTTACCAGTACCCTATCAGGGCCACACTCTTTTCTAGGATTAAGAGTCCATTCTTTTATTTCCTGCATTGTTATATGTGTGTCTAGTGATGTTTGATATTCTTTGGTTATCCTTTCCAGCAAATTTAATTTCTTTTGGGTGTGTTTGGATCTTGTGTGAGTTTTTTTAGGTTTGATCTCTTTATAGAGGTGGCTCAGTGCAGATTTTTTTTCATTTTAGATAGCTAAATCAGGTTTGGTTGTGGGTTGAAGTCCCTTCTACATGTTTCAGAATAAATTGGTATCTATGAAGGCAACTTTAATACCGGTGCAAGGGCGCACATGTACATGAGTATGCTGGCCTATGTCCAGAGATGCAGCCATTTTATAATATTTGTGTATATATGCACACATGGTATAAAATAGGCTGAATGTGCGAACATATGTGCACAATTTTATATGGACACGCGCATGTGTGCGTAAGTGCTTCACCAATGCAATTACCAGTTAAACCACTTTGTTCTCAGTTCGCCCAGGTAAGGGATAGGACTTCCTAACCCCCTTACTTTAATAGCCTTCCTTTTCTCCTCTTAACCCCAAACCTTAAAACCCTGCTTACATGACTATATTTTCTTGTTTTAGAACTTGCATGCCATCCAAAGAAGAAGTAAAGTTATACAGTAGGGGACTATGGTGCACCCTTGTGTGCATACGTTTTTATGCACTGGTTTAATTAATAAATCCATGAACTCCCATGCCATGCTCAGACCATGCCAATTCCCCACCCCTTTTTTGTCTTTTTTATTTGTGTGCATACTGTGGGAAATCTGCATGTACTTGGAAAGTTGTTAAAATCTACTTGGCACTTGGCATGCGCCGGCCCAACATATTCGTGTAACTCCCGGTTTTGGTGCACATGGGGCTTTAAAAAATTCACCTATATAGCTTTCTCAATTTCAGGCAGATTTTTCTTCATGTATTCAGATTGTTTCAGTTTTTACAGCTGTCTTGTAGACTCAAATATTATGAAAATAAGTGTTGAAGAATTCTTATCTTAGAAACTCTCTGTGTTTCAGGTTGCCATATTTTCTTACCTTTTGTCTTACATTTTTACATTCATCATCAAGCCAGGCTGATTTAAGTGTATTTTGTTTTATCCTTTTTTTTTTAATTTTGATTTGTAGTTCCTTTGATACTCTGTGGAGAATTGCATTTAAATTTACTACAGCTTGATCAGTATCCTCAGGAATCTGTTTGTAGCTCTTAGTCAGAAAAGTGCTAATCTTGTATTTTACTGCTGTTTTATTTAGGTATTTTTCATTGATTTAGTGCCCTTATATGTATTTTGGTGGGAGTCTGTGAAGATTTTGGGGTGAGGCACTGGGTGCTGGTATTTGCTTTGGTCTATTGATATAAAGGACCATATGACTATGGACTGGTAGATAAGAGTGCAGTCAAAAGTCATGGTATTAATCTCTTTGATATCTAGGTCTGTTATGACATGATCAATGACACTGTGTCTCTGTCTTGAGTTAAAAGTAGATCTACCTAGGCAGTCTCCAATCACCATGCCATTCAAGATATATACTAGGGATGTGAATCGTTTTAGGACAATTAAAATTATCGTCCGATAATTTTAATATCGTCTTAAACCGTTATGGAACACAATACAATACAGATTCTAACGATTTATCGTTATAAATCGTTAGAATCGTGAGCCGGCACACTAAAACCCCCTAAAACCCACCCCCGACCCTTTAAATTAAATCCCCCACCCCAATAACTTAAATAACCTGCGGGTCCAGCGGCGGTCCGGAACGGCAGCGGTCCGGAACGGGCTCCTGCTCCTCAATCTTGTCGTCTTCAGCCGGCGCCATTTTCCAAAATGGCGCCGAAAAATGGCGGCGGCCATAGACGAAAAAGATTGGACGGCAGGAGGTCCTTCCGGACCCCCGCTGGACTTTTGGCAAGTCTCGTGGGGGTCAGGAGGCCCCCCACAAGCTGGCCAAAAGTTCCTGGAGGTCCAGCGGGGGTCAGGGAGCGATTTCCCGCCGCGAATCGTTTTCGTACGGAAAATGGTGCCGGCAGGAGATCGACTGCAGGAGGTCGTTCAGCGAGGGTTCCGGCGCCTCGCTGAACGACCTCCTGCAGTCGATCTCCTGCCGGCGCCATTTTCCGTACGAAAACGATTCGCGGCGGGAAATCGCTCCCTGACCCCCGCTGGACCTCCAGGAACTTTTGGCCAGCTTGTGGGGGGCCTCCTGACCCCCACGAGACTTGCCAAAAGTCCAGCGGGGGTCCGGAAGGACCTCCTGCCGTCCAATCTTTTTCGTCTATGGCCGCCGCCATTTTTCGGCGCCATTTTGGAAAATGGCGCCGGCTGAAGACGACAAGATTCAGGAGCAGGAGCCCGTTCCGGACCGCTGCCGTTCCGGACCGCCGCTGGACCCGCAGGTTATTTAAGTTATTTGGGTGGGGGATTTAATTTAAAGGGTCGGGGGTGGGTTTTAGGGGGTTTTAATGTGCCGGTTTTTCGATTTTTCGATTTTTCGATTTTTAACGATTTTTAACGATTTTTCACGATATTTTACCCCCCCAAACGGCAACAATAAGATTCCCTCCCCCTCCCAGCCGAAATCGATCGTTAAGACGATCGAGGACACGATTCACATCCCTAATATACTCCTAGCAATTTACATAGATTAAGGAGTCCCTTCCTAATTGTGTTAATTTCACCATTTTAGCTGTTCTTTTGTTTTTCTAAGATTGGCATTTTGACCTCAAATATGTGCTTATTTCCCTGGTTATAAATGAAATCTAAATCATTTCCTGTGTGTGTGTTTAGGAAGACTTGGAGCGAGGTATATAGAAGGAAAGCACAGAGGTATGTGTCTTGTGGCAGCTGGAGTAGGACTTTTGATATTTTAACCCATAAATGTTTCACCTTTTAATAGGTATAATAAATTCTCCTAACTTCTCTCTGTACCAGATTATGAAATTCCCAGAGAGTCTTTCTTGTTATTTTTTCATTTTTGGCCAGCAATTAACAGTTCTTTGAAGCCTGCAGGGCAGTGTGTAGCTGAGTCTTTGCCTTCCCAGGTTTCCTGTAATATGAACATGTCATGGTTTATCACACTATCAATGAAATTGGTGGTCTCTGCTTTTATCTCCAAAGGCTGAAGATGTCAGTCCCTTGATGTTCCAGCTACTAATAGAAATACATTTCATTTTATTGGTGTTAGTATTGTTCTTTATAATGTAGTTATACAGTAGCAAAGTAAAATACACTACAATTTCTAGCGACTTAGGCTTTGAAACACAAGCATCTCAGATTCTTGTATTGATAATAGTAACAAGGTGTATATATGTTTAGGTATAAATTTGCTACATACCAATTTACAGTAGATTAAATGTCCATTTCATAGAACAACCATCAGAAGTGAAAATGAGACAAGGACACAGAGATTTCTAGAGAAATGGCAACAGAACTAAAAAGAAGCTATAGAAAATGTTAAAATTAAGGTTAATTGAAAAGTTACACAGATAGTGGTGAAGCCCAATAGTCTTGCCACCAGAATTAAAAGGGTATATTCGATTTTGTATTGACTTTTGTAAGTCAATAAAGTCTCCAGATATGATGCTTAGTATACTTTGCAATTGGTAGAATTTGGATTTAGATTTTGGATTTAATTATTCACTTTTCCAAACCTGAGCACAAGGCTAGTTACAATTCCAGTTTGGTAAATTGGTCTCAGTCCCAGAAGACGTATAGTCAATAAAGATTAAAATGACTTGGCCATGGCCACAAGTGGCATCAGTGGGAGAAGCAGGATGTAAACCCTGGCTTCTCTGGTTCTCAATCCACTGCTTTAACAATTATGAGGTCAATGTTCAAAGCCATTTAGATGTATCACTCATGAGTTATACATTTAAATGGCTATAGCATGAAGTGTTCCAACCATTATCAATGAGGCCTTTCACTTAAACTATAGTATGCCAACCATTAAAAATGAGGCATGTTACTTACTGCTATGGCATGCCATGTTCCAACCATCACCAATGAGGCCTGTCATTTAAAGCTATGGTATGTCATGTTTCAAACATTAACACTGAGGCCTGACCATAATAAATATGGCATACCATGTTCCAGCTATTACCAATGAGGCCTGCAGCTAAGACATAACATATTTTAACCATTGCAATGAGGCCTGTCACTTACAACTACAATCTGCCATGTTCCATCAATTTAAAAAGAGGTGTGTCACTCACAGCAGTGGCATGCCATTTTTCAACCATTACTAATGAGGTCTGTCACTTTCAGCAGCTAAGGCATGCCATGCTCCAATCATTGCCAACGAAACCTGTCATTTAAAAACTACAGTATACCATGTTTCAACCATTAACACTGTCACCTGACACAGCTGTGGCATGATGTGTTCCAACCATTACCAATGAGGCCTGTCACTTACAGCAGCTAAGGCATGCCATGTTCCAAGCATTGCAAATGAGTCCTGTAATTTATAGCTACATCATGCCATGTCACAAACATTAACACGGAAGCCTGTCCATTCCAACATGACATGCCATGTTCCAACCATTACAAATAAGCCCTGTCATTTGCAGCAGCTAAGGCATGCCATGTTCCAAACATTACCAATGAGGCTTTTCATTTAAAAACTATGGCAAGCCATGTTTCAACCATTACTAATGAGGCCTGTCATTTAAAAACTATGGCATGCAATGTTCTAACCATTACCAATGAGGCTTGTCACTTACTGCTATGGCATGCCATGCTCCAAACATTACCAATGAGTCCTGTCATTTCAAAACTATGGCATGACATGTTCCAACCATAAACACTGAAGCCTGTGACTTACAGCTGCAGTTTGGCAAGTTGTAACCATAAACACTGTGGCCTGTGACCTACAGCAGCTAAGGCATGTCATGTTCCAACCATTACCAATAAGGCCTTCCACTTACAGCACTTAAGTTATGCCATGTCTCATCCCTTGCTAATGAGTCCACACTGTGCATTGGTGGTGGACCCTTGGCCCGAGGTGGGGTTGATGCTACCCATAGGGCAAGCCCCATGGGTCCCCAATGTCGGGAGGTGGAGCAGACCATGAAATGGAGACCGACTGGAGCTTCACCAATTCCAGCCCTTGTTCCCCGCAGATTGAGCCCTTGGGTGCCTGGGCCAGCTGGCTTTAGGCAGGCCTCTGTCAGATGACTCCCAGTGGAAGATGTAGCAGGTAGCCAGGGACCAGCAGAGGTATCAGAGGGACCGAGGCAGGTCCAGATAAGGTAGGGATCCAGAGGCCCAGGCAGCAAGGATGGGCCAGGAACAAGAGTAGGTGACACCCGGGCAGTAGAAGGCCGAAGCCTGGTAAGGCCAAGTCCAAGGAGATACCAGAGGTGTGATCAGGAACAGGCTGGAGTCGAGGCAGGCGGCAGAGCTAGACGAGGTACAGCAGAACAAGGGTCAAGGCCAGTAATCAGTCTAGAGCATAGTCCAACGAAGCAAAGGTCAAAGCCAGTAATCAGTCCTGTGTAGTCCAATGAAGCGAGGGTCAAAGCCAGTAACACTGGGCAACAAATTTTCACAAAAGTCATGTTACTGAAATGAAATTAGTCAATTCTTATACATTTCCATGTGCTAAACATGAATGTGACTGTGAAAATGCAAAACTGGCTCTAGTTTTTTTGTAATATGCAATAATATAATTACATCTTGAATTGTATGCCAATAGTAGGAGACCTACGGTTAATACCGTTTGAAAAATGAAGTCATAGACTACGTCTTAGATTTATTTGCTTGTCTTTTGTACACCTGTTCGGGAGCATCTCTGTGGAGTGTCCAACAGTAGTCAGCCAGCATGAATATTTCAAATGCTCACCCTTTCTGACTGGGCTTCATATAGTACACTACTGACGTCAGCTTACTCAGCAGCAGCATGGCAGTAGAACTGCATTGCATCAGAAAATGATGTAATAAACTCTGGATGATGTGTGCATGATGGTATTATGCAATATGATGCAATATTACATCATTCTAGTCTTATTTACAGTCCTACTGGATAAATTTACATGACTAAACATAGAAAGTGAACTATATTAAATATCTTCAAAACGAGAGCCAATAAAAACTTTTCATGGTCATATTCGTGTTCAGCACATCAAGATACTACAGAGTAGGACCTTTTTAGGTCAGTAACACTTTCATTGTTGCCCAGTGTATAATCAGTCCTGAGCATGGTCCAAATGTAGCAAGGGTCAAAGCCAGTAATCAGTCCAGAGCAAGGGCTAGGTAGGAACCAGGTATGGAGTTAGGAACAGGAATCAGGAACGAGGTCAGAAACAGGAATCAAGAGCGGTCAGGAACAGGAACAAGCAACCAGGCACACGACTAGCGTGGAGTCCTGTTGCCAAGGCAAGGAATGCGTGGCGAGCCCTGCCTTAAGTAGCAGGGCTCAATGACGTCATAATCCGGGGCCGTGGGTTAGTTTTCCGCCACGGCCCCTTTAAAGGCCAGCAAGGTGCACGTGCACCTAGAGCGAGACAGGGTGCTGGATGGCGGCATCTCCCCGTGGCACATGTAGGGAGACCTGCCAGGAGCTGGAGAGGTCTGCAGAGGAGCCAGGAACACCCAAGGAGGCAACAGGGGTGCGGGAGTGCAGGCGGCTGCCTATCGCCATGAGTGAGGACAGGCCAGGTCCTGGAGCCGGGCACCGGAGGTGAGTAGGCCCGGTCATGGGCCTGCCATGGGCGAGAAATGCAACAAATATTTACATATACAGCACAAGATGTTCCTACAATTATCAAAATGTGGAGAATAAAGAAAGGTGTCTTCAAAGGAAGTAACATATAAATTGGCCACACTAGGGGACATTGTAGCTCAAATGGCAATGCCATTGTGTTGTGAATATATATCTCCAATGAAAGCAAAGTAATTCCACGTAAGCATAATTCATGCGAAATTATAAACAAAATCAGAAGGAATCCTTTGAGGACTGGGATGTTTAGATAATACATTTTGAATCATTGACAAAGCTGCTTGCTATGGAATATTGGTATAGAGTGAACTGATATCTATAGTAACTAGAAAAAAATCAGATTGTTGAAATTGTACCTGTTGCAGGATGGTAAGCAGAGGCATGGTATCTTTGATATATGACTTTGCCTGCTTAACCTCATCGCATAAGAAAATGTCCACCAAAGTTTAAAGTGGTTCCAAAATAGAACCAAAATAGAACCATACGATGGGGTGCCCTGGTTGATTATCAAGCCATTTGTGAATTTTAGGGACTGTATAAAATGCTGGAATTGGAGATTTTGGAGTGAGAAAATTAATTTCTCTGGTGGTTAGAAAAAATGGATTCATCTCTGACCCATTTTCTTTGACAATCAAACATCAAATATAGGCAGTAGGATCTTCATCCAGTTAAGTATAATACGTAGTGTCATTTAGTTGATTCAATGCTTATGCCTCATATTGTATTTTGGATTGAATTACCACCACACCTCCTTTGTCTGTCGGTCTTATTACAAGATCTTGTTCCCTTTGTAATGCCTTTAGAGCTGAGAAAAGGGTACGTGATAAACTGTAAGACACTAGAGATAACTGCTGACATTGGAGGTAACTGCTGACATTTGCTGTTTACTTCATTATCTGTCCTTGTGACAAGACCTACATAGGTAGGACCAAAAGAATGATCCGCACTAGGCTAACTGAACATTGTGGTTGTTTAACAATTCAGAAGGATCAGGCTCCTTTAGTGGCTCATTGTGCTGGGTTCCAACATATGTTCGCAGATTTACATTGGGGTATTGTGGAACAGCTTGGCATTTCCCCTAGAGGAGGAGTTCATGCAGCAAGACTTAACCTACGTGAACAATTTTGGATTATTTCTTTGAATACTATTTCCCCTTATGGATTAAACTTAGAAGTTGAATGGTACTCTGTGATATAATTATTTATGAAGACTGTTGATGTATTCAATGACATCATTTAGACTTCCTATATTACCTGTCATTTATGCTTTGCCAGTTGTGGTTTAGAGACAGCACTGGCGGGAAAACGCTGATTTAGTATATGTGAGTGCCTATATAGATGTACATGATGATTGGATCGCTATTCTGTTTATATTAACCATTTATTTTAATTTCAGAAAGAAGACTGGTACTTTCCAATTCAACACCCCTGATGCAGAAACTAAGGGTTTTGAAATGTGGATCACGTCAGGACTTGAATTGAATTGCTAAACGCCTAAGATAAGTTTTACTTGCATCAAAAAATTAAACAAAAATAGACTGATATCAGGCCATATGATTATGTATAAGGCAAGGAAGGTCTTTGAACTGGTAGTGCCTGGTATGATGGCTATGATTAATTTCTACTAACATTATCTGGGGGAATAATTAATGTGTCTTTAGCATACTGATTCCCTTACAGTTACACACTATTGCTTGATACACATTGTTAAAAAATACCATCCTAGAAGTGCAGTCCAAATATATTCCATGCATTAAGAAAGGTGAAGGGAAGGTCAAACAATTGCCAGCATGGCTAAAAGTTGACATGAATGAGGCTATTTTAGCCAAAAGATCTTCATTCAAAAATTGGAAGAAGGATCCATCAGAAGAAAGTAGGATAAAACATAAGCATTGGCAAGGCCAGATTGAGAAACTGAAGAGTAGTAAATCACCTGGACCAGATAGTATACACCCCAGGGTTCTGAAAGAACTAAAAAATGAAATTTCAGACCTATTTCAATTAATTTGTAACCTATCATTAAAATTATGCATTGTACCTGAAGATTGGAAAATGGCCAATGCTACCCTGCTATCTAAAAGGGCTCCAGGGGTGATCTGGGAAATTATAGACCAGTGATCCTGACTTCAGTGCCGGGAAAAATCATGGAAACTGTTATAAAGAATAAAATCACAAAACATTTAGATATTTAGATACAAAGGACCAGATTTTGTAACCTACGCGCAGGCGTAGCTTTGTGCGCACAACCCGGTGCGCACAAATCGACGCCTGATTTTATAACATGTGCGAGCAGCCACGTGCATGTTATAAAATCCAGGGTCCTCGCGTGCAAGGGAGTGCACATTTGTGCACCTTGCACGCACCAAGCCCTAGGGAAGCCCCGGTGGATTTCCCCGTTCCCTACGAGGCTGCTCCAAAATCGGGAGGGAACTTTCCTTCCGTCTCCCCCCACCTTCTTCTCCCTTCCCCTATCTAACCCGCCCCCAGCCCTATCTAAATCCCCCCTACCTTTGTTTTTTTATTTACGCCTGCCTCCAGGCAGGCATAGGTTGCGCACACCGGCCGAGTGCCGGTAAGCGATCCCTGGGCCCAGCGGCAGTGGCAATGCCTCTGCCCACGCCCAGCCCTGCCCCTCCCCACCCATGCCATGCCATTTCTTTCAAGCCCAGGGACATATGCACGTCCCGGGGCTTGCGCGCGTCACCGAGCCTATGCAAAATAGGCTCGGCACGCGCAGGAGGGGTTTTAAAGGGTTAGGAATTAGTAGGAAGGGAATGGCAAATAAAATGATGGATGTCATAATGCCTCTGTATCACCCCATGGTGAGACTGTAAGATGATAGCTAAAGCCAGAAAAATCCTGGTCTGCCTAGAGAGAGGAATAACCAGTAAGTAAAAGGAGGTGATAATCCCCTTGTACAGGACATTGGTGAGGCCTCACCTGGAGTACTGTATTCAGTTCTGGAGACTGTAACTCAAAAGGAACATAGACAGGATGGAGGTGGTACAGAGAAGTGTGATCAAAATGGTGGGGGTGTCCATCAAATGACTTATGGATAGAGGTTGAAGGACCTAAATATTAGGGATGTGCATTCGTTTTGGACAAATTAGACAATTTCAACAAAATTGTCTAATTCATCCTGGTTTGAAGAACCTGAAAAACAAATGTAATTTTCTGAAATTTTGGAAAAATTCATTTTTCAGGTTAGTGTATGCTAACTTTAAAATGTTAGTGCGCGCTAACCTGAAAATCGGCATCCGCCAAAAAAAACCAAAACTAAACCACGGGAAAAACAAAATTTCCCATAGCGGGCCGAAAACGAAGCCCGAACCAAAGTGCAGTATCTCAGCACATCTCTACTAAATATATATACACTGGAGAAGAGAAGGTGTAGGGGAGATATGATACAGACCTTCAGATACATGAAGGTTTAAATGATGAACAATTAACATTTTCCATTGGAAAGAAATAAGTAGAACTAGGGGTCACAAAATTAAACTCCAGGGAGGATGATTCAGAACCAATGTCAGGAAATATTCCTTCTTGTAGAGGGTGGTGAATGCATGGAATGGCCTTCCGGAAGAAGTGGTAAAGATGAAAACAGTCAGGGAATGCAAAGGGACATGGGATAAATACTGTGGATTCCTAAAGACTAGAGGTAAGAAATAAAAGTGTACATGGGGGTAACTGGGGTTAACTCGCTGGTGTGGCAGTTGCTACCCTTAAAAATAACAGTATCAAGGCCTAATACAACTCCATTATTGTTCTCTGCTTCAACGGCTGTGAGTGAGAAGAGGGGAATTGGATTCAGACAGCAACCAACAATGGTCCCAACTTTTATGGTTTGGGCTACAAATAAACATGGGGATAACTAGCTGTTGAGGCACTTACTACCCCTAATCGCTAAGCCTGATACTTTTTATGCAACTCCAACATTGCTCTCTGCTTTCACAGCAACAGTTAAGGAAAATTGGAGTCAACAGCATCTGTGGGCCCTGTTTTTTATTATCTGATAAAATGATAAGCATGGAGGTAACCTGCACAATGCAGCAGATACTGGCATAAGCTTGCTGGGCAGACTAGGTGGATCATTTGTTCTTTTTCTGCTGTCATTTCTATGTTTCTATATAAGAATCTATGCACAAATTTCATGGTAAAATCCTGGAACACCAACGCCTCACCCAGACCATGCCCATGCCCCATCCCTTTTTGGAAACTTGTGCATGTAGCAGCATGTACACACGAATCCCAGTGGCTTTTAACATCTGCATGCTGACCCAACATATTCACACATCCCCTAATTGATACACATCGCAGGTTTTTAAAATTCACCTTATAGCTTTGAATATCTACCCCCAAATGATTTGTCTGAACATTTAGCTGGTCAGCAAGGAGAAGGAGGAATTGAAATAAGATTTGTCCAGCTACCTTCCAAAGTTTTCAAAACAAAATGGAAAAAACCCCCCAAAACAATGACATTTCCTTGATTTACTCTAAACCATTTGAATATCAACCTCATTATAGTTTGGCTTTGTGATTCTATAAATGACTCATTTTTAAAAGTTTTTGTTTTCTAAACATGGATTTCAGTGTGCAGAGCCATGTTGTTTCCATAGATTTATTATGAATGGGGCACAGCATTGGAAGTGCGTTTAGTATTTCTTTTTTGCTTTCGCAGAGGCTTAAACTTTAGCTATTTGAAAACACATTGGCATGAAACATTGCCACTCTTATAAGATTCCCTGTTGTCAAAGGGATACCATCCTAGATTCAGTCAATAATTAGAGCCAAGAAGTCATGACAGAATTGGAAATAGAAGAACCCAGGCACTATGTCTCAAATATGAAAAACAAGTAGTCTACTCACATTGTATAACTTGGACCATTATTCATTGTTTACAACTGCCTTAGACAATATTTCTTAAAATGATAGTCTGTCAGTGTAATAAACTACCATATCAGAAAGTTAACCATTTGAAACAGATAGGAATTCTGCTCAGGTAATCAAATGTCTCTACATGAAAGGAAACTGGAACAAATTAAATAACAAAAAAGAGAAAACCCCAACAATTTACCTATTTAAAATCGCAATACTATACCAAGAAAGTCAAATGGAAAAGTAGTGAAAATTCTTAAGTCCTTCTTATATTATTCAAACAAATGTTTTTCACACTATTAGCTATACAACACAAGTCAAGGTATCAAAATATTTTAAAATTGATATTAAATTCTAATAAAACTCATTTATTAAACTTTTCAGAAGATGGCATCAGAAAAAACTGGTGTTAACCTAATTTACATTCACTGCCTCTTGCCCCGCAATGGGACACAAGCAGTATCAGCAATGGATACCTCTGATCTCATTCATCTGCCAGTTCAAAGATGCAATCTTTTTTTTATTTTCTATAAATAAATGTATTATTTCTTGTTGTACTTAAAGACCCGTGACTATACTCTATTTACTTATTTCAAAACTTCAAAGTCTCATTATATGTCTTCAAGATCCCATTTTATATCATCAATATGAATCTAAAAAATATATAATTACTTATCTTAAAGAAACAAGAATTCCCTTTGCATCCTCACTGTAGATATCAAAATCAAAACACCCAACATGAGCCCACGTTTCGGCTGACTATGCCACCTGCTTCAGAGGTTACTAATTAAACTAGGACAATCATTCATTATATGTTGCTCTGTGACCCATTTCAAGGGTTATCAATCAGTTCAACAATGGCAACTCTCATCTCAATGTGCAACTAGTCACAATAGCAACTTGGTTCTACAACTAAGAATTAAGGGAAGTGCTTTGTTACTTGTAAAGAAAATTTACAAAAAAAAATAAATTAATATATGAACTGTGTGGAGTCTGATTATATATGACCCAAAGAACTTGTGAGGAACAAAAATACATGAGTTCCACCACTGTGGATGTTATGATGGTCCTTTAAAAATTGTGCTTGCAATGTTATTCTAGCAAGAAATATAAAATATTTTTTGGATGCTTGATTGTTGGATCTTTTTATTTCACATTCATCATGCACATTTAGAAGATTGCTGTATGCATGGTGAAGCATCTGGATGAAATGAGGAATTTGATTGTTGAGCTGCACTTTGGCTTGAAAAGATAAATTATATTTACATCTTTATAAGGGGTTTTTGGAGGGAACTTTGGATTTGGTTAATTATTTTCATCTTTTCCACTGGCACACGTTGGGTTATAATTAAAATTAAGTGGCCTTCTCTGAATGGATGGATTATCCATAAAGATTTGGTTCTGCTGAAGTATGAATGCCCTAATATTGGGGGAAAACATTTTTTGAATAATATAAAAAGGGCTTAAGAATTTTCATGTGGCATCCACGATATAGTTTTGTGTTTACAAATTTAAAAATATACATACCTATGTATTTCAATTATAGAAGAGTAAAACATGTTTAACAGAATTAAGAAAAAATGTATACATCAAAAGACATTTTGGAATGGAAGGAGTTTCTTAGGAGGAACATATATGGAGGGTAAGTTTCAATAGAGTCTATAACCCAGCACATACATGCATAAGCTGGGGTGCCTAAAGTTATACTTTTATACTATAAAATATGTAGCAGATTTATAAAACACCATGTATCACTGCCTTAAAATCACTTAACCATGTTTCAGTACATATTTTTCTAATGTAGGGACCATAAGGTTTAAAGAACAATTTTATAAAATATGGACAGTGAAATGCTAAGAGAAATTAGGGAACCTAACCAAACTGATGGTGCAGTAGTAATGAGAGATTTCAATTACCCCAATATTGACTGGTAAGTGAAATATCAGGGCATGCTAGAGAGATAATGTTCCTAGATGGAATAAAAGACAGCTTGAAGGAGCAATTGATTCAGGAGCCAATGAGAGAGGGAGCAATTTTAGATCTAATTCTCAGTGGAGCACAGGATTTGGCAAGAGAGGTAACGGTGGTGGGGCCACTTGGCAATAGTGATCATAATATGATTAAATTAATGACTGGAAAGGGGACAATATGTAAATCCACGGCTCTAGCACTAAACTTTCCAAAGGGAAAGTTTGAGAAAATGAGAAAAATATTTAGAAAAAAACTGAAAGGTGGAAGGAAGGCAAAATGATTACTGGCATGCTTAAAAGGTGAGGTAAAGAGGCTATTTTAGCCAAAAGATCTTCATTCAAAAACTGGAAGAAGGATCCATCAGAAGAAAATAGGATAAAGCATAAACATTTGCAAGTTAAATGTAAGACATTCATAAGACAGGCTAAAAGAAAATTTGAAAAGAAGTTGGCCATAGAGACAAAAACTTAAAATGAAAACTTTTAAAAATATATCCATAGAAAGCCTTTCTACGGATTTAACCCCGTACGGATATAACCCCATACGGATATAACTCCTTTCTACGGATATAACCCCTTAGAAAGCCTTTCTACGGATATAACCCCTTTATATCCGTAGAAAGGGGTTAAAGGGGCACTTAGAGAAGATAAGTCCATTGCAGAAAAATAAAACAATTTCTTTGCTTCAGTGTTTACTGAACAGGTTATTGGAGAGATACCCATTCCAGACAAGGTTTTCATGGGTGATGATTCAGATCAACTGAACCAAATCATGGTGAACCTGGAAGATGTGGAAAGTCTGACTGGCAAACTGAAGAGCAGTAAATTACCTGGACCAGATGGTATACATCGCAAGGTTCTGAAATAACTTAAAAAAATGAAATATCACACCTATTAGTAAAAATTTGTAACCTATCATTAAAATCATCCAATGTACCAGAAGATTGGTAGATGGCCAATGTAACCCCTGTATTTAAAAAGGGATCCAGGGGTGATCTGGAAAACTATTGACTGTTGAGTCTGATTTCAGTGCCAGGAAAAAATCATGGAAAATGTTAGAAAGAATAAAATCACAAAACATTTAGATAGACATGGTTTGATGGAACACAGCCAGCATGGATTTACCCAAGGGAAGTCTTGCCTCACAAATGTACATTTTTTTGAAGGGGTGAATAAACATGTGGAAAAAGGTGAACCAGTAAATGTGGTTTATTTGGATTTTCAGAAGTCGTTCAACAAAGTTCCACATGAGAGGCTTCTAAGAAAACTAAAATGTCATGGGATAGGAGGTAATGTCCTTTTGTGGATTGCAAATTGTTTAAAAGACAGGAAATAGAGAGTAGGATTAAATCCTCAGTTTTTGCAGTGGAAAAAGGTACAGTGGAGTGTCTAAGGGATTTGTACTTGGACCGGTGCTTTTTCATATATTTATAAATGATCTGGAAAGGGGTACAATGAGTGAGGTGATCAAATTTATGGATGAAACAAAATTATGCGGAGTAGTTAAATCTCAAGTGGATTGTGATGAATTACTGGTGGATCTTGTGAGACTGGGAGATTGGGTTTCCAAATGGCAGATGGAATTTAACATGGACAAGTGCAAAGTGATGCATATAGGGAAAAATAACCCTTGCTACAGTTTTACAGTGTTAGGTTCTATCTTAGGAGTTTCCACCCAGGAAAGAGATCTGGGCATCATAACACATATTCATAATACATTGAAATTGTCAGCCCAATGTGCTGTGGCAATCAAAACAGTAAACAGAATATTAGGAATTATTAATAAGGGAATGGAAATTAAAATGGAGGATGTCATACTGATCCCTCCATGGTGAGACCGCACTTTGAATACTGTGTGTTCCTACCATGTGACAGGGGTTGACCAATGGCGCTGGTAGCCCCTGTGACATAGAAGGTCAAAGGCTTTTGGCGCCATTTTGAATACCGGCAGCCGAGGGTGTGAGTGCAGGAAGTCACTCCCGGATCCCCGCTGGACCACCATGGAGTTTTGGTAAGTCTTGGGGGGATCAGGAGTGTGGGGGGTTCTACTTAATTCAATTTTAGCCGGGAAACAAATAAGAATGAATGCATGTATGTATCGGGGGGCCCCCCTTGCCGAATGCAACGCATCTGCCCCCGACGAATACGAATCCCGAATGCAACGTATGGCGTCCCTCTGCACATCCCTAGTGGTTAGAACAGTGGGCTATAAACCAGGAGACCAGGGTTTCAGTCATGCTGTTGCTCCTTGTGACCTTGGGCAAGTCACTTTATCCTCCATTGCCTCAGGTACAAACTTAGATTATAAGCCCTCTGGAGATAGGGAAATACCAACAGTACCTGAATGTAATCCAAGTGGAATCTAAATACAATAAAAATATCATAAAGGAACTGGTGGAGTAGGTGAAATTGATGTTTCTGATAGGCTAGGCACATTTTATAACTTTTTGGTGAGTACACTAGGAAATTATTGGTGTTTCTGGTAATTACAGACATTATACAACCATTTTTTATTACAGAAACAAGCCGTTAAGCCCATTAAAATGGGCAAGGTGTGCTGGCCAGAGCTGTCTATTCCACGCAATCACAGCTGCTAATGGGCCCGTTAAAATGGGCGAGATGTTTGCAGCACGTCGGTCAGAGCTCTGGATGTTCACGGCAGATCGGTCAGAGCTCTCTTCCGCGCAATCAGAGCTGCTCCCTTCTGCGCATTTGCGGCGCAGGCACGACACGTAGGTGAGAGCTGTCTCATCCGTGCAAGTGTGGCACGTCGGTGAGAGCTGCTCTCTACTGCGCATTTGTGGCACATCGGTCACTGCTCAATTATATAGCTGATGGTTAGGTAAGGGGTGCTCTTGGGTGGTTTGGGATGCATTATGAGTATTTCCATTATTTCCTATGGAAAAAATAGTCTTGTCTTACAACCAACTTGAGTTACAACCAGCCTTCTGGAATCAATCGAGTTTGAAAGTCAAGGGTCCACTGTATTTCTACCTTAAGCAAGCATAGCACACAGTGCACTTTCTTCTTGGGTTCTATCTGAGAAGGTTCTTTGCTAGACTACTTCAGCTCTGCTAGCCTGTCTTGCCCCTATCAAAACCACAGGGACAGACTACCTCCGCTCTGCCATCCTGTCTTGCATCTATCAACTTTCTGCCACTCTGCCTTGCTGCCATACACCAGATAATTCTACTCCTTGTGGTGTTCTTGCCACTATCATGGTTCCTCAGTGTGTTGATGCTAATCTTTCTGCTGCTTTGTCCCTTTATTGGCACCTTGTGTTTTTTTCTGATTCCCTTTCTGCTTGCTATGTTTCCCCTTCATTGTGCTGTAGGATGTTGATGCAACTTGCTTGCCACTTTGCCTGTCGTGCTGCCTTCAAGGGTTCATGTAATTGTTATTGGTGCTCTCTTTTGAAGCTGTGGTGTATTTTTGACACTCTTCCTGCTGCTTTGCACCTCTGTTAAAGCACTCTTGCCACTCCTGGTACCCCTTTGCCCCTTTACAGTAGGGATGTGAATCGTTTTTTGACGATTTAAAATATCGTCCGATATATTTTAAATCGTCAAAAACCATTAGGGCCACGATACAATACCAATTCCCCCGATTTATCGTCAAAAAATCGTAAATCGGGGGAAGGGGAAGGGCAGGAAAACCGGCACACTAAAACCCCCTAAAACCCACCCCCGACCCTTTAAATTAAATCCCCCACCCTCCCGAACCCCCCCCCCCAAATGCCTTAAATTACCCTGGGGTCCAGCGGCGGTCCGTAGCTAAATCGGGGGAAGGGGGAGGGCAGGAAAACCGGCACACTAAAACCCCCTAAAACCCACCCCCGACCCATTAAATTAAATCCCCCACCCTCCCGAACCCCCCCCCCAAATGCCTTAAATTACCCTGGGTAGAGCGGCGGTCCGAAATGGCCTCCTGCTATTGAATCATGTTGTCTTCAGCCGGCGCCATTTTGCAAAATGGCCACCGCAAAATGGCGGCGGCCATAGACCAACACGATTCGACTGCAGGAGGTCGTTCCAGACCCCCGCTGGACTTTTGGCAAGTCTTGTGGGGGTCAGGAGGCCCCCCCAAGCTGGCCAAAAGTTCCTGGGGGTCCAGCGGGGGTCTGGGAGCGATTTCCTGCCGCAAATCGTTTTCCGTATGGAAAATGGCGCCGGCAGGAGATCGACTGCAGGAGATCGTTCAGCGGGGGTCCGGAACCCTCGCTGAATGACCTCCTGCAGTCGATCTCCTGCCAGACAGATGATGAAATGCTAAGAGAAATCAGGGAAGCTAACCAATCTGGCAGTGCAATAATAATGGGAGATTTCAATTATCCCAATATTGACTGGATAAATGGAACATCAGGGCTTGCTAGAGACATAAAGTTCCTGGATGTAATAAATGACTGCTTCATGGAGCAATTGGTTCAGGAACCAACAAGAGAGAGAGCTATTTTAGATTTAATTCTTAATGGAACGCAGGATTTGGTGAGAGAGGTAATGGTGGTGGGGCCACTTGGCAATAGGGATCATAACATGATCAAATTTAAACTAATAACTGGAAGGGGGACAATAAGTAAATCTGCAGCTCTAACACTAAACTTTCAAAAGGGAAACTTTGATAAAATGAGGAAAATAGAAAAAAACTGAAAGGTGCAGCTGCAAAGGTTAAAAGTATTCAACAGGCATGGACATTGTTTAAAAATACAATCCTAGAGGTGCAGTCCATACATATTCCACACATTAAGAAAGGTGGAAGGAAGGCAAAACAATTACAGTCATGGTTAAAAGGTGAGGTGAAAGAGGCTATTTTAGCCAAAAAAAACATCCTTCAAAAATTGGAAGAAGGATCCATCTGAAGAAAATAGGATAAAACATTAGCATTGTCAAGTTAAGTGTAAAACATTGATAAGACAGGCGAAGAGAGAATTTGAAATGAAGTTGGCTATAGAGGCAAAAACTCATAATAAAAACGTTTTTAAATATATCCAAAGCAAGAAGCCTGTGAGGGAGCCCGTTGGGCCATTAGATGACCAAGGGGTTAAAGGGGCTCTTAGGGAAGATAAGGCCATTGCAGAAAGACTAAATGAATTCTTTGATTCTGTGTTTACTAATGAGCATGTTGGGGAGATACCAGTTCCGGAGATGGTTTTCAGGGGTGATGAGTCAGATGAACTGAATGAAATCACTGTGAACCTGGAAGATGTAGTAGACCAGATTGACAAACTAAAGAGTACCAAATCACCTGGACCAGATGGTATGCATCCTAGGGTACTGAAGGAACTAAAAAATTAAATTTCTGATCTATTAGGTAAAATTTGTAACCTATCTTTAAAATCATCCATTGTACCTGAAGACTGGAGGGTGGGCAATGTAACACCAATATTTAAAAAAGGCTCCAGGGGTGATCTGGGTAACTATAGACCAGTGAGCCTGACTTCAATGCCGGGAAAATAATGGAAACTATTCTCAAGATCAAAATCGTAGAGCATATAGAAAGACATGGTTTAATGGAACATAGTCAACATGGATTTACCCAAGGGAAGTCTTGCCTAACAAATCTGCTTCATTTTTTTGAAGGGGTTAATAAACATGTGGATAAAGGTGAACTGGTAGATGTAATATATTTGGATTTTCAGAAGGTGTTTGACAAAGTCCCTCATGAGAGGCTTCTAAGAAAACTAAAATGTCATGGGATAGGAGGTGATGTCATTTTGTGGATTACAAATTGGTTAAAAGACAGGAAACAGAGCGTAGGATTAAATGGTCAATTTTCTCAGTGGAATAGGGTAAACAGTGGAGTGCCTCAGGGATCTGTACTTGGATCGGTGTTTTTCAATATATATATATAAATGATCTGGAAAGGAATACGACGAGTGAGGTTATCACATTTGTGGATATACAAAATTATTCAGAGTAGTTAAATCACAAGCGAATTGTGATACATTACAGGAGGACCTTGCAAGATTGGAAGATTGGGCATCCAAATGGCAGATGAAATTTAATGTAGACAAGTGCAAGGTGTTGCATATAGGGAAAAATAACCTTTGCTGTAATTACACAATGTTAGGTTCCATATCAGGAAAAATATCTAGGCATCATAGTGGATAATACTTTAAAATTGTCGGCTCAGTGTGCTGCAGCAGTCAAAAAAGCAAACAGAATGTTAGAAATTATTAGGAAGGGAATGGTTAATAAAACGGAAATTGTCATAATTCCTCTATATCGCTCCATGGTGAGACCACATCTTGAATACTGTGTACAATTCTGGTCGCCGCATCTCAAAAAAGATATAGTTGTAATGGAGAAGATACAGAGAAGGGCAACCAAAATAATAAAGGGGATAGAACAGCTCCCCTATGAAGAAAGCCTGAAGTGGTTAGGGCTGTTCAGCTTGGAGAAGAGACAGATGAAGGGGGATATGATAGAGGTCTTTAAGATCATGAGAGTTCTTGAATGAGTAGATGTGAATCGGTTATTTACACTTTCAAATAATAGAAGGACTAGGGGGCATTCCATGAAGTTATCAAGTAGCACATTTAAGACTAATTGGAGAAAATTATTTTTCACTCAATGTACAATAAAAAAGAACTTTTGGCCAGCTTGGGGGGGCCTCCTGACCCCCCCAAGCTGGCCAAAAGTTCTTTTTGGGCCGAACGAGCCATCCGGCGCGAACGAGCCGGGAATCACGTGACGCCGGCGTCACTCGACGTGCCGCCGACGTCACATGCTTCTCGCCAAGGATTGCAGAAATGGCGTCCTCACTCCTCGCTCGATCACCAGGGAGTTGTGGTAAGTCTGGGGGTGGGATTAAGGAGGGTGAGGGGGTTTAAATTTTTATTTTGGCTCAACAATCGCGATTTCCCACATATCGAACATATCTATGTTCGATATGTGGGAAATCCGATCGTTTATGTCGAATCAATTTTTTAAGTAAAAAAAAAATATGAGTTGCGTTTTACTAATGCGGTCAATCTGAATGCACACCCCTACTTGCCAGGTACTTGTGACTTGGATTGGCCACTGTTAGAAAAAGGATTCTGGGTTTGATGGACCCTTGGTCTGACCCAGCATGGCTTATCTTATATTCTTATGTTATCATGTTTTGTGTACATTGTAGAAATCAACTCTTCTTTGACCTTTCATCTCTACAAATGACAGAAAATCTTCACTGATGTCAACTGGGCTTTCTGTAACTCTGACTGAGCAAACCAAACTGCCCCCCAAAAACTACCCCAGCCCCCAAACCTCACCCCAAGTTACTAGTGCCCCATCTTACAGTGGTATAAATAGTGGTATAAATAGTGGTATAAAGAGTTTCTCTTTTTCTCTCTCTATCCCCTTCTCATCCCCTGAACTGGCATTTGCGATAAAAAAATTTCAGTCAGTAATGCACAGCTAATGTAGGCACAACACACAGAAAAAATGTGTCGTTAAAACCTGCATTGCTGTGTGTTACTGTATCACACTTGACATTAGGAGCTGCTCAATACCATTAACTCTGTCCAAGCTCCTCCCTCTTGCATAGTAAATATGAAATTTGCATACTAATTTGTGATGCGGTAAATAATGTGTGTGTTTGGGCCCTAATGCAAAATGGTTAAAGATCCTCTTAACTAGCTGTCCAGCGGTTGAATATCAGCTCCATATAATGTATTATGATAAACATTTGCTTTACGATTTGAAAAACGAGTCAGAATGTGCAGAACTGTCTATCTGCTGTACTACCTTTCCAGTTTATATCCTGTGATTGACATCCCTTTAATACATTTTTCTAATCTTATTCTGAATATAGATAGCTTTGCCTGGGCATGGGGGGAGAATGTGAGAGAGGGGAATGCTTGTCAGGAGGTGGAGATAAAGAAAGGTGTTGTTGGGACAGGGACATATGGTGATAATTGGTAAGGGGAATGAATGAGACAGGGATGCTGGATTGGAGAGAGAAGAAGGATGGTTGGTGGGGAAGTGAGATGGAGAATATTGGGTAGTGGGAAAGATGGGGAGGCTATTCTGGAATGCTTGAGTATGCGCATATCTTCCGCTGTGTGCACATGTGAAAAGTATCAAAAAAGGGATGGGGCGTAGGCGTGCAGGGTTAGTACAATAGATGTGATCTTCTATACTTAAGAGCACAGGCACATGCTGGGGTCCCCAGCCTCATAACTTTACTACTGCTATAGATGGCGTGTAAGTCATAAAAGAAAAATTCTTGGCTTGTCAGTGAGTTATTATAGATTGGGGCTAACTGGAGGAAAGGAAGATTAATAAACTAGGGGGATTTGGAAATCATATCGCTAACCTGGGCAAACTGGAAACAAACTGGCAAAACTGGCAATAGTGTCAGCGCGTACCCTTTGTAGTGTAAAACCTTTTATTAACCAAAGTTACCAAATATACAAATCTTCAGAATGCAGGGTCTCTTATGCATGCCAAAGGCAAATCACCTTCATTTTTCTTCTCAATCCCCCCCCCCCCACTCCTTGCAGCCCAGAATGAATATACTTGACCTCCTTTCTCATCTTTGACATCCCCCTACTTACGTGGTGGAAGCGGGATTTGCCCGCACATGTGCACGTACATTTCAAATAAGGCAGAACAAGTACGCGCTTTCAGCCTGTTTGATACCATGCGTGAATATATGCGCCTATGTAACACAATGGCAGCAGGCTAACTTATTCAGTCAGATAGCTGCTGAACATCAACCTCCTTCTATATGTGGCCTCTCTGTGTTGACTCAGATTCAGAGCTACTCTAGTCTGTAACTCTCTCACTCAACACTACCCAAAGAGTTCTGCCTTCTCTTCTCTCTGTATGTGTCACTGCCGCATCTCCCCACTGACTGTGCTTCTTGGGATTTCTCAACGGCTTGCTCTTGCAGCCTGATCGTGCAGCTCATCACTGTCTTCTGTTCACAGAAATATTTTCAAAGCCTTTTGTAGGACCCTTTCATCTGACAAGAAAACCAGTTTTGAAATATTCTGGTTATTGCTCTTTAAGTTGTGGCCAAATTCCCTTTTTTTCTAGTCAATTGATTCTCTCAGGCTAGGCAATGATTAATTTCTGAGAGAGAAAATAATAAAAACTGAATTCTCACTCTGGGGCTTCCTACTATTCTGGGATTGAAAATGTATTTTTTTTTCTCTTTCCAATTTATATCATATCATTGTTTAAAAGCAATTCATATTTTTCATTCTTTCCCAGACAAAACATTAAAAATGAAGCAGATATTATTTATTGTATTTCTGTTTCAAAATTAAATTAACTGTACTGCTTCTTACCTTTTATGGTGTCTGATTTAATTTTAAAACTTATTCACTCCCCATATTCATTCCATAAACACCATAAAAATTAGCATAAAATAATTGCCCAATATTATCAACTTGTAACAGTGTCAACTAGTATTTTACTGTATCTGCCTTACTCACTACCGGCAAATTTATACCGAAAATAAGCAATTTTACTAAAGACTGTTTTGTATGACTCCGACACAGAACCTGCCTCATCAAAGTTTCCAAACCATCTCCCAAACTGTAACTACTAGATTTGACTACACTTGCCGATGTCAGCGTAAAATAAGCCCTTTTAAAAGTCTCTAATTGCTTTGAAGAGGTCACTAAGGAGAGTTCACAATACCATTTCAAATGCAATCCCAACTTATAATTTCTTTTTATTTTTCTTTATGTGAATAAAATGAGCCCTCTGAGGACAGGGAAATACCTACAGTGCCTTTAATATAATCTGCTTTGAAATGTCTGTAAAGGCAGAATATAAAATAAATAAATAACAGCATCTAAACTATCTTCTCAGTTTGCAGCAGAAGCTGGTCCAAATGTCACCCTAGTGATTTTTCTAAATCACTCTGACTCTAAACAGCCTCCATTTCTGGCCATAAGGATCCCCCTCACTTAGAAAACTTGCTGCTGGTATTTCCTACTTAGCTTTTGCACGGGTTGGAATGTGCACCGGAACCTCGTGTTCCTTCTTGCATTTTTCCAGGGGGAGCTTTTGTCTGCGCACGTATTTTCTAGCCCAGTGACAAGAGCTTTCATGGCCTGAATCAAGACTTCAGCTACCTATTCTGGCCCCAAGCTCTGTCTCCCGATGCTGTGATATCAGCGGTAGCAACAACAGAAGGCAGCTCATGCTTCCCCTGCACTCCAGAACCTTTTCTTCCCTTTGCAACTGGGACAGCAGCAACAGTCCTTCCTGTCTGGCTACTGCCCCTAAGGACAAAAGAACATAAGAACATGCCATACTGGGTCAGACCAAGGGGCCATCAAGCCCAGCATCCTGTCGCCAACAGTGGCCAATCCAGGCCATAAGAACCTGGCAAGTACCCAAAAACTAAGTCTATTCCATGTTACCATTGCTAGTAATAGCAGTGGCTATTTTCTAAGTCAACTTAATAGCAGGTAATGGACTTCTCCTCCCCTGTCTCTCATTGCCAACTTCCTCTCACTTCCATCTGGTTGAGATAAAGTTACATTAAAGAAAAAGAAAAAGAATAGGGTCAGGCCAGCCATGTACCCGCTGCTCTGACTATTCTTACTCCTGAGCCATTACAGCCTTATACGCCCTTTTGCTGCTTGGGCTCTGAAAGCCCTTTCACTAGCCAGATCTTCCAGGCAGCTAGCCATGACAGCCAGTTTTCCTTTACCAATATGCCAATCCATTTCATGATGCCAACTCTATTGCCCGCCCATCTAGCCTTGCCATCACAGCTAGGGGCAGGAGAAATCTCAGAGGCATCCATGGGGTATGGCTATCCCCACAAACAGGTAAAAAGTAACCCTTTTACATTTTCTTTCTATACAGTCAACAATACAATTCTTTTGAAGTGAATTAATTTATGTGTTGCATTTTGTGGTCTGAATTAGCTCTTAAATGAGCCTCAAAGTACAAATTGAAAAAAGTTGGAATCTTTTGCCTTTTACTGCACAATACTTTGCTAAAAACCAGCAGGTTAGGACAGCAAAAGTGTGATATAAATTAATGTTATTATTCATAGTATTAGGGCTACATCTTTCCTATGCTGCCTGAGGATCATTTTTGTGATTAAACACCAGGTGTACTGAATGGGTAATTAAACATTACATACCAACCCATGACAAAGAAAAAGACAATGAAAATCAAGATTAAATTGTATCCTACAGGCATTTTGGAGGATTTTTGGATTTTTATGATCAGATCTGGCAGCTTTGATGAGCTTTCCTAAGGTTTAATCAGGTAATATTATACTGCCATACATATATCTTATTCCTCATTGAGAAATAAGAACAGTTGAGTAGATCCATGGCACATTAAGAACATAAGACGTGCCATGTTGAGCCAGACCAAAGGTCCATCAAGCCCAACGTTAGGGATATGCCTTTGTTTGAAACAAATGGGTATACTCAACAAATAAGTCCATATATGTATCATTCATAGACCTATGAAATGAATGGAGGGAAACCACAAATGAAACAAAAATTGTTTGTGATATTTGTCAGTTTCCCATTCAGGTCTATGACCCATTGAAGTCTCTGTGTACTGCTGGAGAAAAAAACAACTAGTAACTATAGTTGCCTATGTGACTTCACAGCCTTGTCAGAGTCAGGGCAGGTAAAGTTGGCAAGGAAACCACACAGAAGACATATCACAGTGCAGCAATTTTTTAAATAGCCTGTAGCTGCTATGTGGGGCAAGTGACACTGAGCTACAACCACTGTAAAGTCTAAGCATATGCAAGAAGAATCTGTATTTCCTCTCTAGCTGTTGTCAGAGAAAGACGTGTTTGTAGAAGCTCTCATAGATTATTTAAAAAAGCTTAGAAACCTTAGAAAGTTTTGGATTTGGCATTGGTAAAGGCTACTTCTGATCTTCTGTCTGCTGTAGGGGTCTCACTCACTGTACCAGAATGAAATGGGCAGTGCATTGCTACTGATTTTGATTTTTCTCTTCACTGAGGGAGGATCATGGTAGGAGATAGTGTGGAAATTGTAGCAGTGCTACAAATTTTTTTGTCTTGTGACAATGAGGTCAGCACAGGACACGAACACACTGAAAAGAAGAAATCTTTCCAGGCTGCCATTCCTTTGGTTCTGTTTAACTAACAGTTGTTTTTTTCTATGTGCAGTCAGTTAGCTCTCTGTGCACAGAGTATAACACATGTACACTCTCTGGGGTAGATTTTCAAAAAACGCGAATAGGCGTACTTTTGCTGGCGCATCAGGCGCAAGCAAAAGTACGCTGGATTTTAGTAGATACGCGCGGAGCCGCGCGTATCCACTAAAATCCTGGATCGGCGCGTGCAAGGCTATGAATTCTGTATAGCCGGCGCGCGCCGAGCCGCGCAGCCTACCCCCGTTCCCTCCAAGGCCGCTCCGAAATCGGAGCGGCCTTGGAGGGAATCCTCTAACGCCATCCCCTCACCTTCCCCTCCCTTCCTCTACCTAACCCACCCGCCCGGCCCTGTCTACACCCCCCCCTTACCTTTCTCCGGGGATTTACGCCTCCCGGAGGGAGAAGTAAATCCCCGCGCGCCAGCGGGCCTGTTGCGCGCCGGGACGCGACCTGGCGGCGGGTACAGAGGGCGCGGCCACGCCCCCGGACCGCTCCGAGCCGTAGCCACGCCCCCGTACCCGCCCCCAAACGCTGCTGACACTCCCCCTAAACGCCGCGACGACCGGGCCTGCCCCCGACACGCCCCCCTCGGAGAACCCCGGGACTTACGCAAGTCCCGGGGCTCTGCGCTCGCCGGTGAGCCTATGTAAAATAGGCTCACCGGCGCGCAGGGCCCTGCTCGCCTAAATCCGCCCGGTTTTGGGGGATTTAGGCGAGCAGGGCTCTGAAAATCCGCCCCTTTATGTGTCTGAATAACAGACAGTTCGCCATACTGTGAGTGGTACTGAGAGTGGGAGAAGGTACAGAGAAGGGCTACCAAAATGATAAGGGGAATGGAACAACTCCCCTATGAGGAAAGACTAAAGAGGTTAGGACTTTTCAGCTTGAGAAGAGAAGACTGAGGGAGGATATGATAGAGGTTTTTAAAATCATGAGAGGTCTAGAACAGGTAGATGTGAATCGGTTATTTACTCTTTCGGATAGTAGAAAGACTAGGGGGCACTCCATGAAGTTAGCATGGGGCACATTAAAAACTAATCGGAGAAAGTTCTTTTTTACTCAGCGCACAATTAAACTCTGGAATTTGTTGCCAGAGGATGTGGTTAGTGCAGTTAGTATAGCTGTGTTTAAAAAAGGATTGGATAAGTTCTTGGAGGAGAAGTCCATTACCTGCTATTAAGTTCACTTAGAGAATAGCCACTGCCATTAGCAATGGTTACATGGAATAGACTTAGTTTTTGGGTACTTGCCAGGTTCTTATGGCCTGGATTGGCCACTGTTGGAAACAGGATGCTGGGCTTGATGGACCCTTGGACCCAGTATGGCATTTTCTTATGTTCTTATGTTCCCTAAGTGAAAACAGATGAATGCCCATGGGCAGGCACAATAGGTGTCGGGCAGCTAGCTAGCAAGGGGGGGGGGGGAAGGGGAAGAGACAGGTATTGGGCAGGGCAGGAAGAAGATTAGGCAAGAAGGCACAGAGTAGCAAGGGGGGAGAGAATAGGGGGGATGGGGAGATGGGAAAGGTAAGACAATGAAGGTAAAGTGAAAGGGAGGGGACGGAGGCTGCCATTGGATGCCCGTTGGTGTTTAAAATCTCCCAACTGGCAGTTTCCCCCCCTTTTCAAAGCGGCAGGCATCCTTGGCAGCAGTTCTCCAGCAGTTCTTGCAGTTCAGGTCGACCCTGTTCTTCTCCTTGTGGCATTCCCCAGCTTAATGGCTTTGGTATTGACGAGAAGAGCAGTGAATGGTCAGTGCATGGTGGGTGTTTTTGGGATTTCCAGAGGCTTTCTTTTCACAGTTTGCAGCTGTGCCAAGTTTGGGGAGAGCGTGCCAGGACCCACAATCATTTTGCGGGCAGCTGAGTTGGATCGGAGCATCGGGGCTATATGTATTGAAAGGGCGGTGTGTTTTATCAGGCCACGTGCCGTGGCAGGGATTTGGCAGCAAGTAGGAGAGGAACATCGGGGCTATATAATACAAAAAAAAAAGAAAAGAGAACAGCGGCAGCACCCCACTGACTGGGTTTGCATGCTCGACAGGATGGTGCATTTCAGGCCACGTGCCATAGCAGTGGCAGCGGGGGTGGCTACCCAGTCTATAACCCCCCCACCAGCCCCCACAGCACAGCGGGGATTTCATTTGCTGCTCGGGCGCTGACCATGGGGAGTTGAGCCAGACACGGACCCCAGACATTAAAAAAAAAAAGGGAGAATATTGCCTGGGAGAGGTTCCAGTGGTAGGGGGAGGCAGGGCAGATGGCAGGTCCATGCATGAGGCGTGCAGCTGATGCAGCCTGCCCTTGGAGCGCAAACACTCCCCCTTGGCGCGCCGCAGTAGTGCTGCTGACAGCAGTTCTGCATCGATGTGAGGGTGAGAAGCAGAGGGTGTTGGTAATGATGTGGTGATTGTGGGCCCGACTTCAGAGCTCATCCATGCCGCATGGCACTACTTCGAGGCCCTGTTTCTCTGCTCTCCCATAATTCAAAATGGTGCAGAAGCACATGTTGGTGATCATCTTGAGGCTGGCAAGCATACCAATGCAGGGAGCATTGGCGGAGGCCATCTTATGGGGGCAGGAAAGAGGAAGCTGAGCATGGAGGTGACCATCTTGGGAAGAGCAAAAGAGGAAGTGGAGCATGGCGACAGCCATCTTCTGGAGGGTAAAAGCGGAAGCTGAGCATGGCAGCGGTCATCTTCTGGAGGAGGGTTAATATTTTGTAGTCGAATCGGTATTTTATTGGAAGCCAGTGTAGGGATGTAAGAATTGGGGTTCTGTGTTCATGTTTTTTGGTTCCAGTGCGAAGTCTGGCTGCTGAATTTTGTAGGATTTGGAGGGAGCGAATGGTGGAGAGAGGTAAGCCAAGTAGTAGAGAGTTGCAGTAGTCGAGAGTGGAGAGAATGAGTAGTTGTAGTACTGTTCTGAAGTCTTCTTGGGTTAGGAAGGGTTTTATACATCTCAGGGTTAGTAGTTTTAGGTATCCTTCTTTTATTTTTGTTGTGATGTGCTTTTTGAAGGATAATTCACTGTCTAAGATGACCCCAAGATTGCATGATTGTGAGATCGGGGAGATTGCAGTTGTTTGATTCTCTATTATTAGGTGTGGTGGCAGTGTTGATCTGCTTTTTCTGTCAAGAATTATTATTTCAGTTATTTCAATGTTTATTACAAGTTTCAATATGGTTAGTAATTGTTTGATTGCCGTGAGATAGGCCACTGTGACTGTTTTCTTGTATGTTTCATCTAGTGAGTTTTGGATCGGGATGAGTATTTGGATGTCATCTGCATATAGAAAGTATGTTATGTTAAGGCTGGCTAGGGGCTGACAGACAGGGAGTAGGTAGATGTTGAAGAGGTTTGCGGAGAGAGCAGAGCCTTGGGGGACTCCTGTGTTTAGCTGTATTTTTTCGGAAAGATCGTCGTTGGTTGTAACTTGGTAGGTTCTGTTGGAGAAGAAGGATGAGAACCAGAGTAGGGTTTTGTCATTTAAATTTAGGATAGAATACAAAATACTATCCATTCTACACAAAACAATATACGAAAATCAAACAAACTGGCTAATTGCATCCATAAAACTACATGCACCAAATAGAAACCTCCACTCATCTAACAAAGGTTTTTTAAAAATTCTGCCTGCTCGCACCAAACAATTTACAACAACTCGAAAGAGAGCCATAACCCTAGGAAGTCCTAAACTCTGGAACGCACTCCCAATCGAACTCAGAACACAGCAAAATTCAAAAACCTTCAAAAAAGAATTAAAAACCTGGCTGTTTACCAAAGCCTACCAAAACTCCCAATGACCCTCAGTCATAACTTCCCCTACTGCCCATAAACTGAATAGTTTGACACCCGATCCACATTAATACATTGAATAATATATATATTATCTAAGTTAAGTGATTTAGGTTAACAACCACAGTAACCTTTTTGGAAACTCTGTTAAACATCAAAACTTTATAAACCATTGTGATGGCAAAACCGAACGACGGTATATAAAACTCGATAAATAAATAAATTAATAATCCTATTTCAGGCAGATAAGGAGAATTGCGTGGTTTACCATGTCAAATGCAGCTGAAATGTCTAATTGAATAAGCAGATAGTTGGGATGTGAAGCAGGGGCGGATTCGTCCCATTCGGTATTCGTATTCGTCGGGACCCAAATCCGTTGCATCCGTTCTCGGGGGACCCCGATCCGTTACATATGTATTCGTTTCCCCCCCCACAAAAAACCATCCCAACCCTTTAAATTTAATTTACTACAACCCCCCACCCTCCTGACCTCCCCAAGACTTGCCAAAAGTCCCTGGTGGTCCAGTGGGGGTCCTGGAGTGATCTCCTGCAATCGGGCCATCGGCTGCCGGTATTCAAAATAGCACCAATAGCCTTTGCCCTTACTATGTCACAGGGGCTATTGGTGCCATTTTGAATACCAGCAGCCGACAGCCCAAGTGCAGGAGATCGCTCGAGGACCCCCGCTGGACCACTAGGAACTTTTGGCAGGTCTTGGGGGGGGGGGGGTCAGGAGGGGGGGGGCTTATTCGTTAGTGATATGTTATATTCGTGGGGCTTCGCCATACGTTTCGTGACCCCCACAAATACAACAAATATGGCACATACGTTGCAGATTGCCAATACGTTGCAAACGAATGCACACCCCTAGCAGATAGCTTTGGCCGTTATCAAAGCCTCTGAGAACGGCGTCGTTTAGGGAGAGAAGTAGGTTTCAGTGTTGAGATTTTTCCTGAATCCAAACTGTGTGGGATCTAATATGTTGTTGATTTCGAGGTGTTCTGTTAGTTGGGTGTGTACAACTTTTTCAATGATTTTGGTGATGAACGGTAGGTTTGAGACTCATACCACACTTGTTACCATTTTGCCCCTCTTGTACAGCCTTTGATGGTCCATGCCACTGTTATTGGTGCTCCTTGCCCCATTTTTGCAGCCTTCGGGAGATATGCCTAATCTTCATGCTGCTTTTCTCCTGTAATTGTGCCTTAGAGAACTTTTACCATTCTAGTACTGTTTTACCCCATTATGGGTCCTTGGGCTCTTATGCTGCTTTTCTGCCATGTTGACATAGTCTTGATCTGTTAGCATGCTGTCACCCATTTGATGATATCTACCCACCAGTTTCTTTAGAAATCCCAATGTGGAAGCCCAAAATAGTCTGCATTGCTTCCTCTATTGATTATATTGGTAAAGAAATAAACAAATAAGCCAATCTTTTCTTTTTGAAATGTACCTAATTAATCACTGTGGCCTTTGAAACAAATGAATGAACCAAAACTAATTTTTTTGACTCTGCACACTCCCTACCCAACACCTTGCATCTGATAGTGGCCAATGCTGGTCACTTGGAAATACCCAGCAGATTCCTCTTTTCTCACTCCCAGGAATAAGCAGTGTGTTTCTCAAGTCTACCTGGCTAATAATTATTATTTCTGGACTTTTCCTCTAGAAACTTCTCCAAAACTCTTTAAATGAATTTGTGCTAGATAACTTGATTGCATCCTCTGGCAACCTATTCCACAGCTTGATTGAGTGAAAAAAATGTTCTCTCCAATTTGTTTTAAATCAGCTATTTGTTAGCCTCACGGAATGTCTCCCACTGGTATAAGTTAGCTGAGTACGTTTATCCAGCTAACTTATCTGAACTCTGCATGGCTGAATAACATCCTCTAGTGAATATCCTCCATTAGATGCCTATCCATTTTTTTTGTTTGAGAAGGAGGTCTGTATATCACCCCATTCTTTTTTCCCAGAATAACCCACAGTGCCTCTTCCTTACATCATAAGCTCTGCAGTTTCATTACTTTAATATTATATTTTATATATATTGCATCTCCTCCTCTCTTTCTTTCTACCTTGTCCTTCCTGAATAGATTATAGTCCAGAATAATTATATCCCTGTCATGGATATTCATATACCACATCTCTATGACAGTCATTACATACAAGACAGTATTTTCCATGGTTGTCTCTACACCTGGGACTTTATTTCCCATACTCTGGGCATTAGTATACATAACGTTCCAGGTATGTTGCCCTTTCTTCCTGTTTTTATAAAAGTATTTAAAATTTTACATATCTGAGGGCTTATACTTATCTAAGGGTTTTTCCACATCCCTGATGATTCTAGTTTAAAGCTATGTTCAGAAGTTTTGTCAGACTGTTTGGAAGAACCTTTACCCCTTCTTCAATAGCTGGATGCCATCTCTGTCAGCAGTCCTTAAACGCCATCCTATAGTCCAAGAAGCTGAAACACTCTTGTTAAATTAATCTATGGAATCATTTATTCACCTCCAAAATGCAAGCATCTCTGTCTCACTCTTTCTCCTCAACTGGGAGAATTTAGGAGAAAACCACCTATGCATTAATCTACTTCTCCCTCTCTCCCAGAGGCATGAAGTCACTTTTGATATGTTCCTGGGGATACCTAGCAGTATCATTCATGCCAAAATAGATGATCAGCATTAGATAATATTCAGTAGGCTTAATGATTCTCCATAATCTTTCCTTTGATATGTAGGATCTTAGCACCTGACAGGCAGCACGTCTACTAAAACAGCATGTCTAGTAGAGATGTGAATCGGAACTGGAATCGGTTCAGATTCCGGCTCTGATTCACATGTGTTTTTTTTTCATCGGGCCCAATCACGGTTTTGTTTATCGGCTGTGCCCGACCCTTTAAAACTAATACCTTAGCTTGCCCCACTCTCCCAACCCCCCAAAAACGTTTTACAGGTACCTGGTGGTCCAGTGGGGGTCCCTGGAGTGATCTCCTGCTCTCGGGCCGTCGGCTGCCACTAATCAAAATGGCGCCGATGGCCCTTTGCCCTTACCATGTGACAGGGTATCCGTGCCATTGGCCGGACCCTGTCACATACTAGGAGCACTGGATGGCCCATGCCATCTTGTGCTCCAACCATGTGACAGGGGCTGACCAATGGCACCGGTAGCCCCTGTGACATAGTAAGGGCAAAGGTTATCGGCGCCATTTTGATTACTGGCAGCCGATGGCCCGAGTGCAGGAGATTGCTCCTGGACCCCCGCTGGACCACCAGGGGCTTTTGGCAAGTCTTGGGGGATCGTCCTGACCCCCACAAGACTTGCCAAAAGTCCAGCGGAGGTCCGGGAGCGACCTCCTGCACGCGAACCGTCGGCTGCCAGTTCTCAAAATGGCACTGATAGCCTTTGCCCTTACTATGTCACAGGGGCTACTGGTGCCATTGGTCAGCCCCTGTCACATGGTAGGAGCACAAGATGGCGCCGGCCATCCAGTGCTCCTACCATCGGCACCATTTTGATTAGTGGCAGCTGACGGCCCGGGAGCGGGAGATCGCTCCAGAGACCCCCACTGGACCACCAGCAAGTAACACATTTAAGACTAATCGGAGAAAATTCTTTTTCACTCAATGCACAATAAAGCTCTGGAATTTGTTGCCAGAGGAGGTGGTTAGTGCAGTTAGTGTAGCTGGTTTCAAAAAAGGTTTGGATAAGTTATTGGAGGAGAAGTCCATTAATGGCTATTAATCAATTATACTTAGGGAATAGCCACTGCTATTAATTGCATCAGTAGCATGGGTTCTTCTTAGTGTTTGGGTAATTGCCAGGTTCTTGTGGCCTGGTTTTGGCCTCTGTTGGAAACAGGATGCTGGGCTTGATGGACCCTTGGTCTGACCCAGCATGGCAATTTCTTATGTTCTTATGTTCTTAGGTACCTGTAAAACGTTTTTTGGGGGGTCAGGAGGGTGGGGGAAGCTAAGGTATTAGTTTTAAAGGGTCGGGGTGGGTTTAGGGGTTATTTTTGTGTGCCGTTTTTCCCGCCCTCCACCAAAACGATAAGAGAACCCCCACGATCAAAATTGTGGGGGGTTTCATATCGTTTTGGGGGAGCCCCTGATTTCTGACGATTTTGAAAATATCGTCCGATATTTTCAATCGTCCGAAGCCCGATTCACATCCCTAATATCTAGTTGAGAGATGGATGCCTCTGTGCTCCTCAAAAGAGAGTCAACAAACACCACTACCCTTTGCTTCCTAGATACATATTTTGCTGATCCTGTAGCTTTGGGGCTCATGTGCTTTGGGTCCTTCTCATCCTGGAATTATTTTTTTTTCACTTTAACTTCCAGGGCTATGTGCTTGTTCTTCAACTTGAGGGAAGGTGGAGGTTGTATGATGATTCTACTGACTTTGATAATATGTGTCCAACTGTCATCTAGTGGTTCTGTTTCTCCTTACCCTACACTGGAATTTCCCATTGTAAACAACTCAAGAAACATTTCATTAATATAGTCCTTGTTGTCATGGAAGCTGCTAAGTCTCATTACCTACTCTCTCAGTTCCACCACATGTTTCTTGAGTGGGTCAATCTGCAGACATCTTTCACACCAAACCTGTTCTGTTACACGTGCCGGCCGCGGCAGACCCGTGGCTTGGCCCCCTTACCTCTCATAGGTGAATCCAGTGCCTGGTCCCTAGTCCCTGGTGGTGGTAGGCCGCCGGCTCCATCCTTGGGCCGCCCCTGGTGCCTCTGGTTCAGCTACAGATCTTTGTGCTCCGCATCGGGCCTCTCTGCGCGGCCCGTGGAGAGACGCCACCAGTTAGTGCCACACGTCTTCCTAGGCAGGTGCATGTCCATCACTGTGTCTTAAGAAGGGCCTGCGGCAGGAATCAATCCGTGGCCTCGGATGATGACGTCAGCGGAGCTCCGGTACTTAAACCCGGGCTCCGCTCCCTAGGATTGCCTTTGCAACAGGTCTCCTCGCTGGTTGAGTACTCATTAGGGATGGGCTTCGTTTTTATCTGCCGGGTCGGGCCGGGCCAGGCGACCTGTGGAATACTTTGTTTTCCAATGGGTCGTTTTTTTTTTCTTGGCAATTTTTGCCGAAAAAAAAACAGAAACCCCCCACCACCCCAACCCTTAAAATTTAGTTAATTACAACCCACCCTCCCTCTCGAACCCCCCCAAAACTTGCCTAAAGTCCCTGGTGGTCCAGCGGGGGTCCCAGGAGCGATCTCCTGCTCTTGGGCTATCAGCTGCCAGTAAACAAAATGGCGCCAGTGGCCCTTTGCCCTTACCATGTGACAGGAGCTACCGGTGCCATTGGTCGGCCTATTCACATGGAAGGAGCAATTGGTGGCCCATGCCATTTTCTAAGATGGCCATTTTCTAAGATGGCTTCACCAATACCAGCCCTCGTTCCTACTGTGGGAAATGAGGGCTGGTATTGGTGAAGCGCCAGCTGGCCTCCATTCATCATCCCTCCTTGCCTGCTGAAGGTGGGGACCCATAGGATCCCTCCTACGAGTTGCATCAACCCCACCTCAGTCCAATGGTCCACCTCCAGCGCAACATGTTCCTCGGATGTGCATATGGATACCATACGTTGCATTCGGGATTCATATTCATCAGGGGGCAGATACGTTGCATTCGGCAAGGGGGGCCCCCCAATATGTACATGCATTAATTCTTATTCATTTCCCTGCTAAAATTGAATTAAGTACAACCCCCCACCCTCCTGACCCCCCAAGACTTACCAAAACTCCCTGGTGGTCCAGCGGGGGGTCCAGGAGCCATCTCCTGCACTCACACCCTTGGCTGCCGGTATTCAAAATAGCGCCGATAGCCTTTGACCTTCTATGTCACAGGGGCTACCATTGCATTGGTCAGCCCCTGTCACATGGTAGGAGCAATGGATTGCCGGCACCATCTTGTGCTCCTACCAAGTGACAGGGGCTGACCAATGGCACTGGTATCACCTGTGACATAGTGAGGGCAAAGGCTATCGGCGCCATTTTGAATACTGGCAGCCGACGGCCCGAGTTCAGGAAGTTGCTCCCGGATCCCCGCTGGACTTTTGGAAAGTCTTGTGGGGGTCAGGAGGGTCCCTCAAGACTTGCCAAAAGTCCCTGGTGGTCCAGCGGGAGTCCGGGAGTGATCTACTGCACTCGGGCCCTCAGCTGCCAGTAATCAAAATGGCACAGATAGCCTTTGCCCTTACTATGTCACAGGGGCTACCGGTGCCATTGGTCAGCCCCTGTCACATGGTAGGAGCACAAGATGGCACCGGCCATCCATTGCTCCTACCATGTGACAGGGGCTGACCAATGGCACCGGTAGTCCCTTTGACATAGTAGGTCAAAGGCTATCAGTGCCATTTTGAATACCGGCAGCCGAGGGTGTGAGTGCAGGAGATGGCTCCCGGACCCCCCGCTGGACCACCAGGGAGTTTTGGTAAGTCTTGTGTGGGTCAGGAGGGTGGGTGGTTTGTTTAACTTGGCTCCTTTAGATGGCCGTATAATTCGACAAAGATTTGTTGTATTCGTGGGGAATCGCAATACATTTCGCTTCCCCATGAATACAACGAATATGGCCCTAAACGTTGCGGATTACAAATACGTAGGAAACGAATGCACACCCCTAACATATTCCTAACTGTGTATGAAGATATGCATCTGGAAAGAGGTAGCAGTAGTAACTGTGGTGGCAGCTTTGTTTAAATAATATTTTTCACCAACCTTCTGCTGATCTTAGGACCTTGGGGACCTGTAAAAATGAATGAGAAAAGAGACCTTTTAAAGTCCTTACCTTTTTTTCAGCTGCCTTGCAAGTATAATCAGCTGGCTTCTTTTCTATGAACTCTAGCACCTACACACTAACCCCCTTTAGTAGCTTTGTTTGCTTGCTGAAGTGTAATTATAAGGAATGGAATAATATATCTTATCTTTTGGTTTATAACATGTGTTTTGTAACTATCTGATATGTAATCTATAAAGAATCCTACTGCCTTTAGTATAAAAGGTTAGATTATCTAAAACATAGTAGCAGAAAAAGACCAAAATGGTCCAGCCAGTCTGCCCAGCAAGCTTCTTATGATAGAAACTGGCGCTCTGTCGTTAATTATCTAAAGCAGAGGTTCTCAAAACTGTCATGGGGGAACCCCAGCCAGTCAGGTTTTTAGGATATCTACAATGGATATGCTGAAATAAAATGTGCATACTATGGAGGCAGTGCTTTCAAAGTTATCTCATGAATATTCATTGTGGCTATCCTAAAACCTAGCTGGGAGTCCTCAAGGACAGGTTTGGGAACCTTTGACCTAAAGAATCTATTATGACATTACTAATACATCCAATACGTAAATTTAATGTGCTTTGAAGTGCTGAAAAGTAGAGATGTTCAGTCATTTGCAATGAAATAGGAAATAAAGAGGATATTTCCTATTTCATTGCATTTCGGGAAGAAAAATAATGAAGGGAAATCCCACAAAATTTTGTGTGGTTTTCTTAGTATTTTTTTTTTTTTTTTGGGAAGTGCACATCTAGGAAAAAAAAACAAACCTGCCCCAACCCTTCAAATGTAATTTGACTCCCCAATGTCCCCAAGACTCACCCAATGCCCCTGGTGGTCCAGTGGTGGGCTCAGGAGTGATATCCTGCTTTTGGCCATCAGCTGCCAGTAATTAAAATGGTGTCAGCGGCCCTTTGCCCTTACCATGTGACAGCTGCTACAGGTACCATTGGCAGTCGATTGCTCCTAACATGTGACAGGGGATGGCCAATGGCACAGTAGCCCCTGTCACATAGTAAGGACTATAGCACCATTTTGATTATCAGAGAATTTCAGTGAGTCTTGGGAGGCTCATGAGGGTGGGGGGCATTGTATTTAATTAAATTTGAAGGGTTGGGGTGGGTTTTTTTTTTAATGAAATTGGTAACAAAAAGAAATTTTGTGGACTGAAATGACCCACACCCGAACCGAAAACGAAACAGGGAAGAAATAAGAAGTATGCACATCTCTATTGAAAAGTGGAATATAAATACAAATATATAAATAAATAAATAAGCTCCCTGTGAACTTTAAGTGTTCTGTTTTCACAAATGACTAGCAATGTGCATTTGTTTTTAATGAATGCAAAAAATGCAACAAATGAGGTCATTTTGGGCTCTGACAAAAATATTCCAATAATTTTATATATATTTTTTTTTAATGCCTTCCTTGAGGCCTTTTGGCACCATACCCTATAAAAAAAAACTCTGCCCTCTCCAACCATCACTTCCTGCTCCAAAAAAAACAACTATCACCTCCATTGCCCTATCTGACCCCACACCTTCTCCCCCTCCCTTGTTTCCAGGACATTTTGGAAATATGACTTTTCTTCTTGGGACTACCAACCTTCTGCTATTTGCCCTTTACATAGTGCCCCCAATGTGTCTTTTCTCATATCTGTCATCATCATGACCCATTGGGAGGGCTCCAAGTTGATCTCTTTTTCCAGATTGGATTTGACCACCAGTCTAGATTTCTCCTGGCCTGTACTGTGAGTGATAAAATCTTTTGATACTGCTGGATTAGTATGGACCTTCTCTTGAAGAGGGTGCATATAAACTCATGCACATGGGACCACCTCTATGGCTGCTGCCATCAAACTGTGAGAGCCTGCACTTCCAAAATTGCCCTGACTTGCTGTTATAGCCTGTCTATCCTCTGGTTTGTCATAAAACTCTTGCCCTGGGCAGTATTCAAATCAAGCCCCCAAGTATATTAATTGTTGGGAGGGCTGTAAGCAACTCTTGGTTCTGTTTACTACCTAGCCTAATTGTTCCAGTACCTGCAGCACATTCCTTGTAAAATCTCTGTAGGCAACAACCTACTGTTGGTGATGAGGGGTAGTCTCCAGAATTGTCATTGAGCCCCCTTGCTTGCCGTTGATCCTCAGAAGCCTCTCTCTTGGTTTCCTTGCCTACTGCCTTGAAAGGGCTGTGTCCTTCCAGGTGGTTTGGGTGTCTGTTTGCTCTGAGGTCTGCCTGACCTATACTGTCTTGCATCTCTCAGGTGTGCTCTGGAAAAATTACCTTGTGCTGCATTCCTCCTATCTTCAAGTCTATGAGGCCTTGACTCTCCCATTTCTTTTACTAGCTTGGCTCCCAAAGAAGAGTTGACCCTTGATGGACAATCTACTTAATTTTGCTTTAGAGGCTGAATCTGCCACCCAGTTTCTCAGCCATAACAAGCACCTTGCCACAACCAATAAGGCCATCTATTTGGTTGCAACTCAAATCGGATCATATAGGATATCTGTGAGAAATGCTGCCCCTGCTTCTAGGAGTGCCTTCTCTTCACCCAAGTCCTATGGATCCTCTAGGTCCATGGCTAACTGGCCTTGTGTACCCAATGCATAATGGCTCGTGCAATGTATCCTCCACAAATTGCCACCTGCAGTGCCAGGCTTGCTAGGTCAAACATTCTCTTCATTTTTGTCTCTAGCTAACAATCCTGTGGGTCCTTCAAGGCTGCCCTGTCTTCAACAGGGATTGTGGTTCTTTCTGCCAGTGCCCAATCTTCTGCATCCACCCTTAGTGTCCTAAACAGTTTCTCACTCTGCTGTACCTGTTACAACTTCTCTATAGTCTTAACATTTGTTAGGTCTGTCTCCAGGGTGTTCCACTCTGCTGTAATCATTTCATGCATGGATGAGTGAATCGTAAATACCTTTGCTGTTTTCTTGATATCCATAATGATTGGATCCCCTTTATGCCCGTCTTCCCTTCACTGGTCCTCCAGTCTCAATGACTGTAAGACCTTTGATATCAAGACCGCCAATTCCTGCCATCTAAACATCCTCACCACAGAACCCTATGCCTGTGACAGCAGTTTCCCCTCTTCTTAAATCTCTTTCCTCTTCATCCACAGGAATAGGGGATTCTTGGCCTTGCAGGGACTTTGCCACTTCTAACTCCTTTCATAATCTAATTCTGGGTGGAGAGTCCCTGAGAATAAGTCCTGAGCCTTGGGATGTTTGTGCTCCCTGTTCCTTTAGCTCCTTATAAGCTTTATGCATTATCTTAACAAATTCTACTGAGAATTCCAGGCTTCCTGGGCCTCCCAAACTTGGGTAATTATGAAGCTCAACATCTCTTCAAACTCCACAGGACAATGCTGCCAGTGTGTTGCCACTGGATTGGTCTGCCCCATGGCCAGAAATGATGACATGTATAGGCCTCGCTGCTCATCAATATCTGCCTCAGCCTGCACCACCTATTCTGGCTTCTCCTCACCACATTGCTTGCAATATGAGCCAGAAATACTAGCAACATCTCCTGCACTTCTTTCCCATCTCCATACTTGCACTGCAGATATGGAGTAGTGCGTTCGTCAAGTCAAGTTTATTGCTGACCTGTCCTAGGGTTGCATGTCGTGCTGCCACACTGGAAAAAGCTTTTCTTTCTTTTTTTTTAAGCTCCTTTTATGTAAATGGGAAACGCAGATGCACCAGTCTCCTGATTGCCTCAGGGAGAGGAAGAGCCATTTCCATTTAACTACTATCCTCAGGTGTCCACTGACTCAGCCCTTGCCTATTCCAAACTGCTGGTCTACTGTTCCAAGGCTTTTCTCTTGCCTCTTCCTGCTGAAACCAATGCATTATACAGAGGCACAGCATCAGGCAAAGAATGTATCCTCTGCCTCCATCTGCTAGTAGGAGGGACAAAGCCATTGGTCTGATCTAGTCTGCGGGATGATAGAGAAATATTTTTTCACTCATCATACAGTTAACCTCTTGAATTCATTGCCAGAGGATGTGGTAAAGGCAATTAGCATAGCTGAGTTTAAAAAAGAGATGGACATGCTCCTGGAGGAAAAGCCCATAAACTGGTATTACCCAGGTAGATTTGGGAAAGCCACTGCTTATCCTTGGGCATATGTAGCATGGAATCTTTTTCCTATCTGGGATCCTGCCATGTATATTAGCCAGTGATGGAAACAGGATTATGGGATTCATGGACCCTTGGTCTGTCCTTTTTTTGTTTTTCCAGAATAGTATCGTGCCCATGGAAATTATATGCCAATTAGTTATTTCTCTTTAACTTGCCCTAATAAGCATTCCCTTAGCTAAATAATATTTTGACTTAATTAGACATCTTAAAGCCATTTTGTTCATGGGTAAAACAGTGTTTTATCGCAGAAATGACCTTTTTGAAAATTGCTCACCCTTAGTGTTGATTTTCCTTGAGCTCACACCAGGTCACTGACCAGACCTAGAACTTTTTTGAACTGTGCAAATTTCTTCCTCGTTCCCTCTGCAACCAATGTGGAATAAGGGGACTACTTCTTGCAGTGACCTAGTGCCTTATTTTTAGAAAATCATCCTCTGCCTACCTTCCATGTGAATAATAGTATGCACATCTGGCATCTGGCAAAGGCATTGTTGCGCTGCGATGAAAGAGAGCACCACGCAAGGTTTGGTCTCTGAGTGGTCTTCCGACCTCTCCAAGCCCTTTCGGACCTGCCGCTGGGTAACAGCAAGAAGCGGCAGGCCGGACAGAGGTCAAGGGTGGAAGGAGACATCTGGCACAGGACGGAAGTGGAACTGAAGGTCAAACGAAGACAAGCACTGAAGATTTAGGAGAAGATGAGGACTGAAGATCAGACTCGGACGAGACAAGCTAAAAGCAGGCTAAACCTCAGCATGAGAGGAATCTGGGCAACGCCTGTAGCATCCTCCATCTTGGACTAAGCTTCGTAGGCCTGGCAAAACAGGCCAGAGAAGTTGGACTAAGGATGGAAGGAAGGTAGGAGCCGGATCCGGAACCAAAGCATCTGGAACAGGTTAAAACATCAGGCCTCCTCGGCGAAGGCTCCGGACATCCTATACGGTCTCCCAGGAAACTCAGTTAAGGGCAGCGAGGCCATGGGAGGAATCGCAACAGGCATTCACAGAGGCAGGCTTAGGTCAGGAGAGGCAACAGCAAGCATAATTTTGGTTTTCAAAACTAAATGCATTTTGATTGGAAAAAGTACCTGCAGAAAAAAACAGATGCAAATCTTTGTGGATACTTTTTCCAGAGGCAGTAAAACAAACCTACCACACAATTTTGCTTTGATTATTGGTGAAAACCCTATGGGTAAAAATTACCCATGGAGTTTGCACTAATGTTGTCAGTTGTATTACTGGCTTGAATAAATTTGTGGCTGAATATAGCCAAGAAGCTGCTTAATACCACTGGAAAATACCAATAGAAAACAGAAGGTATAAACCTGAAAAGGATCTAGTTCTGATGCCTAACGATGGACTAAACTGGAATATTTATAAATAATAATTTGAGTACCATTTAAATTTTGGGAGGGATTAAAAAATTCTTGATAGTAAATGGATGAATATTACCTATTTAAGAAGCAACAGCTTTATTCTGTAAGTACACTGTGAGGATTTTTTTTAATACAAGAATCTTGTCCTTAAGAGACTTTTGTAAATGGTCTTTCTCCTTTGCAAATAAACAACAAACTTCACTGAAATATTCATGAGACTGCTTGCTGCATGGGACAAGAACAACAGGACTGTGAATCAGCACCAAACTCTGAATTCCAAAAATATAAATCTGTTACAACTGAAAAATACAGAAACAATAATTAAAATATAAAGGTTGCCCAAGGCAAGCAATGAAATGACCCTAGTCATGAATTTGATAAGTTCTAAATCATATTTAAATACCCCAAACAATGTAAAGCATTACATAATTATTCATAATCTGACATTTGGATTCAAACTTACTAAGGTTCAATTTAAACCATAATCAGGCCGAGATTTAGGCATAGGCAATATAGGCAACTGCCTCTGGTGCCAAATTTTTATAGGCACCTGAATGTTGCTGCAACCGCCTTAACCTAAATCCTACATTTTACCAGAGAACCCTGTGCGAGGGGCAGGATGCTGTAGGTTTATCTGCACGAAAGGGCTATGGAAGGCACCCATGCCAATTTAATTTCCAGGTCTGTGCTGCTGCGATCAGAGCCACTACCGCAAGAAAGCAGAAGAGGCAGTGCAGCAGCAGCAAATGTAGGATTTAGGTTAAGGCAGTAGCAGCAACGTTCCGGTGCCTATAAAAATTTGGCAGCTCCAATCGGAGTCAGTGTGTGTATCTGAGGGGGCACCCCAGAAGAAGATGTGGGCAGGAGGGATCATATCCTTCCCCCTTTCCCCCAGCAGGGAGGAGGGGGGAGGATACTCTCCCTTCCCCATTGCCTATGGGCTTACATTGGCTTAATCTGGCCCTTACCATAATGACGAATTCTGGGCATGCAACGCATTAATGCTTTATCTGCATTATTTAATGGGCCTGGTTATGACTTCAGATTTTAAGTTCCATTAATCACAGACAATTTCCTGCTGTGCTTAATTGTTCAGCTTATAGAGCATGAAAGAATTGTGTGTTGGACCTCTGAACTGCTTTCTCTGACCTTAGGTTCACTGATCCTTGTTTAGGCTGCCCATGTCCTGGTCAGACCCTAACATAAGCCAATTTGAATCTAATAGACTGACTAAATTACATTAAATTGTGGTGGAAAACAAAATCAGTAACAGACAACTGCTTCTAAAGAAAATTCACCATACTAGCAATAAAAAAAAAAGATGCTGCCTATGGTTGTTATGCTAGCAACTAAGAGGAAATAATTATTGAATCAACACCTTTCACCCAGTGAGTAAGTGAGAGCTGATCAAGTCAGCCATAAAGAGGGTAATTTTAAAAGCCAATTCCATGGAAAGGACTTTTTAGAAAATGACTTATCCTATTTGCTGGCAAATGTGTGCATGTAGGGCCTGTATGCATGTAACTTTGCCTCATGTAGGGCCTGTATGCATGTAAGTTTGCCTGCAGTATGCAGAGGTGTTCCCAGCGGAAAGGCAGGAGGGGAGGGAGAGGTTTGCCCTTATGTGCATATTTTTACATTTTAAGTGGTGTGCACATAATTTTTTTCCAGAAAAAAAACCTCCACAAATTAGTAGCTGTAAAAATGTTTGAGTAGTTTTCCTGTGGTAATTTTCAAAGCAAACTTATGCGTGTAACTTCACTTTGAAAATCAGTGTAAATTTCATGGGTAACAAACCTTGCAGCAATGAAGATAGTTATAAAATTAACATACCCACTAAAAGGACTAACATCCTGATTTATTAAGGATATTTTCCAATTCTTTGCTTATGGCAAAAGCTCATGGGTCAATTTTTAAAAACCTACTGAGCAGATAATATAACTGGATTATTTTACCTGGTATATTTTGGCTGAATTTTCAGTGAAACCTAACAAACAAGGGGCTGGATTTACCAATATTGCATGGTTAACGCATGCACTACTAAAAGGGGTGTTTCCATGCAAATGAAGTAGTTACATGTGGGTATGGAGGCCGAGAAACAGTATTATTGTCCCCATGACAGCACTGTTGGCTATGTACTGCCATAGCAGTGTGGGAGAGCTAACTGTAAATGCCTCTCCTTCCTCCACAGATATTCAGTTTAGCAGCATCCACCCTACACAACCACGTGCATGCAACACCATAGAAGGCTGTCCTTTCAGCCAGCTGCAATGACACAAGAGTTGTGTGGATGTAGGATGCTACAGTGATAAGGGACCTTCAGAGATGTCTGTGCAGCGGCAAATGCTTTTTTTTCTCACGCACCCATTCATGAGGCATCAGGATGTTATTGGGCTGGTATGTGTTCCCTGCTGTGTGTTGAGCCTGTGCTGCCTAGGCCCTCACTGATACCACTTGCAGACTGAAGGGTCGTTAGTGTTGTTGCAGGCCGCACATGACTATTATATTGAGGGGACGCAAATAAGGAACGAGTGAAGGTGCACATGAGTATGTATGCTTCATTAGGCCTAATGGCTGTATATGAAGCACCTATATGCATATGACAGTGATGGCATTAGGGACAGACACAGAAATATGGGCCATTACAGGTACAAATGTTGTAAACTGGTAGCAAATAGGTGAAGGCTGTGAGTGTGGGACTTCACTATGTAGCAAGTGCTCAATCACATTGCACTGAATGAGTAACACAGATAGAGCACCTCAGCTGTGCCTACAGTCAGGCCTTATGCACCCTATGGGCTGTACCCTCAGATTTTTAGGACCACCCCCATACAGTTGTTGGGTAGACAAACTTTTCAAGGCATGCAAGTAGCATACCCAAACATAGGTCTGCACAGTAGATTATCTCCTAAGCCATGTGTGTCCAAACTGCCCTGCTGGGGCAAGGCTTTGGGCCATGCCTCCCTTAAAAGTGAGTGTGTATAAGGTGTTGGTGAAGCTGGCTGCCACTAACTGTGTTCTCATGACGTCGTGCACGCACACATGGTGGATCAGGTCTGAGATCAGGATCTATAGCCATAGGTATTCCATGCTGAAGAGCTACATTATGGAAAACACAGCAAAGCAAGATAATCCTAGCAGCTTTGGGGGGAGCATAGAATAACGCTTCTCCAGTCTTGTCCAAACATCGGAAGTGGCTCTTCAGAAGGCCAAAGGTACGTTCGATGACTGAGCGTGTGGAACCTAAGGCATCATTATAGCTCATCTGTTGCACCGTGGCAGGCTGGAGTATAGGGGTCATAAGACAGGGCTTGCATCCATACCCTGAGTCTCCTGTAGCAATGACATAGCCAAGCTATTACAAATAACTATGTTTGTGTCAGATAAGTGTATGTGCTCAATACATGCTGTAGAACTAGAAAGGATGAGCCAACCCATTCTGGTTTCCTAACACCTGAATCGGGGTGCTCCATGTTTGCTTTGGCCTACAGCAGGTGTGCTGCTATTAAGATGTATAGCATGACAAGGGCCCCTAAACAGGCACATTAATGCCAGCAGTGTGTAGGTGGTAGGTCCGTAACGTCACAGTCTTTAAAGATTCTATACCTGTGTTAGAATCGTATGCATCATTCACTGTAGTCATTGTGCATGGATATATCTGTTCAACCTGACGTTTTATGTAGGTATGCATTCCCAATGACATACATGAGGTAATCTGGCTGCCCCTGAATGTGCACAGCTGACTGTTAGTGATCCAAAGGTGTGAGAAGTACCTGAACATCATGACCTCAGGTACACCTGTGGAAGTGAGCTGCCCTTACATCACAGTTGTAGATTTACCTTTGACAATGCCATTAATCCTTGCTATAGATAATACATGGAGGCTGTCCACTAGTGAAGTGTAGTTAGCAATCCATGCAACATACAGGCCCATCATATTATCCATACTGTGGCTGGTGTGAACTTGGAGCTTGGCAGCCCATAGCAACTGGTTGGGTGCAAGAGCCATTCCACTAAAGGTAACAGTATGAAGCACTGAGGCCTGGTGTGCTGGGGACATTTCACTCAATCCTGACAGGTGTATGCATCACATTTGTGTGCCCTTACAGAAATATACATAACAGATATGGGACATTTTTGGAAACGTATTTCTCACCTACAAGCCAACAATCACCATACAGGCCCACCTCGAATTTGCGAAACAGAGATGATTGCCTGAGTATAAAGGAATCATGCGCTGATCCAGGAAAGCTGGACATCACTGAGAGGATCCGCATTCCTGCATCACAGACCACTTGCACGTTGAGGGAGTGGAACTGCTTTCTGTTGTGGTAGGCTGCCTCCATCCAATGGGGTGGAATGATGGCCAAATGAGTGCAGTCTATAGCTCCTATTACATTCGGAAAGCAGGCAAAGGCATAGAAACCACGCTTGAGGTCCATTAGGTCCTGTCTGTTGCAAGGAAAACGTATGTATTGAGGCATGTGGGCTATAACTGCTTCAATGACCTGGTCTAGACACATTGAAAAGGTACTTTGGGACAATCCACCCACAACAGTTACTGTGGATTGGAAGGAGCCACTTGCTGTGAAGTGCAGGGTGGCCAACAGTTTGGTGAGGCCAGGGACAGCATGGCTCTTTCTGGTTCGAGGGTCAAGACCACCTCATATGTCTTCATATATTTCCAGGATAGCAGGAGAGATGAGACGATACCTGGTGATCAGAACATCCTCTGGCATATCCAGCAATGAGGTTCGTGGAAGATAGATCTGCTGCCTGTACCTGCGGCGATGTTGACCCACATCCTGGCATCTGCGGCGGGCCTGCTCAGTCATGACATGAGCTTGCCAAGTACACTTGGGAAAGTGTAGATGTTGTTGGGAACATTGACCTACTAAGATCAAGCCTTTTTATTGGTCCAGAATGGCTTGGTAGGTGTGTGGGGGATTGGTTAAAAAAATTTCCCTCACTGCGATAATATCGCAGGGTGCCCTATGCGCAGCAATACTGCCTATCGCTTTTGAAAAAGGTGCAGTTATTGGCCGCGTTAGGAGCCTCGATAAGTGTGCAGTCCTTTCGCGGTTTGCCGTAAATCCTCCCTACTTTACATTTGTTCCGCCCCCAACTCTGCCCCTGAATACTTAATTTAAAATTTGCATTTGCATACCACGATAAGCCCTTTTACCGTGGCAAGCAATCTTATAGCACGCGATACGGCCGTATCGCGTGCAATAAGTCCTTAGAAAATAAGACCCTTAGTGTTCCATAAATATTTCCGAAATAAACATCTGATCTTTTGTGGGCAGAGAGTACAGATTTTTCCAGATGTTTCCCGAGCCACTCAGGAACGTAGGAAGCTTTACTTAGAATACAAGCAAAGGGTTCTAAGTTTGGGAGCCAGTTTTATTTTATTAAATATTCCTGTAAATGCTTGATAATGTATCATAATAATAAATTTGTGTTTTATGACCCTCTACATTTAGAGCAATTTATAAGGGATAAAGCTGTAGTTTAGCAATGTTGCTGTGAAGATTAATATAGGTTGCAAAAGTAATTTGGATACTGCTTTTCAGGATTGTTCTCTATCCCCCCTCTGAACATGGACTAAATTAATATATATGTGGTTATTATTGGCTTCTTTTTTTTCTGTATTGATTTTCCTTTAAATGCTTAATTATTTCATTATAAATAATGTTATAAATTCAATAAATAGTAAATTAAAAAAAAATATATATATATATTAGAGATGAGCTTCATTTTTCTGGCTCGGGTCGAGTTTCAGTTTGGGCACTTCGTGGGAAAAATCGTTTTCCCATGGATTGTTTTTTGCCAAAAACAAAACTGGAACCCAAACCTGAAACCAGAAAAACGAATAAAAACAAAAAACACGAATCAGGAAAAAAATCGCGAACCGGGAAAAAAACCACCGCAACCCTTAAACTTTACTTTCTTACACCCCCCCTCAACATCCTGATCCCTCCCCAAGACTTACTAAAAGTCCCTGGTGGTCCAGCCGGGTTCTGCAAGCGATCTCTTCCTCCATGCTGTCGGGCCTGCTATGACTCAAAATGGCGCCAATAGCCTTGCCCTTACAATGTCACAGGGGTCACCGGTGCCATTGCTCAGCCCCAAGACTTGCCAAAAGTCCCTGGTGGTCCAGTGGGGGTCCGGAGTAATCTCCTGCACTCTGGCCGTTGGCTTCCAGTATTCAAAATGGCGCCGATAGCCTTGCCCTTATGATGTCACAGGGGCTACCGGTGCCATTGGTCATCCCTTGTCACATGGTAGGAGCACAAGATGGCGCTGGCCATCCATTGCTCCTACCATGTGACAGGGGCTGACCAATGGCACTGGAAGTCCCTGTGACATCCTAAGGGCAAGGCTATCGGCACCATTTTGAGTCATAGCAGGCCCGACAGCATGGAGGGAGAGATCGCTCGCGGGACCCCGCTGGACCACCAGGGACTTTTAGTAAGTCTTGGGGAGGGATCGGGATGGTAGGGGTGTGTAAGAAAGTAAAATTTAAGGGTTGGGGTGGGTTTTTTTTGTTTTTTTTAATAAATGTGCCCCTCCCCCCCGCACTAACCCGAAAAACAAATTTTCTCTGAAGCTCGGGGAAAATCCATTTTGTGGTTCAGGTCCCCCTGAACAACAACGATGGACCGTTAGATGACTGAGAGGTTAAAGGTGATGTTAGGAAAGATAAGGCCATTGAAGAAAAAATAAATTAATTCTTTGCTTCTGTATTTACTAATGAAGATGTTGAGGAGATACCAGTTCCGGAGATGATTTTCAAGGTTAATGAGTCAGATGAACTGAACCAAATCATAGTGAATGCAAGATGTAGTAGTCCAGATTGTCAAACTAAAGAGTAGCAAATCATCTGGACTATATGGTATGTATCCTAGGGTTCTGAAGGAACTAAAAAAATGAAATTTCTGATCTATTCGTTAAAATTTGTAACCTATCATTAAAATCATCCATTGTACCTGAAGACAAATGTAACCCCAATATTTAAAAAGGGCTCTGGGGTAATCCAAAAAACTATAGAGCAGCAAGCCTGACTTCAGTGCTGGGAAAAATAGAGGAAACTATTCTAAAGATCAAAATCACAGAGCATATAGAAAGACATGGTTTAATGGAACACAGTCAACATGGATTTACCCAAGGGAACTCTTGCTTCATTTTTTTGAAGGTGTTAATAAACGTGGATAAAGGTGAATAAGTAGATGTAGTGTATGTGGATTTTCAGAAGGCGTTTGACAAAGTACCTCATGAAAGAGTTCTAAGAAAACTAAAATGTCATGGGATAGGAGGCGATGTCCTTTCATGGATTATAAACTGGTTAAAAGGCAGGTGTTGCGAACGTGCCCCGCAGGTCCTAAGGAGGGACGCAGAGGCATGGTCACCTGCTCCTGGGAAATAGTGAGCCCTTGGCCCATGGAGAGATTCAGGGGGGAGCCAGAGACACACCCTGAGGGAGGTGAGCGAGTACAGGCACAGGCGAGCAGGAACTCAGGAACTGGGACAAGGCAGGGTCAGCCCTCTGCTGAACCAACATGCACCAGTAAGACCAAGCAACACAATGCTGATCATGAGAGTATCCCTCCGGCCACTTGGTAGCCCTTCTGGACCCATCGTGAGGGGGCAACGAGTGCATGAGGTCATACAGAGGCAGAGGGCTGGAAACAAAGAGACAAGGATCTGGCACTGAAGACTACGGACACTTGAGAGACATGAAATGAGTCAGTATTCTTTGAGAGTTCAGACTGAGGACTCTGACAAAGACTTGGACACTCAGAAGACTCAGGATACTTGGAAGACATGAAAAAGTGTCAGAGTACTTGGAGAAGATGAGGACTTTGGGAACTAGAACGAGACGAGGGTGCCTGGAACTTGGATGAGACAAGACTCTTGGAACATTGACGAGATGAGGGCTCCTGGAACTAGGACAAGATGAGACTGCGAGCTTGGACGAGACAAGACTCTTGGAGCATTGATGAGATGAGGGCTCCTGCAACTTAGATGGATGAGACTTTAGGAGCTTGGATGAGATGAGACTCTTGAGACATGGAAAAGGCAAGACTCTTGGAATTTGGAAGAGATGAGACTCTTGAAATATGGAAGAGATGAGGCTCTTGGAACTTGGAAGAGATGAGACTCTTGAAATATGGAAGAGTCAAGGATCTTGGATCTTGGAAGGCACTGTCCCTCAGGGTGCCCTACATAGCCCACGGGAGACTGGTCATGGACCACCCTGTCCTGTTGCACATCCTACAAAACCTGAGAGGCTGATCGCAGACCATGCAGAAAGCAGGACATGCACAGGATGGAGAAAGGATCTGGACAGTGCTTGAAGAGAGGTCCAGCCGGAAGGGGATTCCAGTCACCCAAAGACGGACACCGAATGAGATGGATTTACTCCTAAGAAGGTCGGCTTTAGATGAAGTCTGGTGGATGGCAGACTGCTTGCGGATTCATCAGGAACCGGACTGGAACGAAGGGCATTGGGTACACAGGAGATTGGTACATCTGGACACGAGGACATCTGGATATCTAGGGCATCTGAATATGGATGAAGAACACCAGGGCTTCTGGAAGAAGAACTTGAGGGTTGGAACATACCACGAAAAAGGTCCGACGAGGGATGAGACCTGGAACATCAGACGGAGAACATCAGGAATAAGAAGAACATGGAACATGAAGCCACCTGGTCAGGAGTAGACCACGGAGGACCTTGAATAGAGAAGAAGAGACATGGATGACCATGGAATCTGATTTGAAGGCCCTGAGGAACTGAAGCAGGGCCTTTTATATAGGGCTGGTCCAGGAAATGTTGAGATGACATCATCCAGTGGGGCCGTGGAATGTTTCCTGTTGCTGGGCCTTTAAAAAAGGAGAAGAGGCATGTGCCTGAGCCTAGGAGGACCCTTGAGGAAAGATGGGGGAGCAGAGGCCTGTGGTGGTGTCCTGCCGCATAGAAGAGAGAGGGCAGGCCAGAGGTGTCTTCCTAACGTGAAGAGGAGCCACACAGAGAACTACAATCTGAGTGGACTCAGGCATCAGTCAATGGCGGTTACCCCAAACCAACTGAAGTGTGAATTATATTCTGATCCTTTCCTGCCTAGTCTAATGTTCCCAAAAACAACTGTATGCTTGCAATAAATAAAGCGTTATTGTTCATCACATCATGTTTTTAGAGCAAAAGCCTACCATTCTATAGCAAACTTTAGACCATGTGGATGTACATTTTTCCACTGAAAGAGAAAGATAAAATTGTACCATGTACTGTAATACAAAAGACATGCTCTGCCCCTCCCCCTGTAATTTAAGGAAGTTTTAAGGAGGGAAAATGATTTATACTCTAGTCATCTTAGGAAAGCTAAACTTGCTGAGCAGCAGTCTTTGGGGGTCATTTATCAAAGGCTTGTCGCGTGCAATAAGCCTCTATGACATACAAAAAGGGCCTTTTCGCATGCAATATCATGCTAATTAGGCGGAGGGGAGGAGTCGGGGTGGGGAGGGGGTGGAGTCGGCAGTATCTTCCCTGCTGGCAATAATGTTACTAACATTATCGTCGGCAGTAGTGAGCCAAATAGAACCACCTTTCATGGTGGCGCTATTCGGTGTGAAACCCAGCAGCCGGCGTACTGCTGTGGTGCAAAGGCTGCAAGCTTTCACAGGCCTGCCCCCCCCCCCCCCCATTTTTGCAGGATTCATCATTCTGTGCAGGACCATTACGCCTCGCGAGATCCCCCTCGGCCACCACTGCAGCTCCTACCACCGCCGCCTCTGGCTCTTCGTGGTGCTGTGTGGGGGGGGGGGGGGGGGGGAGGAGCGGAGCAGAGCAAAGACATAGGAGGAGAGGGGACAAAAATCTCACCCGTTTTAATGGGCTTAACGGCTTGGACAGCATACAGCTTAACGGCTTAACAGCATACAGCCTGTTTGCTGTTAATCCTGTTATATGTAATTAATATTTACTAATTCTGTTATTTGTAAAGCATTGTTGCTAATTTATTGTTAATTGTAAACCGCGGTGATGTATATTTTACGTACTGCGGTATATAAAAACCTCTAAATAAATAAATAAATAAATTTTACGATTCCATTTCAATGTTTCCGATTGCATTGTTAAATTGAATTTTCATAGATTTTGATTTATTTTCATTTTGATTTAATTATTTTGTGTGACATTGCGTTGGAATTGAGCTGTGTCGTTTACCATTTAGTGAGTATAGTTTATGTTTTTTCTTTTTTCATTCTTTTTCATTTCTAGAATTATGCGGTTTACATCTAGACACGGATTGCTTCTCACATGGACAATTATATATTGTGTGTTCTAGAGTCGGCAAACCAGACAATCTCTATATCTGCACAGACAATGGAACAACAAAAAATATTGTATACCCACAAGCATTGTGAAATTAACCATATTCGAAACGTGCACTTTCTCTTTTCTTTCTTTTCCATTTAACCAGACTGAGTCACAGCAACGCATGGCCAGGTACAGCTAGTGGAAGATAAAGATTGAATGACCCACCAGTACCGGTCCCATCACTCATATCTTCCAACGGACCACTCAGTCCTACTCCCAACACAGTCCTCCACCACTGTCCCATGTATCTTTATATTTCTTTATTTCATATCCCTTTCATAGTAGAGGCGTAGCCTAGTGGTTAGAGCAGCAAACAGATCTGTGAAAGTCGGGATTCATATCCTGCTTTCACTCTTCTGATCTTCGGCAATTCACTTCACCCTCCATTGTTTCAGGTTACAACTTGTGTTGTAAGCCTTCTGATAATACTGAAATACCTACTGAAAAGGCATGAGCAAAATACAAATAAATAAAAAAAAATATTTGTACCCATATCTTCTACCATTTCCAGGTCAGTAAAGGTATGTGGCTTGCCATATTGATGGACAAGGACTGGTAAATAACCTAGCCTTAGGTCACAACATGGCTGAAGTACCCAGCATATGCTTTCAGGCTCAAAATGACTGTTATCTCATGACCTGCCAGATTCCCTGTAATCTGATGCCCTTATCCTGTGATTTAGGGAAGGAAAGCAAGGGGCTTTTGAGAACTAGCAGAACTTAACCATTAGTAGCAGGGAAGTTTAGAATAGATTATAAAGTGTTATGCATAATTCATAAATCAATATACAATCAGTCAAATGGCTAAATGCAGCATTGCAAATCCATACGTCCCAACAACATTTGAGATCAGCCAATAAATGTCTGTTATTTATTCCTTTGGTTAAATCCGCACACCTATCCAATGTAAGAGAAAGAACATTATCTGTAGTGGATCCCAAAGTATGGAATTGAAAACTTGGTTATTTCAGCAGGCTTTTGGAGATGTAGCACAATAATTAACACCGGGCAAGAATGATGATTGTAATAACTTGATAGTAATGTTATTTTATTTAGTATATTTTGATTGAATTTATTTGTTTTATTTTCCTTGTTTTATTCTGATGTATATTATTGTCTTTTATTTTGATTGTATTTTCTTATTTTTTACATTTTTATTATAAACTGGTGTGATTGAATACAGAATATTAGTATAAAAATATTTAAAATAAATAAATGACATGGCAGTGGGGATAGATTGGTGAAATGGATATGAATTATTCCATTTGTCAGCTGCCACGGCTGACTATTACCTGGTTAAGTTTCTCAAACTTCCCACAATATGTTCTGGGACTTTCCCTAGGGAAGCTGGGTGAATGGAGAAGGGTAACTGGTTTCCGTTCCCCCCTTCCCTTGCATTGCATTTAATAATTATATGCTTTATTGATGTTAAGTGCAGAGTTCAAAACACTTCCCCTATTCCCCCTTTTCCCCCTTCCCCTCCTATATTCCCTCTCCTGTTCCTGCTCCCTCTTCCTATTTTCCTTCCCCTTTTTCTCTTTCCCCCTTTCCCCCTTCTCCCTTCCCCCTTCACCTCCCCCCTTTACTTCTTCCCTACCTTCCCTACCTTCCCCATTTTCTCCCATCCTGTCCCTTCCCCCTTTTCCCTCCTGATACACATGTCCGACAAGGTTTATGCATTTATGTCTTTTTCACATTTACACATTTTATTCACATTTATACGATTATATGCTTTACTCATTTATATGTTTTATATACATGCATCTTAACGTGTTTTTTAAATGTTATGCTTTATGTATAATTTTCTGTATTCCTTGCATATGTAAGCAGCAATGTCTGCTGTTTGGTATCTTGCTTTTTCGGGGAGTTTTTTGGATCCTTGGTTATACATCTCTGTTTATCTTTTGGTTTTGCTAACAGTTGTTTTCTGTAGGGATGTGCAGAGCAAAATTTTATGTTCATATTTTTTATGTCCGAAAGGGGGTCCCACTTGCGGCCAATATGGACATAAAAAAAATCCAATGAGTTGGGTATATGTACATATGTGCAAAAAAAAAATTAAACCCCCTCACCCTCCTTAATCCCCCCCCCAGACTTACCACAACTCCCTGGTGATCGAGCGAGGAGTGAGGATGTCATTTCTGCAATCCTTGGCGAGAAGCATGTGATGTCGGTGGCACGTCGAGTGACGCGGCGTCACGTGATTCCCGGCTCGTTCGCGCCGGACGGCTCGTTCGGCCCAAAAAGAACTTTTGGCCAGCTTGGGGGGGCCTCCTGACCCCCCCAAGCTGGCCAAAAGTTCTTTTTGGCCAGCTTGGGGGGGCCTCCTGACCCCCTCAAGCTGGCCAAAAGTTCTTTTTGGGCCGAACGAGCCGTCCGGCGCGAACTTGCCGGGAATCACGTGACGTCGGCGTCACGTGATTCCCGGCTTGTTCGCGCCGAACGAGCCGTCCGGCGCGAACTTGCCGGGAATCACGTGACGTCGCGTCTGAGTGACGCGGCGCCACGTGATTCCCGGCTCGTTCGCGCCGGACGGCTCGTTCGGCCCAAAAAGAATTTTTGGCCAGCTTGGGGGGGTCAGGAGGCCCCCCCAAGCTGGCCAAAAGTTCTTTTTGGGCCGAACGAGCCGTCCGGCGCGAACGAGCCGGGAATCACGTGACGCCGGCGTCACTCGACGTGCCGCCGACGTCACATGCTTCTCGCCAAGGATTGCAGAAATGGCGTCCTCACTCCTCGCTCCATCACCAGGGAGTTGTGGTAAGTCGGGGGGGGGGGGGATTAAGGAGGGTGAGGGGGTTTATATTTTTATTTTGGCTCAACAATCGCGATTTCCCACATATCGAACATATCTATGTTCGATATGTGGGAAATCCGATCGTTTATGTCGAATCAATTTTTTAAGTAAAAAAAAAATATGAGTTGCGTTTTACTAATGCGGTCAATCCGAATGCACACCCCTAGTTTTCTGGGCTTCTGTCCCTTCCGACACAACCCTTGTGGTGAAACATAGTGTTCGTTGGGGGACCAAAATCTCTCTCTAAGAATTTATGAATAAAAGGTGGAAATGCTTGATTTAATGCTTCATTTCTCTGAATAATTCAATACAAGGATCCGTGAACTCTTAGCGCTATTATATGCCTACCTGCCATATCTATTATGTACCTGCATGGGCATTTTGGTGCCTCCATATTGTTTGCTGTTTGTATTCCAGCCTAGTTCTCTCACCCTGCTTGATGGTTGGTTATAATGGGGTGTTTAGTCCCATGAAAAAGAAAAAAGTACAAATTTCTCCTACTCAATCTTTTTTTATGGTTTTTCACTTAGTTCTATCCCATTATAATCCCAGCATAGCTCTCTTTCCCCTTTTGTTTATTGGTTATATAGGGGTGGTTTGTCCCAGAAAAAAAAAAGTGAAAAAATACAAGTTTTTCCTCCCACCCTACATTTTTCCTTCCACCCTACATTTTTTATAGTTCTTCATTTTGTTCTAATTCTCTACAATCCCAGCCTATTTCTCCCAATCCCTTTGTATGTTGGATATACTGTAATGTTTTCTCCTCTGAAAAAAAGTGAAAAAGAAAAAAATATGTTTCTCCTTCCATCCCACCTCTATTATGGTTTTATGTCTTGTTATCAAGGCCTATCTAGACCTTTGGGCTGTTTGTGATTCCCTGTATTGTCTGCATTGGGGTTTAGACAACTTTGTGTTGTTTACAATAGCTTGTACTCCACACCTCGGTGGTTTATAGTGTGATTCTCAGACCTCCATGTCTTGGTGGTTTAGATACCTTTGTACTGTTTGTGATTCATTGGGGATATAGACACTTCTTGGCTGTTTGCAATTCCAAATACATATATACCCTGGGGATTTTGAAACTTCTGTGCTCTTTGGAATTCACTGCACTGTATGACTTGTGGGTATAGAAACCTCTAGGTTGTTTGTGATTCCTTGCACTGTATGCCTTTGGGTTATATACATATCTGTACTGTTTGCAACGTCATTTACTTTATTCCATGGGGATTTTAATACCTCTGTGCTGTTGTTGATTCACTGTCCTGCATGTCTTGGTGGTTTTGATGTCTTTTTGCTGTTTGTAATCTTCTGTACATGTCTAAATTTTATACCTTGTATATCTTGCTGCTATTCTGCTTTGCTGACATTCCCCTGATGCTACTCCTTGTGAGGTTTTGTTGTCACTCTAGCTATCTTTCATGCCTTGATGCACCACCTTGGGGTCCTACTACCACTCTTGTTGTTACCATTCTCCTGATGAGTCACCTTGGGGGGGGGGGGGGTACTGCTGCCAAACAATCTGGCTACCAGACTTTATACCCATGGTGGCTTTCTGCAACTTAGTCTTGCTGGAATAGCTCAAACCTTTCACTTTGGAGATTTTTTGGCCATTCTGTCTTTCTGCCATACTCCAGACTCTGCAACATGGGGGTCTTACTCTCACTCTGCCTTGATGTTATTCACCTAATGCTATATATTTGGGGTCTTTCTCCCATGTAGAATTTCTTCCATAAAACAGGCTCTTCACCTTGGGGTATTTGGGCAATCTGGGTGGCTGCTTTGCACCTCTCCTGCTGCCTTGCAATGTTCATGCCACTCTTAGTGTCACCTTATTCCTCTATCGGTGCTTGGTTTTATTTCTTCCAATTTCATGCTTTTTTCCCCCTTCATGATGCCTTAGGATATTCATGCCACTCTTGGTGCCACTGTGCCCCTCTTGTGTTGCCTTTGAGGATTCATGCCACTGTTTGAAATTTTGGTGAAATTTGTAATAATATAATGAGGATTATCATTACTATTACGAGCGCCCTATTTTGAAACTTTGGGGTGTTATTGATGCTCTTGCTGCTGCTTTGTTCCTCTGAATGTGCCTTGGAGAACTTCTGCCATTGCAAGTATTCATTTGCTCCTTTATGGTCACTTAGATTCTATTCATAAGAACATATGAACACAAGAAATTGCCATACTGGTTCAGACCAAGGTCCATCAAGCCCAGCATCCTGTTTCCAACAGTGGCCAATCCAGGCTTCAAGTATCTGGCAAGTACACAAAAACTAAGTAAAGCCCATGCTACTGATGCTAGTAATAGCAGTGGCTATTTTCTAAGTCATCTTGATTAATAGCAGGTAATGGACTTCTCCTCCAAGAACTTATTCAAACCTTTTTTAAACCCAGCTATACTAACTGCACTAACCACATCCCCTGGTAACAAATTCCAGAGTTTAATTGTGTGTTGAGTGAAAATGATTTTTATCTGATTAGTCTTAAATGTGCTACATGCTAACTTCATGAAGTGCCCCCTAGTCCTTCTATTATCTGAAAGCGTAAATAACCAATTCACATTTACCTATTCTAGAGTACTCATTATTTTAAAGACCTCTATCATATCCCTGTCTCTTCTCCAAGCTGAATAGCCCTAACCTCTTTAGTCTTTCCTCATAGGGGAGCAGTTCCATCCCCTTTATCATTTTGGTAACCTTTCACTGTACCTTCTCCCTCGCAACTATATCTTTCTTTAGATGCGGGGACCAGAATTGTACACAGTATTCAAGGTGTGGTTTCACCATGGAGCAATACAGAGGCATTATGACATCCTCCGTTTTATTCACCATTCCCTTCCTAATAATTTCTAACATTCTGTTAGCTTTTTTGACTGCCACAGCACACTGAGCCAATGATTTCAAAGTATTATGCCACTTTCGGTGCTACTATTTCACAGCCTTGGTGTCTTGGATTTCTCTTCCTATTCTGAAGTTGTATATCCACAACTTTCATTAGAATTGATTTGAAAACCCCAATTTTGAAACTGAAAATAATCTGCTTCCCCCATTGGCTTTAATGGGAAAAAAAACCCAAATAAAATGAATTATATTTTATTTGCAAGTAATGAAATGAATGGACAAGAGCTACAAAAATAAATAAATAAACTGCACTTAAAATTTTGCCTCTGCACATCCCTACTTTACCGAAGCATTTTGCCTTTCTTGCCCTTATGGTAATTTTCCAGAAGTACTAATCTGTTGAATATAATTATTCCAGATGGGAAAAACAACCAGTTCAGGGGTCCATTTAATAATCAGCTTTAATACTTTAATGCTCATTAAACACCAAATTTGGCTTTTAATGTGCATTCAAATCATGTTGGCATGTGTAATTTGTAATGCTCATGTGAGTGTTGCCAACAATGCAAAAAAAATTGGCTGGAAAGCAAGAAAATATTAATGAGTTGTGTTGCGTGAAAATGCATGCAAAGCACTTTATTAAAATAAAAAGTCTAAGAAAATAATTTTCAATAGTCTGCATACATCAGTTTATATATGTGTAAATCAGTGCATCTAAAGTTACAGCAGTATTTTATAAACTATATGGTGAGAACCACACAGTTAATAAAATACTGCATATTTTTCTATGTAAGTTTCAATATATGTGTATTTTTATAATGTAAGGTAATGCATTATTTAGCCATTTTAGAAAAGCATGCACATATTTTTTATGGACAATAATTGTTACCTGTTTGAGTAATAACCTTGAGTTATTTGTGCATTTTCCACTATTAAACAACTTCCTGGATAGGGCAAGCTGCCTTTCTCTTGGCATTTTCATAATTACAGCCACTATAAAGGAAAGAGTTCTGAACTGTAAGAGACAGCCATGCCAATAAAGATATTCAAAAGCAAAACAGAGAAAGACAATCAGCACACAGATTCAGGAATGAAGATTGAATAAACGTATTCTCCATTTGAAGGGAGATATCAGAGAAAGAGATTATCATGTTGTTGAGGATGATGATAGAGGTATAAGGAGAAAGAAGCCACATGCAGTTCACAGGGTGAAAAAAACAAATGGAGAGTCAGATAAACAATCATTGCTACTCCACGGTAACAATATTAGAGAACACTTGATGTTCTCTTGCTAAATTCAGAAGGGAGATAGTAAGCTTCATTTCATCAACCAGGCTTGCAACCTATGAGTGATAATTGACATTATGATACTTTTAAAGCCCCAGGTCAATGCAGTAGTAACATGCACATTCTATAATTTACAGATTCTGTGAGTACTCAGGTCTTTTTTTTATCATTGAACATTTTCAAATATAGCTGCTAGCTTTGATTACTTCCATCCTGGACTACTGCAATGCAGTATATATCAGTTTGCCTATATCAACAATACAAACTTTTCAAGTGAACCACAATGCCATTACAAGGGTGTCATCAAGAATTGATAGAAATGAACATGTCTTCCTTATATATCAGTTGCATTGGCTATCAGTAGTACTACATGCACAATTGAATAACTAGAATTTGGAGGCTAAAAAGCAAAGCAGCTTAAAATTGATAATGATTGATCAAGCAGAGTGTTGGAAATGTGGATTCTTGAGCCGAGATGAGGTTGGCACTACCACCAGGAGAGAACTCCTAATGGTCCTCATTGTCGGGAGGTGGTACAGGTGGAGAAGACCCTAGTGGAGCTTCACCTATACCAGCCCTCGTTCCCCGCAGGTTGAGTCCTTGGGTACCGGGGCCAGGAGAACTTAGGCAAGGTCTCTCAAGGTGTGGAGTCAGAGGAGAAGGCTGAAGCGGCATTGAACAGGCAGGAGTCAAGGCAGGTGGCAGATGAACAGAACCAGGAACAGACCAGAGGTCAGAACAGGCAGTGAACAAACGTGAACGGAGAAACAGGCTGGAGGTCAGGGTAGGCAGAAGTCAAGCAGAGTCAGGCAGGCAGGGTCAGAACCAGGAGATCAATCCAGAGGGATGAGGAGAAGGAATACTGGAATCAGGAATCATGAACTGGGTCAAGGCTGGAACTGGATCAGGAATCAGGAACAAGGAGCAAGGCAGGAATGCTGGATCAGGCAGGAATCAGGAACACAGAACTCGCACTCAATACTGAGCTGGACCCGTTGCTGAGGCAAAGTGGTGGTGGCAGGACTGGATATAAATACCCAGAGCATCTGACGTCATCTCCTCGGGACAAGGAGAGTTTTCCCACCGCTGGCACTTGAAATACCCCACGCACCTAGGGGACCGGGCAAATAGCAGAGCATTGGCAGTGTGTGGAGATGCTTCCGGACCAGGTTGCAGCTGTGGCATCTGGCGGGAGGAGATGGTGACGGGGAGACTGGCACGGGCTTCCTGCCCATCTAGATCAGGGGACCCGGCTGTGATCTCATGTGGCCGGGAACCCTAATACAGAGATTTTGAAATAATTGTTGTGTTTGTTGCATTTTTAAACTTTGGGGGTAATTTTCAAAGGAGTTACGCGCATAAATGTAACTACTATTGTAGCAATTTTCAAAAGCCATTTACTCACGTAAAGTGAACTTATGCGAATAAATCCTATGGACGATTCAATGGCATATATTGTAGCAATTTTCAAAAGCCCACTTACTCGAGTAAAGTGCATTTACATGCGTAAAACCCAGATTTACGCATGTAAATGCTTTTTAAAATCCGCCCCTTTATGTATTGTAACTCACCTAAAATATAAAACAGAGCAAGCACTAAATATTTTTATACTTAAACATGATATTAGGAATGCTGTCTTGATGATCCAAACTGATTGGCATAATCAGCTAATATGTAATATGTTCTTCTTTTCCCCATGAAGCACAACTGAAGAAATGAGAAATGTATGAAGCAGTATCCATTCCAACTACTCAAAAAATGACAAAATGAGTTGTAATATATAAACAACAAAAAAGGAACAACTCAGTGCAAACAAGGATCAAATATATTAGAAAATATAGACAGTATGGACAAACAATTGTATCTCAACAGCCTAGATGATGCAGGGAAACACTATCATCATATGTCTCTGCTAAGCAGTTTGATTTCAAAAGAGATTTTTCCATGGAGGCGTAAAATGTGCTGGGTAAACAGCTGGGCCAGTTCTGAAGCCATAGGAAGTTTAGGGAGGGCCATGAAGTGAACTATCTTCGAGAACCTATCGACAACAACCTAGATGATGTGGTGACCACCTGACAGGGGCAGGTCAACTATGAAGTCCATCGAGAGATAGGTCCAAGGTTCTTTAGGAATAGGTAGTGGCTGTAGGAGGCCCCAGGGATGTCCAGTCAAAGGCTTTTGATGGGCACACGTCATACAGGAATCAACATAATCCCTGACATGCTGCTCCATCCATGGCCACCAATAATACTACTGTAGTAAATCCAGTGTGCGTGCCCTTCCTGGGTGTCCAGCAGTGAGGGAATTTTAAGCCCAGGCTAGGACCTTTTGCCAGAGGCGGAGGGGAACCATTGTCTTCCCGGGAGGACCAGTCTGAGTGGCAGCCAGGAAGACCTTCAGAGGGTGAATGATGTACTGCAGAATCACGGCGGTATCTTTGGTCTCAAAGACCCTGGAGAGGGTGTCGGCATTTGTATTCTTGGAGGCCACCCTGTAATGCAGATTGAAGTCTAATTGGCTAAAGAATAATAACCGACGGGCCTGACAGAGGTTTAAACGTTGAGCTTGGTGGAGGTATTCTAAGTTTTTATGATCCGTGAAGACCTTGATGGGGTGTTGGGCCCCCTCAAGCCATTGTTGCCTTTCCTCAAATGCTATCTTGAAGGCAAAGAGCTCTTTATCCCCAATGCTGTAATTTCTTTTGGCGGGGGAAAACAGTCATGAGAAGTATGAGCATTGCAGTACATAAGAACAAAAGAAATTGCTATGCTGGTTCGGACCAAGGGTCCATCAAGCCCAGCATCCTGTTTCCAACAGAGGCCAAAACCAGGCCACAAGAACCTGGCAATTACCCAAACACTAAGAAGATCCCATGCTACTGATGCAATTAATAGCAGTGGCTATTCCCTAACTAAACTTGATTAATAGCAGTTAATGGACTTCTCCTCCAAGAACTTATCCAAACCTTTTTTGAACCCAGCTACACTAACTGCACTAACCACATCCTCTGGCAACAAATTCCAGAGCTTTATTGTGAGTTGAGTGAAAAAAGAATTTTCTCCGATTAGATGGAATGTGCCCTAGTCCTTCTATTATTCGAAAGTGTAAATAACCAAGTCACATCTACTCGTTCAAGACCTCTCATGATCTTAAAGACCTCTATAATATCCCCCCTCAGCCGTCTCTTCTCCAAGCTGAACAGCCCTAACCTCTTCAGCCTTTCCTCATAGGGGAGCTGTTCTATCCCCTTTATCATTTTGGTTGCCCTTCTCTGTACCTTCTCCATCGCAATTATATCTTTTTTGAGATGCGACGACTTAGAATTGTACACAGTATTCAAAGTGCGGTCTCACCATGGAGCGATACAGAGGCATTATGACATTTTCCGTTCTATTAACCATTCCCTTCCTAATAATTCTTAACATTCTATTTGCTTTTTTGATTGCTGCAGCACACTGAGCCGACAATTTTAAAGTAATAACCACTATGATGCCTAGATCTTTTTCCTGGGTGGTAGCTCCTAATATGGAACCTAACATCGTGTAACTACAGCAAGGCTTATTTTTCCCTATATGCAACACCTTGCACTTGTCCACATTAAATTTCATCTGCCATTTGGATGCCCAATCTTCCAGTCTTGCAAGGTCCTCCTGTAATGTATCACAGTCTGCTTGTGATTTAACTACTCTGAATAATTTTGTATCATCTGCAAATTTGATAACCTCACTTGTCATATTCCTTTCCAGTCATTTATATATATATATTGAAAAGCACCAGTCCAAGAACAGATCCCTGAGGCACTCCACTGTTTACCCTTTTCCACTGAGAAAATTGACCATTTAATCCTACTCTCTGTTTTCTGACTTTTAACCAGTTTGTAATCCACGAAAGGACATCACCTCCTATCCCATGACTTTTTAGTTTTCGTAGAAGCCTCTCATGAGGGACTTTGTCAAATGCCTTCTGAAAATCCAAGTACACTACATCTACCAGTTCACCTTTATCCACATGTTTATTAACCCCTTCAAAAAAATGAAGCAGGTTTGTTAGGCAGACTTCCCTTGGATAAATCCATGTTGACTGTGTCCGGTGCATTGGTTGGCCCCTGTCACATGGTAGGGGCTGACAGAAACTGGCACCAGTTTGCTTAGTGGCAGCCGAGGCCCCGGGAGCAGCAGATTGCTCCCAGGACCTCAGCTGGACTGCTAGGAGGGCGTCGTAAGGGTGGCACTCGGGGGAAGGCAGGGCGAGTCGGGAGCTGGCTGCCTGCCAAGGTGCCCCCTAAGTCTTGGCGCCAATCTTCTTTCTGTGAGTGTGTGTGTATGTGAGTGAGTAATCTGCCAGTTTAAAAAAATGAAATATGATAATACATTTACCTGAACCTTTGAAAAGGTGGATGCAAGACAGGGAGGGTGCTTCTGTATGTGTGTGGTGTATATGTGAGTCAGGGAGGGTGCTTCTGTGCATCAATGTGTGTGTGCGAGAAAGATGGAGCATGTTTTTGGCTGGCTTGTGGCTGTGAGATAGAACATGTGTGTGATTGAGAGCTTGTGTGTAAGTGAAATAGAGCATGTGTGTGATTGAAAGCCTGTGTGTAAGTAAGAGAAAGCGAGAGCATTGTGTGATTGAGAGAGACTGGCCAGAGAGGTGACGTGTGTATGTGTGAGAAAGACTGATCAGGGAGATGACTGGTGTGTGTGTGTGTGTGTTTGTGTGTGTGAGAGAGAGAAACTGGTTGGGGAGATGATTGGTGTGTGAGAGACGGAAACTGGTCTTGAGGGTGTGACTGGTGTGTGTGTGTGTGTGTGAGTGAGAAAGAGAGAGAGAGAGAGGGAGAAGAGACTGGTTGTGGTCCCTAAGGAAGAGGACTGTGAGGACAGCTTCAGCAGCTACTGCTGCTTCTGGTATGGCCTGCAAGGGAAAGGAGTAGGAGAAGTGCTGGAGAGGGTAAGTAAAGGTGGCTTTTTCAGTTCATTTTTCTTGATTGACTACCATTTTAATTATTGGGTAGTATGTGATGTGTCTGCTGTTTGAAATATTTTATTGGTGTTTGGTAAAGCTTTCAAAATTTGCATGAGTCTTTAATTATTGGATATTCTATTCATCAGCTGTTTTGAAATTATTATTTTATTTGTATGATTTTATAATTATCATTAATGATTTATATATCTTTATTTTATTTATTTGTTTCATGAGGAATGGTGACATTTTTGTTTTTCTATTGTTACACTGTATAGAGTCTGGCGTGATGCGTTTTACAGTTCAGTTTTTGTCTGCACATTTCTATATATACTTTATGTGGCTTTATTCTGTATTTGGTGAGGGTTTGTGTTCTGCATGCAAAGACTGAGATGAAGCATTCTTTTAGCATGTGGTTTCTCTGTAGGGATCTGTAGTAGCTTGGCCTGTTCTGTTTTCCTGATAGGAGGTGTATTGATATTTTAGATTCTGGTGTAATATTTTTTGTATTCTTTTTCATTGGTAGGGTTGTTATTCTTTGTGTTAACAGATAGTACTGTGTTGATACGGGAGGACCATGCCAAAATATATCATAATAGGTATGATGCCATATGAATTCCAAGATGCAAAGTTTTTTTGTTGGCATCAGAACAGTGCATGAAGTTATCACAACAACTTGTATATTAATTTACCTCAGAATGTCATTTTTCATGTAAAATATGTTATAAATGCATAATTTAAAATTGTGTATGGGGAGGGGGTGCCAGACTGTAAGGTTTGCCTAGGGTTCCTAATACCCTTGCACCGGCCCTGTTCATGTTATTCAATCATTGGTCATAAAAACCTCTGACCACCAACCTTCCTGTGCTTTATTTCTTCATAACATGTTTTGTATTTTTTATATTATTTTTAAAAACCTTTTTGTAAAAAAATATTGCTTATGAAATCATATTTTGAACTTGTTTCAATGCTTAATGGGATAGATTTTAAAAGGAGTGCACACACGCCCATGTGCATGCGGTTCCTGGTGTATACACATGGACTCGCCAATTTTATAACATGCGCGTGCTGACGTGCATGTTATAAAATCTGTTGGCCGCAAGCAAATGCATGCTGGATTTTAGTGCGGGCAGCGTGCGCAGGGGGTTGAATTTTTAATTTATTATGTGTAGCGATGCAATCAGGCCTCCTTCAGTTCCCATCTAGTTTGCTCCAATTAAAGAGTGGACTGAGAGGGAACTTTCTGACCCCCCTACCTAACCTTCCTTCCCTTTCCCTTTCCCCTTTCCCCTCTCCACCATGACACCCAATCCCTACCTAGCTACCCAAAATATTTTAATCTTACCACTTACTGCTCTTCTGGAACAGAAGAAGTTTCCACATGCTGGCTGGCTGCCGGCACACACTACTCCAGGACAGTGGCTATTGGCCACTGTCCCAGCTGGCCTCTGTCCCACCCCCCCCCCCCCCCCTGTTCAGACTTCGCACCTGGCCTGCCCCTTTTTCAGGGCCCAGCACTTGTGCACGTATTGGCACTTACGTGTGTGACAACTTGTGCGCGTATTGGCACTTACGCATAAGTGACAACTTTTATGCGTGCATCCATTTGAAAACTCAGCCTTATCTGTCCAAAATCTAGATGCCACTATCTCAATAATTTATCTATCCGCTGATGTTAGCCAAGCATTTTGCTGATAAGGCTGCTTCAGGGCATCATTCTAAAATATTAATTCTCTATTGAAACATGTTTCTCACTTCACTGCATATTATTTCTAACCATTATACCACAGTCGCTATTGATTCAGCATCTCTTCATTTACAGAGCCAACTGCTGTCTCTAATGTTCTAATCAAAAACATTGACGCATGAATGATGTATTTAAAGATCCCTGAACATGCATACCCAATTACTTAAAACGTGCCAATCTGTAACCATTACTTCTCTTAAATCATGAAATTTTCCATGCGCTATCAACTAAACAAATGAATTGAAATGAATTGCTGATTTCACCAGTCTAAAGAGGCAATAAATGTTAAAAAAGGGAGCTCCATTCAATAATTGCATATAAGCCGTGAGGCTGTACAGTTCTCAACTGGTATATCCAGCGTTGTTCAGGTTGCAATATCAATTTTTCCCTATCTCCTCTAACATGTTTTGTGACCTGGTCGATTGTCAAACTATATAGGTTGCTAAAATCGTGATTATTTTGTACACAATGAGATGATTGGTGCATCCATTTTCAATCTTTTCAAGCAACTCTTGTGCTCCGCTATACGCACTTTCAATGCCCGTTTTGTTTTGCCGATGTAAAGAAAAGGGCAAGGGCATTGAATTGTGTAGACCACAAATTGAGATTCACAGGTGGTTAAATGTCTCAAAACACATACCCTCTAATCAAAAGAATTGCAGAATTCCTTGATTTGTAGAGTGAAATCACAAATAGAGCATTTTCCACATTTGTGAAGACCACTAGGGATGTGAATCGTGTCCTCGATCGTCTTAACGATCGATTTCGGCTGGGAGGGGGAGGGAATCGTATTGTTGCCGTTTGGGGGGGTAAAATATCGTGAAAAATCGTGAAAAATCGTGAAAAATCTAAAAATCTAAAAATCGCAAAACCGGCACATTAAAACCCCCTAAAACCCACCCCCGACCCTTTAAATTAAATCCCCCACCCTCCCGAACCCCCCCCAAATGACTTAAATAACCTGCGGGTCCAGCGGCGGTCCGGAACGGCAGCGGTCCGGAACGGGCTCCTGCTCCTGAATCTTGTTGTCTTCAGCCGGCGCCATTTTCCAAAATGGCGCCGAAAAATGGCGGCGGCCATAGACGAACACGATTGGACGGCAGGAGGTCCTTCCGGACCCCCGCTGGACTTTTGGCAAGTCTCGTGGGGGTCAGGAGGCCCCTCACAAGCTGGCCAAAAGTTCCTGGAGGTCCAGCGGGGGTCAGGGAGCGATTTCCCGCCGCGAATCGTTTTCGTACGGAAAATGGCGCCGGCCATACGTGTATGGCCGGCGCCATTTTCCGTACGGAAAATGGCGCCGGCAGGAGATCGACTGCAGGAGGTCGTTCAGCGAGGGTTCCGGCGCCTCGCTGAACAACCTCCTGCAGTCGATCTCCTGTCGGCGCCATTTTCCGTACGAAAATGATTCGTGGCGGGAAATCGCTCCCTGACCCCCGCTGGACCTCCAGGAACTTTTGGCCAGCTTGTGGGGGGCCTCCTGACCCCCACGAGACTTGCCAAAAGTCCAGCGGGGGTCCGGAAGGACCTCCTGCCGTCCAATCGTGTTCATCTATGGCCGCCGCCATTTTTCGGCGCCATTTTGGAAAATGGCGCCGGCTGAAGACAACAAGATTCAGGAGCAGGAGCCCGTTCCGGACCGCTGCCGTTCCGGACCGCCGCTGGACCCGCAGGTTATTTAAGTCATTGGGGGGGGGGGGTTCGGGAGGGTGGGGGATTTAATTTAAAGGGTCGGGGGTGGGTTTTAGGGGGTTTTAGTGTGCGGCTCACAATTCTAACGATTTATAACGATAAATCGTTAGAATCTGTATTGTATTGTGTTCCATAACGGTTTAAGACGATATTAAAATTATCGGACGATAATTTTAATCGTCCTAAAACGATTCACATCCCTAAAGACCACATACACAAGGATCCTCAACAGTTTATGACCATTGCCCCAGTCCTTGCAATAATGCTGGACTCAAATATTCTCTCAAATTTTTCAAACGTGTATATGAGATTCTTATTTTTGTTCTTGAAAACATCAGTATATGTTCAAGATGCTTTGATATTTCTTCATAACTTTGATAACATCATTTCAATTAGTTTGTTTAGTTGATAACACTGGATCAAGGAAAATTTAATGATTTATGAGAAGTAATGGATACGGATTGGCTCATTTTAAGTAGCTGGGTGCGCATGTTCAGGGATCGTTAAATACATCACACATGCATCAGCATTTTTTATTAGAAGAACATTAGTGAGAGTGGTTGGCTCCATAAACGAAGAGATGCTAAATCAGTAGCGCAGTGACTATAATGGTTAGAAATTGTGTGCAGTGAAGTGAGAAACATGATTATTCAAATGAGAATTTATATTTTAGAATGATGCCCTGAAGCAGCCTTGTCTACAAAATGCTTGGCCAACGTCGGCAGCATCTGGATTTTGGATAGATAAAGCATTGAGACAAGTTCAAGATAAGATTTCATATGCAATAATTTTTTACAAAAAGTTTTTTAAAAATAATATAAAAATGCAAAACATGTTGTGAAGAAATAAGGTACAGGAAGGTTGTTGGTTGGAGGTTTTAATGACCAATGAATGAATAACATGAAGCAACATTGAAGTTCAATGAACCAGACACATTTCAATTCTGAGGCCTTTTCCTCCATTTACTGCATATAACAAATTCAACTTTGGTATTTTGTAGTGTTTCGAAATATTCGGTGAAAGTTATTTTAAATCAGGTTCAACCTACAAAATGGCCAAATTTGGGGCAATTGCTGAACCCATTGCCAATCCAAATGTTTGCAGAAAATACTAACCATCAAACATGAAGTAATTTGAACATAGCTCTAATCTGCTTAATTCCATCAAGAATTCAGTAGGTATATGTGTGAGTTTAGCTCTCTTACTCAGCTCTCTTTTTATGATGTTCATAGTTGCCTGTTGAGGTTCATTCGTATACAATGCAACAATATCCCTAGAGAGTAACCAAAAATTTTCAGGAATGGACTCTAATCTCTGTAATTTTCTTAAAAAATCTGATGTATCCTGGATGTAAGATGGTAATTGAATTAATTCATCCTTCAAAAAACAATCCAAAAATTTTGTGATGTGTTCAAAAGCAGATCCATGTCCTGAAACAATGGGATGCCGTGGTAGATTTTCCATAGATTTATATAGTTTAGGTGCCATAAAAAACTAGAGTAACTGGACACTTCACCTCTAAGTAAGACCTTTCATTTTTAATACATTAAAAAAAAAAACCAGGTCATCAGCAATTTTTAACACCTCACCGATCTTTGCTTGGTTGACCCCCATAGGGACATCATAATATTTACAATCTTCTAATTGAAATCAAATACTTGAAATATATTGCACTCTGTCTTGAAGTACAATTGCACACATCCTTTATCAGCTACATGAATGACAACTTTATCAGCTGCTTGAATGACAACTTATTGGCTAATGCTGTAACAGCCATACATGATCACTTGTAAAAATTAAAATAAGAACATAAGAACATGCCATACTGGGTCAGACCAAAGGTCCATCAAGCCCAGCATCCTGTTTCCAACAGTAGCCAATCCAGGCCATAAGAACCTGGCAAGTACCCAGAAACTAAGTCTATTCCATGTTACCGTTGCTAGTAATAGCGGTGGTTATTATCTAAGTCAACTTAATTAATAGAAGGTAATGGACTTCTCCTCCAAGAACTTATCCAATCCTTTTTTAAACACAGCTATACTAACTGCACTAACCACATCCTCTGGCAACAAATTCCAGAGTTTAATTGTGCGTTGAGTGAAAAAGAACTTTCTCTGATTAGTTTTAAATGTGCCACATGCTAACTTCATGGAGTGCCCCCTAGTCTTTCTATTATCCGAAAGAGTAAAAAAACGATTCACATCTACCCATTCTAGACCTCTCATGATAACATAAGAAATTGCCATGCTGGGTCAGACCAAGGGTCCATCAAGCCCAGCATCCTGTTTCCAACAAAGGCCAAAACCAGGCCACAAGAACCTGGCAATTGCCCAAACACTAAGAAGATCCCATGCTACTGATGCAATTAATAGCAGTGGCTATTCCCTAACTAAACTTGATTAATAGCAGTTAATGGACTTCTCCTCCAAGAACTTATCCAAACCTTTTTTGAACCCAGTTACACTAACTGCACTAACCACATCCTCTGGCAACAAATTCCAGAGCTTTATTGTGCATTGAGTGATAAAGAATTTTCTCCGATTAGTCTTAAATGTGCTACTTTCTAACTTCATGGAGTGCCCCCTAGTCTTTCTATTATCCAAAAGTGTAAATAACCGAGTCACATCTACTCGTTCAAGACCTCTCATGATCTTAAAGACCTCTATCATATCCCCCCTCAGCCGTCTCTTCTCCAAGCTGAACAGCCCTAACCTCTTCAGCCTTTCCTCATAGGGGAGCTGTTCTATCCCCTTTATCATTTTGGTTGCCCTTCTCTATACCTTCTCCATCGCAATTATATCTTTTTTGAGATGCGGCGACTAGAATTGTACACAGTATTCAAGGTGCGGTCTCACCATGTAGCGATACAGAGGCATTATGACATTTTCTGTTCTATTAACCTTTCCCTTCCTAATAATTCTTAACATTCTATTTGATTTTTTGACTGCTGCAGCACACTGAGTTGACGATTTTAAAGTATTATCCACTATGATGCCTAGATCTTTTTCCTGGGTGGTAGCTCCTAATATGGAACCAAACATCATGTAACTACAGCAAGGCTTATTTTTCCCTATATGCAAGACCTTGCACTTGTCCACATTAAATTTCATCTGCCATTTGGATGCCCAATCTTCCAGTCTTGCAAGGTCCTCCTGTAATGTATCACAGTCTGCTTGTGATTTAACTACTGTGAATAATTTTGTATCATCCGCAAATTTGATAACCTCACTCGTCATATTCCTTTCCAGATCATTTATATATATATTGAAAAGCACCAGTCCAAGTACAGATCCCTGATGCACTCCACCGTTTACCCTTTTCCACTGAGAAGATTGACCATTTAATCCTACTCTGTCTCTGTTTCCTGTCTTTTAACCAGCTTGTAATCCACAAAAGGACATCGCCTCCTATCCCATAACCTTTTAGTTTTCATAGAAGCCTCTCATGAGGGACTTTGTCAAACGCCTTCTGAAAATCCAAATACACTACATCTACCGGTTCACCTTTATCCACATGTTTATTAACCCCTTCAAAAAAATGAAGCAGATTTGTTAGGCAAGACTTTCCTTGGGTAAATCCATGGTTACTGTGTCCCATTAAATCATGTCTTTCTATATGCCCTACGATTTTGATCTTGAGAATAGTTTCCACTATTTTTCCTGGCACTGAAGTCAGGCTCACTGGTCTATAGTTACCCGGATCGCTCCTGGAGCCTTTTTTAAATATTGGGGTTACATTGACCACTCTCCAGTCTTCAGGTACAATGGATGATTTTAATGATAGGTTACACATTTTAAATAATAGATCAGAAATTTCATTTTTGAGTTCCTTCAGAACCTTAGGATGCATACCCTCCGGTCCAGGTGATTGCTCCTCTTTAGTTTGTCAATCTGGCCTACTACATCTTCCAGGTTCACAGTGATTTCGTTCAGTTTGTCTGACTCATCACCCCTGAAAACCATCTCCGGAACTGGTATCTTCCCAACATCCTCATCAGTAAACATGGAGGCAAAGAATTCATTTCGTCTTTCTGCAATGGCCTTATCTTCCCTAAGAGCCCCTTTTACCCATCTGTCATCTAATGGTCCAACCGACTCCCTCACAGGTTTCTTGCTTTGGATATATTTAAAAAAGATTTTATTATGAGTTTTTACTTGTATGGCCAACTTCATTTCAAATTCTCTCTTCGCCTGTCTTATCAATGTTTTACACTTACCTTGGCAATGCTTATGTTTTATCCTATTTTCTTCAGATGGATCCTTCTTCCAATTTTTGAAGAATGTTTTTTTGGATAAAATATTCTCTTTCACCTCACCTTTTAACCATGAGGTGAATCATTTTGTCTTCCTTCCATCTTTCTTAATGCACAGAATACATACGGACTGTGCCTCTAGGATTGTATTTTTAAACAATGTCCAAGCCTGTTGAACACTTTTAACCTTTGGAGCTGCACCTTTCAGTTTTTTTCTATTGTCCTCATTTTATCAAAGTTTCCCTTTTTAAAATTTAGTGTTAGAGCTGCAGATTTACTTATTGTCCCCCTTCCAGTTATTAGTTTAAATTTGATTATGTTATGATCAGTGTTGCCAAATGGCCCCACCACCTTTACTTCTCTCACCAAATCTTGTGTTCCACTAAGAATTAAATCTAAAATAGCTCCTTCTCTTGTTGGTTCCTGAACCAATTGTTCCATGAAGCAATCATTTATTACATCCAGGAACTTTGTCTCTAGCAAGTCCTGATGTTACATTTACCCAGTCAATATTGGGGTAATTGAAATCTCCACAAAGACAGCGTGCAAGGAGTAGTTAGCGAAGTCCACCTTGAAATTTATAAATGTTTTAATGAAATTAATTTTTAGACATTATTTAATGGCAACTCCATATACTTTCAAAACAGACAGTCAAAGTCCCCCAACACGGTCCCGTGTTTCGCTGGTGGCTGCATCGGGAGGGACCATAATTCAGTATCATCTACAAAGTAAAAGAATAACATAGGTGGAACTAGTATATATATGGCTATACAATCTTAAACAGATTTCACAAGCAAAACATACCTTATGTATACATCATGGAGCGCATCGGCTCTCACTATTTGTTAACTATTTAAAGAAGCGGATTTGGCGCCAAAAAACAGAAGCTATCGCGATAGGTTCAACTCAAGCCCCGCCCCTACTAGTAGGGGCGGGGCTTGATTATACATCATGGAGCCGATGCGCTCCATGATGTATACATAAGGTATGTTTTGCTTGTGAAATCTGTTTAAGATGTGGTTAAACCCACTCAGTTGCGAAGAAAAGAATTTCTTAGGCTTCTTCCTGAAGCACTAAAGTTGGGAGCACGTTTTGTTCTGAAATACCCATGCAAGGCCTGCATTAGATATTTAAATGAAAATTATGTTTTTCTTGATCCTATACAATTGAGATCATTTCTAGCTGTTCGGACCCCTATTACAGCTCCCACAGTTTAGGTGTGAACAAATGTAATAGATGCTATACTCAGTGAGTTTATCTATGTTTTTGTGATTGTAGTTTACTTAATATGTTTGCTCAGATCTGCCCCTAATTGCTTTAAACATTTTCTTATAATTTAGATGTCTTATAATATGATATATGATTATATACCTGAATTAATGGATATTGGTTAAATAGTGACATTGATTTTTCTGTATAAGAATGTAATGTTCTTGGTAAAATTTTCAAAATTGGAAAATAAAGAATTAAAAAAAAAAAAAACATTTATAAATTTCAAGGTGGACTTCGCTAACTACTCCTTGCGCCCTGTCTTTGTGGATATTTATTGATGTGCAGGGCATTCTGCTTCATGTTTTGCTTGGTAATTGAAATCTCCCATTATTATTGCACTGCTAAATTGGTTTGCTTCCCTGATTTCTCTTAGCATTTCATCATCTGACTGACCATTTTCACCAGGTGGACGGTAGTATACTCCTATCACTATACTCTTACCCAACACACATGGGATTTCTACCCATATAGATTCTGAGCCTTTACTCTCTTGTATGATCTTTATCCTGTTGGACTCTATACCCTCTAGGACATAATGTGCCACACCTCCACCAAGTTGATCCTCCCTATCATTGCGATATAATTTGTACCCTGATATAGCACTGATTTTAAACACCTCTATCTTATCCCCCCTCAGCCGTCTCTTCTCCAAGCTGAAAAGTCCTAACCTCTTTAGTCTTTCCTCTGTTCCATTTTTAATAAATCACGAAGAACTAAATCTTCAAAAGTCGATGTAACAATCCATAGATCCAGGAAGATGCTAATTAGAGGGACGTATCGCTGTACAGATGTTACTGCTATGGGAAGGTGCATGCTTTACTGGATTCAGGAATTCAAGATGTACTAAAACGCTGTACTCACTTGCCACAGTTTAGTAAATCCCATGATACTTAACTTGCATTAAAATAGAATGCTAGTGTACCATTTAAATACAGCTAAGTAAATAGGCCCCTGAAGATGAAAGTGATAAAATATCTTATTTTAAACTCACAGAATATGGGATATGCTAAATTAATTCACCTTGCAGTGTAATAGGACCTGAATTCAGTATTCATATGTACTGCCATATTTTCTCATATAGTTCTGTTTTGTGCTTTTAATACAAGTTTCTGCAATAATGATACAAGCATCTTACAATCATTGTAGAACAGGGAAATCCCTAAAATGTTATAGTGCTCATAGGATCTCATTGATTCAAAATCAAAACTTTTGATTCAAAATCAAAAGTTCAATTTTAATAATAAATCTTAGTATTCCCACTGTACCTAAGCAGGAAATTTTACTATCAATATTTTATTTTACTATCAATATTCCACTCCAATCAATATAACACTTCACAATGAACTATTGTAACATTAAATATACTATACAGTTCCATATTTAAATTAAGAACAAATAATCTATATAGTAAGATAGTAATTGATGGCAGAAAAAGGCCCAAGTGGCCCATCAAGTCTACCCAGGAGGTTGTTTAGAATAATAATTTCTGCTCCATGCAGATTACATTCCTGCTACACCATCAGGATACCCCTTTTCCTTCTGTTAAGAGTAGTAAATGCTGCTCAGCTGAGCACACTGTTTATCCCACACTTGGACGTGGGTTGTGTAGGTGCAACTAAATCCTCTTATCAATAAGGGGATTAGCATCTCCACAACACGTGTCTGACGCACCGGGAAATTAATAGCGCTCATCACATGCAAATACATGTGAATGAGGCTATTAGTTATTCACTCCCGATGCAAAAAAAAAAAATGCTTCCAATACGCACATTTTTGCACTCAGAATGCCTGCATGGAGCTAGGGGCATGTGTAAGTCCTGGGATTTCGAGAAAGGGGCAGGGAGGGGATGGGGCAGGGGCAGGGCGCGGCAGGCTAGAGGCCCCCGGTACAACGGCCATTTGCCGCTGAGTCTGAGGATCGCGTGCCGGCAGGCTGTCGGTGTGCGCAACCTGCGCATGCTTCGAGTAGGCACAAAGGGTAAGGTAACTTTTTTGGGGGGTTAGGATAGGGCTAAAGGGCGGGAAGGTTAGGGGAAGGGGTCAGAAGGATAGATTAGGGGTAGGGAAGTTCCCTCCCAGGCCGATCCTAAATTGGAGTGGCCTGGGAGGGAACGGGGGAAGGCCGCGGGCGTCGACACGCATAAGTTGCACTAATGTGCACCTCCTTGCGCTAGACGACCTCCGATTTTATAACATGCATGCATCTGCGCGTGCATGTTATAAAATCGGGTATCCATGTGTATGCCCCGAGTAGCACGCGTACATGGATGTATACGCGCCAGTTTATAAAATCTACCCCTTTGTGTTTATCTAACATCCTTTTGAAGTCCATGAAAGAAACAAAAATCAAACTAACTAAATTTCAATAAATCCTGTGAGTAGATTTTTTTTACCCTCAGGGTTTGCCAACATAATCAAAGCAAAACTGCATAGGTAGTGTTGCTTTAATTTTTACTTCACAAAAACTACCCAAATAAATTTATGCCAGCATTTTGTATAGATACTTATTTAAGACTGATACATACAGGTAGTTTTGAGTATTCAAAATTATCCATGTTAGTGCCTCCTCCAACCAAACCCTGCCCTAGGAATGCCACCTAATATATATATATATATATATATATATATATATATATATATATATATATATATAATTGCCACCTAATATATATATATATATATATATATATATATATATATATATATATATATAATATATATGGGTAAGAGTGCGTGCATTCCTGACATACACAATTACTTTTAACTGTACACAGTTTGGGCAAAGAGGGTAGACAATAATCTGAAAGTCCTTTTATGGAAATAGCTTTGATTATTGCTCTCTGAATGTTTATCCCTAGTATATTACTATTATTTAGCGTAGATTGAATATAGAATGTATTTATTTATTGAAGATATAAACAATATTAGAACAAAAAAATACTGATAATTCCACCTATATTTATTGCAACAATAAAAATATCTCATGGAAAATTAACCCACAAAGCTTCCTTATCAGAAATATTGGTGAGGATACAATAGCTAAATAAGCATATACATGAATATGTATAACAAGGGCAATCATATATGAAAATTTTTTATTAGAGTGCAAAACTTTTGTGATATTTTATATCGCTAAAGTATAACCCAGGCAGCCACCACTGCCCATCGCCGGGGAGGTAGAAGGGAGGGGAGGACGCAGTAACAAACTTTATATATACAAATACAAAAACTCAGTAAACCAGATGTGGGATGTACCCAAGCCATAAATAGGTAAGCTATCCAAGGGCATTCACTGTGCAGGGAAGACATCACCTCTGATCCCGAGCCCGTCTCAACCAAGCAAGGCCCTTCGCCACCCGGGTGAAAATCATAGGGGACTCCGGTCACCCGCCATGTCCAAGCAAGGTGATTGCCCCAGCGAAGGATGTGGGCATCTGGTTTTCCACCACACCGGGGCCAGCGGACCCTGACGACAGATATCCCCCTTCACATTGATGTTATTTATCACATGCTGTACCCTGTCAGTAGCTAAACCCCCCCCCCCCCTTCCTGGTTTGGATACACCTGCTAAAGGGCCCAAATAGCCAGATGGCTTATTTGTGACTCCCCCCCCCCCAAGCTGTGGCCAATAACTAGAGACCTTTCAGGTGAGGGCTAGGAACCCATCAGGACTTAGTGTATTGGACAAGAGCAGATCCTGTCCCATATCTGACAGGTGCAGTCCAGCATTATGAAACAGTGCCAAGCAATCTGCACACATGCAGACATGTTGTCTTATGTGCATGCCACCCAGGAACTTGGCAAACATCCCAATTTGCTTGTTTAGTTTTCTCATCCAATGTGTTCTAAGTGGTGAGTTGAGAAACTGGTGGCAAGCGATGATCTCTGACCAGATGAGCGTGGTACTGGGCATTAAGGACAGGATGACAGTGATGTCACTCCTCATATTATCTAATAGCAGGTGTCTGGGCATTACTCCCATGTCATTGCCTCCAAGATGTATGACCAGTGCCTATGGAGGAGTGAACTTCATCAATTGCTACCATATCAGGGGTACCAGCTGATCCCAACTCATGCCCCTGTTTCTCAGCCATCGCAATATGCCATCTCTTGGCATAATGCTCAGCTGCCAATCAAGGGTATTTCTCTTGGCCCGATGTTCTGCCCAAAATACAAAAGAATGTCCCATGATCCATATCTCTTGATGCTGCCAATGAGGCCCTGAAAGACATAAAGCATTAGCGGCAATGTCAAAGGGGTGCGGGAGAGCACGCTGGTGGGATACGCAAATTACTGCCAGCGTCTATCGGCAATGGAACACGGGATTTTGCTTGCCTGCCTAATGTAGGATAGGTACGCTGGAAAACGCTATCTGCCAATATGCTGGATGGCATTGCCCGGCAAACCTGCTGCTGCTGCCCGGCAAACTCGAGTCTGCCCTGATTCAGAGGAAGTGAGTCACAAACAGCTCTGGCTTCAAACCCGCCAGTTCCAGGGTGCACTTGAGGATGGCATTAAAATGGTATTTGCTCAGTGGTAGTGAGTTATCATGAAATAGGAATTGTACCCCTAGAGGGTCTGACCATCTTATGTCACACAGCATTGGCCACCGGCTATGTAGACAGGCCCAGTACTTGTGTTAATGTGACCGATTGACCCCTGCCAAGTTGATAGGTCTTGGATCTCTGAATTCTGATATTGAGCTTTCCATTTGCAATGGAAACATCGCAGGTTTGCAGACTGGAACGGTTATGTTGGGCGTTGGCTGCGGCAACCAGTTCACTCACAAGACACTCGGCTAAGAACGCATTGCAGAAGGCAACTCGGAAGAGGATAAGGTCGATGTGGTCCGTAATGAGCGAATGTAGAAAGCACCATAGGACCAGCAAATTATCATGTAGAATAGGACAGCTCGCATCTAAAGCTCATGGATTGCATTTGCCCAACCCACCAGGATGTGCCTGATGGCAAAGCTCCTTGTCAGGCTGGGCAAACCTTGCACCTTTATGAAGAAGGCGTGACCCACCAAATTGGCTTGAACTGTTCCTTGGGATGCACCATGCCGCTTGGCCTGCACGACACATCCCACCAATTTGTGTGAAAGACCAAGGCTCTCGAGCAGGGAGGTGGTTTCCAGGAATTCTATGACATCGCTGTATCCCCTCAGATATGCTTGCCAAGTAGATGGTGCAACCTACTGCTGCACAGGTTGAATGCATCCCCATCCTAAGGGGCCAGAGGTGTGCAGGGACTGGTGTCGCCTTCTTCTCGGAATCCGGATCAAGTCTCTGGAAGTCTTCTTACTTAGAACAAGGAAGGCAGTCAGCAATCTTGTTGTGAAGGCCAGGGATGTGTTTCACCCGCACCAACATGTTTATCTGCAGGCACTTTAAAACCATCAGCCTTAGGAGTTCCAAAATGGGAGTATACCTAGCGGACTGACAATTGATTACATATATGACCGCTTGGTTGTCACATCAAAATATCACCTTTCTGTTTACTAGCCACCTTTGCCAAAAGTGGAGCACTACCACTATTTGGAAGAGTTCCAGGAAAGTGATATTAGCCATGATCCATAAGTCCACCCAATTGAAAGGCCAGGTCTCAGCACACCAGGTCTCCTGAAAGTAAAGGACAAAGCCAATACCTCCAGAGGCATCTGAGAATAGCTGTAAGTTGAAACTGGATATGGGTGGGGATAAGCACATTACTGTGCCATTGAATTGGATCAGGAATTTCTCCCATACTGCTAAATCCTCACGTATGGTGCGAGTAACTCGCAAGCGGTGATACTTTTTCATTACTGTTAAGTAAGCATTAATCAATCGGCGTAGGTATGCCCGCCCCTTTGGGATGACCCTGCAGATGAAGGCCAGGCTCCCTATTTGGGATTGCATGGTGGCCAAGGTCACCTTGTGGGCCAGATGAGTACCTCAGATCAATTCAAACAGCTTCTGTATTATGCTGGTTGGGAGCCTGGTCATCATTTGAATGGTGTCAAACTCAATGCCAAGGAAAGTACATACTTCAGTTGGTGTTACAGCTTGTCTGCTGCCAGCAGAATGCCAAAATCTTTGGCCATGTTTTGAAAGCCATCGAATAAATTGTGACACACTCTGAGCCATGAGATCCAATGAACAGAAAATCATCCAAGTAGTGGACGATTCCTTTCAAGCCCATGCGTCAGGACAACTCCCAGTGTAGGAAAGTGCTAAAAGTCTCGAAGTACACACATAAAACCAAGAACCCAATGGGCATGCATTTATCAAAGTAGTAAGAACCTTTGAAGCAAAACCCTGGTAAAGGAAAGTCATCTGGATGCACCAGAAAGAGCTGGAAACAGACTCTATGTCGACCATCACCATTAGAGCCCCTTCCCCGCAATCCCTGAGGAAGTCGAATGCATTGTCGAAGGAAGCCATTTTGAGTACTGGCAGCTGCTAGCCTTTGCCCTCACTATGTCACCGACCGTCAGCCCCTATGACATAGTGAGGGCAAAGGTAGCGCCGGCGCCATTTTGAATACTGGCAATACGGCCCGAGTGCAGGAGGTCACTCCCGGACCCCCACTGGACTTTTGGCAAGTCTTGTGGGGGTCAGGAGGCCCTCCCAAGCTGGCCAAAAGTCCCTGGGGGTCCAGCGGGGGTCCAGGAGCAATCTCCTGCACTCATGCCGTCGGGTGCCAGGAACCAAAATGGCGCCGATAGCCTTGCCCTTACTATGTCACAGGGGCTACTGGTGCCATTGGTCAGCCCCTGTCACATGGCAGGAGCACAAGATGGCGCCGATGGCCATGTGACAGGGGCTGACCAATGGCACCGGTAGCCCCTGTGACATAGTAGGGCAAAGGCTATCAGCGCCATTTTGAACTGGTACCGAGGGTGTGAGAGTGCTCCCGGACCCCCGCTGGACCACCAGGGAGTTTTGGTAAGTCTTGGGGTGGTCAAGAGGGTGGGGGGTTGTAGTAAATTTAATTTTAGCTGGGTAACGAATAGGATTCGATGTATAACCGTATCGGAACGCCATACAGACGCATGCAACATATCTGCCCCCCGACGAATACGTATCCCGAATGCAACGTATGGCGTCCCTCTGCACATCCCTAAAGGTTTGTCTATTTGCGGATGATACTAACATCTGCCACAGAGTGGACATGGCAGAAGGAGTGGAGAGAACGAGATGGGATTTAAGGAAGCTGGAAGACTGGTCGAAGTTATGGCAGCTGAGATTCAATGCCAAGAAGTGCAGAGTCATGCATATGGGGTGTGGAAATCCAAAAGAAATGTATTCTATGGGGGGTGAAGAGCTGATGTGCACAGAGAATGAGAGAGACCTTGGGGTGATAGTGTCTAACGATCTGAAGTTGGAGAAACAGTGTGACAAAGCAATAGCTAAAGCTAGAAGAATGCTGGGCTGCATAGAGAGGAATATCGAGTAAGGAAAGGGAAGTAATTATCCCCTTGTACAGGTCCTTGGTGAGGCCTCACCTGGAGTACTGTGCTCAGTTCTGGAGACCGTATCTCCGAAGGGGCAGATACAGGATGGAGGCGGTCCAGAGAAGGGTGACCAAAAATGTGGATGATCTTCATCGAATGACTTATGAGGAGAGTTTGAAGAATCTAAATATGTATACCCTGGAGGAAAGGAGAAGCAGGGGTGATATGATACAGACATTCAGATACTTGAAAGATTTTAATGATCCAAAGTCAATGACAAAGCTTTTCCGTTGGAAAAAAATCAGCAGAATCAGGGGTCACGATTTAAAACTCCAGGGAGGAAGACTCAGAACCTACGTTAGGAAGTATTTCTTCACGGAGAGGGTGGTGAATGTCTGGAATGCCCTTCCAGAGAAACTGGTGAAGACCAAAACTGTGAAGGATTTCAAAGGGGCATGGGATAAACCCTGCGGATCCATAAAGACTGGAGGATGGGAATGAAGAGAAGAGGTATGGGGGTGGCTTACAGGAATGACAGCTACTACCTGGTGATTAATATCCTTATTCAATAAATGTTTACATGGTTAATGTGACTCCAACATTGCTCTATACTTCAACAGCAAGAGGAAATGTGGAAAAGAAAATGTGCATTCAGGCAACAACCAACAAGGTAGCACAGTCTGCGTAAACAAATAAGCGTGGGGGTAGCTTGCTTGTTGCGGCAGTTACTATCCTAAACCAATTAAGCCTGATACTTCACTTTCAATGCATATCCATCGTAGATCTCAGCTTCAGTGGCAGGGGGAATGAAGATAAGAGGATTTACATTTAGAGAACAATCAACAAGGACTGAATTGCACAGTCTGGGTAAACAAATAAGCGTGGGAGTAGCTTGCATGTTGCGGCAGTTACTACCCCAAACCAATTAAGCCTGTTACCTCCCTTGGAAAGCATATCCAGCACAGCTCAATGCTTCAACAGCAGGGAGAATGAAGAAAAGAGGATTTATATTCAGACAACAACCGACAAGGACTGAATTGCATAGTCTAGGTAAGCAAATAAGCGGGAGAGTAGCTTCCTTATTGCGGCGGTTACTACCCCTAACAAATTAAGCGTGTTACTTCACTCTGAATGCATATCCAGCACAGCTCACTGCTCCAAGGGCAGGGGGGAATGAAGAAATAGGATTTATATCCAGATGAAATCTAACAAGGCATTGATCTGAGCAGAACAAACATCAGGGTAACTTGCTCGATACAACGGTTACTACCCTCAAACATTAAGCCTTATACTTCACTTTGATGCAGCTCCAACACTGCTCTCTGCATCAATGGTGGGGGTGGAAGGAAATTAGAATAAAAAAGTTACTAATAAGGGCCCTGAACTCAGAGGTCGGAGTAACAGATAAGTATGAGAAAATAAGTGTGAAAGCTTGCTGGGCAGACTGGATGGGCCTATTGGTCTTCTTCTGCTATCATTTCTATGTTTCTATGTTTCTATTATCTATAATCTACTCTCTACACAAAAACCTGACATAGTACTAATCACTGAATCCTGGCTGTTTGACCAAAGCACTATCATTACTAATAATTTATGTCCTGCAGACTATGCTGTCATTTCTGAACCAAGACCTAGCCGCCATGGAGGGGGCCTATTGGCCATCTTTAAATCCTCCCTTCAACTTTGTAAAAAAATACATCCCTTCCACTAGTCCATATGAAATTCTCCTTATTTATACTTTGGGGACCAATTTTTGTGTGGTTTATTGCTCTTCCAAACTGCTAAGCTCAGATCTGTCTCCTCTTTTGGAAATTCTTTCTTCGCTACCAGTTGATCTATCTCAAACGCTGAGAATTGGTGACTTTAATCTTCATGTTAACATTCACCCACCCTCCCTTCTGATTCACTTTTTTTTGAAGCAATGAATGGCTTAGGTTGGGAACGGCTAGTTGATCAACCCACACATAAATGTGGTCACACTTTAGACCTACTGCTCTGTAATCCATCTCTTTTTCTCAGTTTCTCTACTAAGCTAACCTGTCAACCTGTACCTTGATCTGACCATTTTGTTTTGTCTTTTTCTGTTATCCTCAACAACTCAATAATTAAGCCAACCCGGAACTCTGAGGTTTTGTATAAAAGACAACATGCGAACTGTTGCGCCCGTTAGACGCAGATGGCTGTGCCCTCTATTGTTCATTTCGGGAAGATGGCAGCCTCCGCTTCTCCTCACCATACTCTCTGGCGTCCCCAGTCCGGCATGGGCGATAGCGTTTGCCATCTTTCTCCAGGAGTCACCTAGGGCACGCACGCATGTGCGCAGCCCAGTCCTTTACGTATGTCATGGTGGGAACCTCAGGGGAATCCCCACCACATGACATCACTAGCTCTGGTATTTAATCTCTGCTCACGATTCCTTCTATGAGTTAGCAAGGAATCCTCCATGCTGATGTCTCCATGTTACCATACACTCCCGCCCTGTGAACGTTCGCTCCAGGATAACTTAGGTATCCGCTTCTAGGGGGCCTTGCCTTGCTCCTCCTTACCCTCCGGGGTTACCTCCTACCAACCTCGACGCCTAAGGTACCCGCTCCTCGGGGGCCTTGATGTGCTCCTACTTACCCTTCGGGGTTGCCTACTCAATACCAAGATGCCTACGGTACTCACTCCTCAGGGCCTTTGTTTGTCTGGGACCTCCACTCCTTGTGGGTTCCTTTCTACTACTATACCAGCATCAGAGTGAGTACTGCCGCTCCTGTTCTGTCTCTGCATTGTCTCATCTCTCTCTCTATAGATCCTTGGCCTACCCCACATCATGGACCACTACTGGATCTATTGGCTTCTTCATCTAAGCTTGGGTTCTCGGCCTACTGACGGAACCCTACCATCTGGTTCCTCCTCTCCTGGCTGGAGTCATCACCCGTTCCTCAGGTTACCATCTATTTTGCAGTTCAATAAAGCTAATTCTTTGTGTCCATCTCTGCCTTGAGCTAGCCTATCGGTGCAAGTCCCCACAGGGCCCTGCCCTGTGGCAGGTGCCATCTCTTACAGCGACCAAGGCCCCATGCTTCAATGTCCAAAATACAACAGATTGCTAACTCCATGGACCCAGCTCAGCTCGCAGCCTTACTGTTGCATTCGTGCCTGTTTTCACCCTCGCTCCACTCTCTCTACCTCTGTGGCGACTTCCTTCGGGTCTGACGGTCAGATGCTGCCGCTGCTTCTCCTCGCCGCTTTTTCCCAGAGTCCCTGGGCTGGCCTGATACTGCAGATCCGCCATGTTCCTGATGATGTAAAGGCGCGCACGCGTGCTCCAGAGTTTGTACCACCAAGGGCGCGAACCTTAAAAGGTTCTACCTTAAAAGGTTTTTGCTTGCAACTACAAGTCGAGTTAGCTGGGGAATTCTTTCTCTGCTGCTCTGCCTCCACAAACTTACCAAGGGGTACCCACTCCTCGGGGGCCCCGCTCTCTCTTCTTCATTTCAGATTCTAACACGGGATCCGGTACTCGCTCCTTGAGGGCCTACGTCCCTGAATGCTCAGAAGACTCCCTATTGCCTGGAAGCGATCACAGACGTGAACACTGTGAGTTCTATTGTAGATAGAAAACAGTACTCGCTCCACGAGGGCCTATGTTCCTAGTACTGAAGACTCTCTTCTGTCTAAGACATTATCGCAGGTACGGAGATCATGAGTGATTATTGCAGATTGCAGATAGGAACCAGTACTCGCTCCACGAGGGCCCATGTTCCTAAAACCCTTCAAAGACTCTCTTCTATCTCAGAAGTTATCACCTACCTATATCTTGTGAATTACTATTTCATATTGCAGATAGGAACTGGTACTAACTCCACGAGGGCCCATGTTCCTAAAACGCTTCAAAGACTCTCTTCTATAACCCTTCAAAGACTAGGGATGTGAATCGTTTTTTGACGATTTAAAATATCGTCCGATATATTTTAAATCGTCAAAAATCGTTAGAGGTGATATACAATAGGAATTCCCCCGATTTATCGTCAAAAATCGTAAATCGGGGGAAGGAGAGGGGAAGGGGGAGGGGGGAAAACCGGCACACTAAAACAACCCTAAAACCCACCCCGACCCTTTAAAATAAATCCCCCACCCTCCCGAACCCCCCCAAAATGTCTTAAATTATCTGGGGTCCAGTGGGGGGGTCCCGGTGTGATCTTCCACTCTTGGGCCACGGGTGCGTTAATGGAAATGGCGCTGGCGCTACCTTTGCCCTGTCATATGACAGGGCAAAGGTAGCGCCGGCGCCATTTTGGTTCCTGTCCCCCGACGTCACGAGCGCAGGAGATCACTCCCGGACCCCCGCTGGACCCCCATGGACTTTTGGCCAGCTTGGGGGGGTCTCCTGACCCCCACAAGACTTGCCAAAAGTCCAGCGGGGGTCCAGAAGTGACCTCCTGCATTCGAATCGTATTGCCGTATTGCAAAATGGCGCCGGCCATACGGCCATACGGCCGGCGCCATTTTGCAATACAGCAATATGGCCATACGGCCGGCGCCATTTTGCAATACATACATTTGAAAATTCAAAGTATCCTCACAATACAAACCCCTCCCAAACTCTGCCCCCCCCCCCTCCCCAGGAATGCCTTCACTCAATCTGGGTAAACTTAAATGCAAATAGAACATTTCTAAGTGTCTAAGTTTATTCTCATGGGCTGGCAAATTTATAACAAGGCATTTTTCCAGATAAAGCACTGTTTTACCCATGGAAATGCTTTTGCAAATTACCCCTCTTACTCACCCACATGCATTAAAAAAATATTTTGGCCCAGTCAGGCCTTTGTAAATTTGGGTGCAGCATATCATGTGCATTAATATCCCTCCTTTAATGTATGCTCTCAGTTTACTGCACAATTTGTATATAGGCTCCTTAATTTTAAAAGTCTTTATTGTGAATAAATATGTCACTTGAACAATAGTTATTTTCCCACTTTGAGTATTATATCCTCTTTAGATACTTAATAAGCAAGTCACACCTTCAGTACTTAAAGGTTGCTATTGGCAGAAGAGATTTTCATCACTTTAGTCAGATTATCTTTTGACATTTACTCAGTTTTACTGACATTGCTATCAATGACAAAGCTTTCAGGTAAGATAGAGAGCAATTGTAAATGATATGATATTTGACCAGCTAAATTCTGTACAAAATGTAACACAGTTATACTGAAAAGTATATGTATCATGGACCCATGAGGAAATGCTGCTTGTACTTTAATTTTATATGAGGTAATAAAAGCCTAAGGATTTGAAATGTGGCATAGTTGAAGATTATATGGAAGGACATGATCTCAAATGAAGAGGTGATATGAGGTGAAAATATTCTTGTACAAGAATTTGTCATAAAAAAAAAATCCTGCTCATGTGCTCTAACGATCAGGTAGCAAGTCAGCTAATTTAGAGGCTTATGTACAAATCATGTGCTATGTTAACCATTTTAACAAAGAGCAGGGCTCTGAATGTTTGCTGTTAAAATGTAATTGTAACCCTGCTTTTGTGTGCTTTTAGTGTATTGTGCTCCCCATGATCCACACCGAGCCTTATTAAAATTATCTCACTTTATCTCTGATATAAATGCAGAATTTAGTTGTTTGTTATTAGTAAGTGATATTAATATATATATATTAATTCCTTGTTAACCAGTCTTGCTCAGGATGTTTTTACTGTCTATCAAATCAAATAGCCTCTCTCAATGGACACATATAGGAGGTCATAAGTTGACTGATTTAAATTTTATACCCTTAGAAATAAAGTTCATCCCTCTGGGTTGGATAGATCATTTTTTAGTTTCTTTCCAGTTTAAAGGTGTTAAATACTTCTCACACAAAATGCCAAACAAGCCCTGGTAAAATATTTCCATATCATAAATGTTGTAAGTTCATTATATTGCAGTCTAAATAAAATAATGCCTTTACCCATGATTTAGTTGATTGATGGTATTTCTCCAGAGACAGTGTCTTCATATGGGTTTGTTTTGCATTTATGAACCTCATTTCTGATGCAGGGTATGTTGGCAATAATCTGAAGATTTAATTTTCAAAAGAACTTGCATGCTTAAAACTAAGTTTTATACATGTAAAAGTGTTTTGCATGTGTAACTAGGCTTTTGAAAATTGCTACAATATATGCCATTGAATTGCCAATAGATTTTACATGGGTAAGTGCACTTTAAGCATATAAATAGGCTTTTGAAAATAGCTACAATAGTATGCTGCATCCTAATCTCTTAAATTGACTGCTTGTGCTCTTTCAATATGCTTTCTTCAAAGATGAGCTTTTCCCAGAGAGATTAAAGGATACCATTATTCATCTGTTATTATAGAAACAGAATTTCAATCCTACCCAAGTAGGCAACTATTGACCAGAAGTCAATTTGCCCTTTTTGGACAAATTGATTGAAAAAGCAGGTAGATCAATTGACTGAGTTCCTGTGGGACAGAAATTATTTTCACCCTTGTTAATCAAGCTTTCAAGACAGATTTAATACTGAAGCATCTATAGTGGCCTTTTCTGTTGAATTGTATTGGAGTTTTGACATGGGTCATGATTCAAGGGTAATCCTCCTGGATCTGCCATCAGTGTTTGACATGGTTTATCATACCATCTTGATAAACTACATACAGAGCATACTGATCCAGTGTCAAATGCTAGGATGATTTTAGTTTTTATTTAAAGACAGATGATGTAAGAGGATACATTTTCACATTCTTGGTAACTAGAGCAGAAGGTCTTTCAAAGTTGAGTATTCTTTCCCATTCCATTTATGTTTTACCCTTATGCTCTTTAATTAGGAACAATTAATTTACTGTCTTATATATTCTGATGACATGCAAATTTACTCTTAAATAAATGTCGCAACAAGATTTAATAAGTTTAAGTTATTATTTATTTATAACTTGAACTTAGAAATCACTCCATATCAAGAAAAGCTCCAAGAGGTACATAATTAAATAACATAAAAATGTATAAATAAAACAAAAGAGCATATACATTAAACAACTAGTTACAACATGTAAATATAAATAAAAACAAAATATAAACACCAAAATAAACAACTAAAACAAGACAGAGAATCTTCAAAGGAGGACTTCAGCGTGAAACTGCTGAATTGGAATTCATTAACAGGCCGATTCAGTAAAAACGCGGGAGAGCGGACAAACGCCCACTCTCCTGGCGAGCGCACCGACCACTCGCCGGGGCGTGCGATACAGTATGCAACTGAGGTGGTGTGGTAGAATCGGGGAAAAGGAGGCGCTAGGGACACTAGCATGTCCCTAGCGCCTCCTTTTAGCCCGGAGTAGTGGCTGTCAGCGGGTTTGACAGTTGATGCTCAATTTTGCTGGCGTCGGTTCTCGAGCCCTCTGACAGCCACGGGCTCGGAAACCGGACGCCGGCAAAATTGAGCGTCCAGTTTTCAGCTTGACAGCTGCGGGCCGAATTCAAATTTTTTTTTTTAAGCTTTTTTTACTCTTCGGGACCTCCGACTTAATATCGCCATGATATTAAGTCGGAGGGTGCACAGAAAAGCAGTTTTTACTGCTTTTCTGTGCACTTTCCTGGTGCCGGAAGAAATGTCGGCGCTAATTTCTGAAAGTAAAATGTGCGGCTTGGCTGCACATTTTACTTTCTGTATCCCGCGCGCATACCTAATAGGGCCTAATAGGGCGCTATTAGGTGCTGTGGGTTGGACGCGCGTTTTCCTCCCCTTACTGAATAAGGGGTAAGGGAAAACGTGCGTCCAAGAGCAGGCTAACAGTGCACTCCGTCGGAGCGCACTGTACTGTATCGGCCTGTAAATAACTTGAAAACATCACCCTAGGTCTGAACAGAGACAAGGAGTTCATGACTCACTACAGCTATCTATGAAATTAACTGTTATCAGATCATTCTGTCTTTTCACACTTATCTCAGTTGTTAATAGGCTATACTATAATGCTATTAACACTCTCTCCAAACCATGTCCTGCCTAATTCAATGCCTTCTCTCTGTTCTATATATATTTTACCAATCTCTTATACATCACCATGCATCTGACAAAGCAGACTATGTTCTCAAACACTCATGCTTTAATAAATTGGTTAGTCTATAAGGTGCCACTTGATTCCTGTCATTTTTGCTATACCAGGCTAACACTGCTATCCTTTTGAAGATTTTTCACCACAAAAACGGAACATTTATTTATTTAATTTTGTATACCGATATTCATGGTAGCTTCACACCATTTACATCAAATGAGTACATCAAATGTACAGAGTATATAAAAAAAAATAAATATAAAAACATTCATAAAATAGCCATTTACAACTAAATGAAATATAGAAATAAATCTGAAATGGCATAAAAGAAAAAAAAACAATACATCATAAAAACCATAATAAAATATAATTAAAACAAGTTTAAAACTAAACTAAAAAGAAACATAATGCCTTCATCGATACTGAACTCATCACGTAAAAGCTTGCAGGAATAGCCACATTTTCAATTTCTTTTTTAAAGTCTGCGAATTCACTTCTAGGCTTAATTCTAGTGGTAGTGCGTTCCATAACCCTGGACTTGCAAGGGATAGTGCTCTTTCTCTTACTGTATTTAAATGTGCTAATTTGGGGGACGGGATCATTAAAAGTCCCTTGCCTGCGGAACACAAGTTTTGCTGTGGAGCATGAAAATGTAAAGCAGCATTAAACCATTCGATTTTTTCATTAAATATTGCTTTGTGAATTAAAACTAATGTCTTAAATTGTATTCTAAAATTAATCGGCAGCCAGTGCAATTCCTTTAAAATTGGAGTTATGTGATAGTATTTTCTGGTATTTGTTAGAAGTCGTGCAGTGGCTGGTATAATGTCAATAATATTCTCTCTTGATGTCCACTCAAAAGTGTTTGTAAACATAAACACCAGCATTGATATGGAAATGCATTGGACATGCATACATTTCTTACCTATTTTACAAACAAACGCACATATATTTTATATGTAAGTAAAGGAAGGTTATGCAAAACTCATGGTACTCAGAAAACTTAAACCGCTACTAACTCAAAATGACTTCCGAACAATACTACAGGCACTAATTTTCTCCAGCACAGATTACTGCAATGCCCTTATGTTAGGACTACCTAATACAACATTAAGACCACTGCAAATACTTCAAAACACAGCAGCTAGAATACTAACCGGAAACAGAAGGAGGGACCATATAACCGAAACCCTAGCAGAGTTACATTGGCTACCAGTTGAACATAGAATTAAATACAAAACCCTATGTATCATTCACAAACTAATTTATGATGAGAAAGCAGATTGGCTAAACACAGCATTACGGGTACACACTCCACACAGAAACCTCCGATCAGCAAATAAAGCACTCCTAACCATCCCATCAGTTAAAACAGCAAGGCTGACACAAGTGAGAGAAAGAGCCCTATCACTAGCAGGACCCATAATCTGGAACACAATACCTCCAGAGATCAGACTACAAAGTGATCTCAAGACATTTAAGAAAAGTTTAAAAACATGGCTTTTTAAACAAGCATTTTATAAAGAGACAGGAAAATAGAGAGAAATTATTCAGGAAAAGACAGAAAGGCACCGACACACAGTCCAAGGACTATACAGTAGATTAGTCTACGAACTCCACACCACAATAAAGCATAACGATAATACTAGATGTGACAAACTACCGGTGTAAGTACCTTGGTACAATTGGTCAGGAACTACTTCACTAATGTCTATGATTAATGATATATTGTAACCGAACCTTTGATGGCACCTGTTAGAATGTACTATAGTACACTTTTACCTACATTAAATATGTGCCTACATGTAAACCGTTGCGATGGTATTTAACTTAGCAACGGTATAGAAAAGTTTTTAAATAAATAAATAAATATGTGAAAAATACAACCTGCTCGCATAAAACCCTGATTTATGTCTGTAAGATGGTATATTTTAAAACATGCATGTGTAATTGAAATCATGAGTTTTCTGCTTCCTCTACAAGTTCAGGAAGTCCTTTTTCAGGTCATAGAGCCTCTCCTAGTTCTTCAGCTTGAAACTCCCCAGTTTACTCTGACCTCCCATCCAACCAATACTTGACAACAGGTGACAGTTTTCTGGTCCAGACAGATAGTGACAGGGATCTACTGGTCCAGAGGATCTGGTAACTATCTCCTTTCATCCTGCTTCTGCCTGGGGGTTAATCCTCTGAAACTCCCTCTTCCCCCATCTACTCTTCTCTTTCACTCTTCTATACCCCAAACACCTCTGCAGCTCTGCAATCACAATTTTCCATCTTTTCCACAAATATATCCCTCCATCCTTACGCATACCTCTCCACCCTCTCCCACAAATAACCCCTCTCATATACACATATGCAACTAAATACAAACAATTCTTCTCTTTTCTCTCTCTCACACACACACACATATGTCTTCCATCTCTCACATACACCATACGTCTTACTTCCCTGTTATATCTAATTCTCTTTTTGTGGAAGTTAACAGAAACAGACACCAAGGTTGTCTTCTTTTCCCTTACAGTTTAAGGAAGTAGGACTATAGGCCATGGTGATAGCCCTATCTGAAAGCAGAGTTTGGAAGTTTGTGGTAGTACTCCACACCAGGGTGTTTGCTGTGTGGTTTAGGGAAGGAGGTGATAACAGTAATCCAGTTCATGGTGGGAGCTTTGCAACTGGTGACAGTACTCCTTGCTGTGAAGTTACCATAGCCTGTTGTCATGAGGAGGAAACAGTTCTCCAGGCTATGATGCTGTTCCACTCTAGAATATTGTTGCTTGGTGGCATGGATCCAGATTGTGTATCTACTCCAGTCCAGTCGGTTTGGTGGCTGGCGGCAGTGGTGGTGGTGGTGATCAGACTGACAATTCTACACTTGTAGAAGGTAGGTTGGGGACTGGCAGCATCAGTATTCCATGCTATAAAGCTGATCTAGTTTAGAGGAGGGTTGACAACTACTGGCCCCTCCAGCATACTCTTTCCCCAAACTGAAATAGTATGCGCTGTCATGGAGAAGAGGAGGTAGGAGAAATGTTTTAGAAGTCAGAAAGGAAATTGTGGGTGTCTGTTTATTGGCCTTGAGAAGATGACACAAATATATTATTCAAATGGTCAGATAAGACTATAAAAAATGCAATACTATGCCAGATTAAAGGTCCATCAAGCCTAGCATCCTGTCTCTGATGGTGACCAATCCAGGTCACAAGTGCTTAGCAGGATCCCAAAGAATAGATCCACTCCTGCTTGCTCATAACCAGGGATAAGCAGTGTCTTTCCCAAGTCTGCATGGCTAATAATGGACTTTTCCTCCAGGAATTTGTCTAAACCCTTTTTGAATCCAGCTACACCAACAGCTTTCATCATATCCTCTGTCAACAAATTTCATAGATTGTGTGCTGAGTGAAAAATACTTTCTCTGATTTGTTTTGAATGTTTTACCTATTAGCTTCATGGAGCATCTCTAAGTCCTAATGCTATCAGAAAAGGTAAATAACTATTCCCTGTAAGCCTGTTCCATTTCATTCATGTTTTAAAGACCTGTATCATATCTCCTGCCCACATTATGCTATTTTAACTCTCAGATCTTAATCAGCTATTGTCAAAAGAATATAGCTAGTTAATGGCAATACAGTAAAAACGTAAGTCCTGTGTGGGCCCATTGGCCTGAATCACAGCTCTCTCACTTAGAATGACAAAAGAAAGCCTGCAGGGCTGAGCCCAGCATCACCCTCCAAACCCCTCCAAGTAAAAATTAAAAAAGCAAAATGCAGGTGTTTTATCAGCAGCTTCCGTCTGCCTTCTTCCTAATTTGGCAAACTCACTCAGTAATGCCTCCTTCCCTCTTCTCTTTTCTTTCCCTGCTCTACCGCAGTGCTAATCCTCTCACCCACCCATTACCTTTGCAAAGGCCAATCTGGTCCTGGGATTGTCAACATTCCAACTATGATCTTGGCAGCTTCCAGTGTTGGACAGACCTCATCCACAAGAAATGTCTGTTTTGATGTTACACAGACCTCACCCAATGTCTATTACAGTGTTGTACAGGCCTCTTGTGACACTGCAGCATTTCAGCATAAATATGCCTGCATCTGGTTCAAACTTTCATTATTCTCTGAAAAAAATATCATATACTAACATGTTGCCTAAGCACTGTGTGTCTTCATAACAATAAAATAAAAAACTTAATTCAAGCAGACATCTCATGCCTTCATTATGAACCATTGCAGTTATTAGGGATGTGAATCGTTTTTTGACGATTTAAAATATCGTCCGATATATTTTAAATCGTCAAAAATCGTTAGAGCCACGATACAATAACAATTCCCCCGATTTATCGTCAAAAAATCGTAAATCGGAGGAAGGGGGAGGGGAAGGGAGAGGGCGGGAAAACCGGCACACTAAAACACCCTAAAACCCACCCCGACCCTTTAAAATAAATCCCCCACCCTCCCGAACCCCCCCAAAATGCCTTAAATTACCTGGGGGTCCAGCGGGGGTCCGGAACGACCTCCTGCAATCGAATCATGTTGTCTTCAGCCGGCGCCATTTTGCCGCCATTTTGCGCCGCCATTTTGCAAAATGGTGGCGCAAAATGGCGCCGGCTGAAGACAACACGATTCGATTGCAGGAGGTCGTTCCGGACCCCCGCTGGACCCCCAGGTAATTTAAGGCATTTTGGGGGGGTTCGGGAGGGTGGGGGATTTATTTTAAAGGGTCGGGGTGGGTTTTAGGGTGTTTTAGTGTGCCGGTTCACAATTTTAACGATATTTTAAAAACCCAAACGGCGACGATACGATTCCCTCCCCCTCCCAGCCGAAATTGATCGTTAAGACGATCGAGGACACGATTCACATCTTTGGCAGTTATATTGCATCATCCAGCATAACTTATGATTTAAAACTTAACTAGCCAATCAGACTGTACATTCACTAGTGCACACCTAGAAAGTCACACCCCTATGTATTAATAAAAAAAAGACCATTCAACCTCCTTATTGAGGTTGTTTGGCATAACAGTGTCCCACTCTTAGATGTATGACTCTTCCATATGTAATAGAAACTATGAAAAATCACCTCCCCAGCTATGGTGAACAGACTTTGTTAATACTGTAAAGGTTAAATGTCCAACTGCATGGCCTTTCTCTATCCAATGAAATATATATATATATATATATATATATATATATATATATATATACACACACAAAAAACCCCAAAACCAAAATGTTAGTGGAGAAAAGCACTAATATTTCCAATTTAATTAATCTCAAAAACTATGTAGTTCATTTAAAATAATTATGCTTTATTGAAAGTGTAACATGATATAATTTTTGCTTTTTTTATAAAACATACCAACATCTAAAAAATACTTTTTATAATTAATTTCCACCTTAATGACAGTATCCTCAAACATACAATCTTAGACCCAACTAGTATTTGCCCTCAATTAGGTCCTACCTCTAATCTCAATCTGTCCCTAGATGACCCAAATAACACAAAAAAATTTAATTTTTCAATATTACTGTTGGTCTTCTTGAGTGGGAAACACCACTTGATTTTCACACTTATATAATATATCCTTATTATTGCCTTAGGGTATTATGAATACCTTTGAGACTAAGCCAATGAGCTTAATCTCAAATAACTCCTTTTAGATATTTCAACGAATAATTTTCAAATTCTCTTAGCGGTGTGTCCCACTTATTTACTGTTTTCTTGTGTCCCAACAAGGGCCTTGTTTCGCCAGCCAGGCTTCTTCAGGGGAATTAACTCGAAAAGACCAGACACCAACATAGAGTTATCTCTCCCACCTCACGATTGTGTTATTACTGAAAAATGTCAGAACATAACAATATCAGACATTAAGCTATAAATCCCTATTAGAGTAAATACAAACTTAGTCAAAACATTATTTCTTGTATTGTTTTGTCCAACTACTCTCAATAATGTGTAAAAGTACATAGTTATTATATATGAAAAAACATCATACTTAATTTAAAGATCATCCAAAATTGAAATTGTATTTGAAAAAAATGACTATTTAAAAAAACATTCATACTGAACACACTCCTACCTGAACAAAAAGTAGTGGGTCAGAAAAAGCATCCCCGAATTGCTATGGCCACATGGCTCCCCTTGATTTAATGAAAATGTTCCCAGATTCAGGTTTGTACCTATAAAGAATTTGTTAAAAACATTTTTTTCAAACCACCCTCTCTTCATAATTCCAATGAACAAAAGTTCAAAATGTTATTAGAGCAAATAGATTTTACTAAATATTTTTGCTTTCAGGCATCGTACTTGAACGCTCCCACAGTCCTACTTACCGGTACATGAGTTCTACTTACTGTCATTGCAGTTCTGTAACCTTTTTAAATCATCTGACACAAACATCCACATGAATCACCATTTGTCTACCATGGGCAATTGTGCCCTTTAAGCCATCACCTATGGAAATACAAAGGCATAAACTTCACACCCAAGCTTTTTTAAAAAATAAAACCATATTGTTCTCCCATTCATGATAACATTACACACACCTTCATGGAATAATTTGATATGTCAGAAACATCCAAGCGTGCTCAAACCTTAGAGTATCACCTAACGCCGTCTCCCTCAGCTGTTATCTTCAACGCCGGATAAACAGTATGAGACTCATCTTAGTCAAATAACTCCCAATAAGTTTTCAATCTTTTAAGTTTTTATTTAGTACTATATAAAAGGTAAAAGAAAGAAGCAGCTTCACTACAGCGCACTTTCCTCCAACTCACACTGTTATCCACTACAATTTAATATAAACCACACTCACCCTCACCGTCCTTGCGGTTACTTACGGTCTCTCCAACTAAATTCTCTGCCAGACCGCTGTCTTCAAACCCCTTATTTATGCTCCTCCCCTGTTTTCAAAAACACTCAATCAAATCGCAACTCTAGCAAAACCACCAATCACACTACTTCATTACTACTTCCACTCCAAGCTTACGCACGCTACCCAGTTTGCAATACGCTGTCAAAAAATCACCACTAGCTCCATAAGAGCCCTACAGTGTATTTTGCTACTTTCTCTATTACATATTGTCACAACATGTTTATCAACCCTCCCATTACTTGACAAACGTTCTTCTTCACTCGACCGAGCCATATCTTGTTACTAAATAAACAGGCGTCTGCATTTCCATATTTTCCTGCAAACTCCATAATCCAATCCCTTCAGTCATTGTTGTAAATAAACTGGATAAACTGGATAAATGTTCTTGCAAACTCCATAATCCAATCCCTTCATTCATTGTTATAGATAGAATGGATAAACCATCATCTATATTTCTGGATCTACCTCCAAACACCACAATCCAATCCCTTCAATCATTGTTGAACTCTTAGATGAATGCCTCCCATTCTATCATTGTGTTTAATCCCTTCGGTATGATTATCTGCCAGTAATAAATAAATCTTTGTTCCGTCTGTTGCAAATCTTCTGACACATGTCCTCCCCTACGGTTCTGTCGCTGTTGAAGAATGCAAAATTTCAATTGCTCCTCTGTATGTCCATATTCTTGCCAGTGTTTCACTAATGGTGATTCAACCTTACCAGTGTGTATGCAACTCCTATGTTGTATTATATGGGTTCGTATGGACAATTTAGTGTGACCTATATATAATTTGTCACATGGACATTTGATTACATAAACGACCTTAGTAGTGCTACAGTCAAAATGTCCTCTTAAAATCTGTTTGTATGGTAATGATGGATGATGGAAGATTGTTGTTCTTAGAACATGTTTGCAAACTGAACATCCCTGACAGGTATGTTGTCCTGGTGTTTCTTCTGTTTGCATCACTTGCGTATCTGAGTGTACCAACAAATCACGTAAATTACGTCCTCTGGTACGGGCAAAAAGGGGTCTCTGCTGTAAACACTCATGAAAAGTCAAAACGTGCCAATTATTCGTTGAAATATCTAAAAGGAGTTATTTGAGATTAAGCTCATTGGCTTAGTCTCAAAGGTATTCATAATACCCTAAGGCAATATTAAGGATATATTATATAAGTGTGAAAATCAAGTGGTGTTTCCCACTCAAGAAGACCAACAGTAATATTGAAAAATTATTTTTTTTTGTGTTATTTGGGTCATCTAGGGACAGATTGAGATTAGAGGTAGGAACTAGTTGAGGGCAAATACTAGTTGGGTCTAAGATTGTATGTTTGAGGATACTGTCATTAAGGTGGAAATTAATTATAAAAAGTATTTTTTAGATGTTGGTATTTTTTATAGAAAAAGCAAAAATTATATCATGTTACACTTTCAATAAAGCATAATTATTTTAAATGAACTACGTAGTCTTTGAGATTAATTAAATTGGAAATATTAGTGCTTTTCTCCCCTAACATTTTGGTTTTGGGGTTTTTTTTTGTGTATATTACATTGTAAGCACAAATAAAACACAATACGTTGCCGTATTTTTTTACTTATATATATATATATATATTAGGGATGTGAATCTTTTTTGACGATTTAAAATATCGTCCGATATATTTTAAATCGTCAAAAATCGTTAGAGCCGCGATACAATAACAATTCCCCCGATTTATCGTCAAAAAATCATAAATTGGGGGAAGGGGGAGGGGAAGGGGGAGGGCGGGAAAACCAGCACACTAAAACAACCCTAAAACCCACCCGACCCTTTAAAATAAATCCCCCACCCTCCCGAACTGCCCCCAAAATGCCTTAAATTACCTGGGGTCCAGAGGAAGGGTCCCGGTGTGATCTTTTACTCTCGGACCTCCGGGTGCGTTGTAGAAATGGCGCCGGCGCTACCTTTCCCTTGTCATATGACAGGTCAAAGGTAGCGCCGGCGCCATTTTGTTTTTTGTCCCCCGACGTCAGGAGCCGGCACCATTTTGCGCAAAATGGTGCCGGCCATAAGGCAACACGATTCGACTGCAGGAGGTCGTTCCGGACCCCCGCTGGACTTTTGGCAAGTCTTGTGGGGGTCAGGAGGCCCCCCCAAGCTGGCCAAAAGTCCCTGGGGGTCCAGCGGGGGTCCGGGAGTGATCTCCTACCGCGAATCGTTTTTCCGTACGGAAAAATGATTCGCGTGCAGGAAGTCGTTCCCGGACCCCCGCTGGACTTTTGGCAAGTCTTGTGGGGGTCAGGAGGCCCCCCCCAAGCTGGCCAAAAGTCCCTGGGGGTCCAGCGGGGGTCTGGGAGCGATCTCCTACACTCCTGACATCGGGGGACAAAAAACAAAATGGCGCCTGCGCTACCTTTGACCTGTCATATGACAAGGCAAAGGTAGCGCCGGTGCCATTTCTACAATGCACCCGGAGGTCCGAGAGTAAAAGATCACACCGGGACCCTTCCTCTGGACCCCAGGTAATTTAAGGCATTTTGGGGGGGTTCGGGAGGGTGGGGGATTTATTGTAAAGGGTCGGGGTGGGTTTTAGGTTTGTTTTAGTGTGCCAGTTTTCCCGCCCTCCCCCTTCCCCTCCCCCCCACTGGACCCCAGGTAATTTAAGGCATTTTGGGGGGTTCGGGAGGGTGGGGGATTTATTTTAAAGGGTCGGGGTGGGTTTTAGGGATGTTTTAGTGTGCCAGTTTTCGATTTACACGATTTACACGATTTACACGATATTTAAAAAACCCAAACTGCGACGATCCGATTCCCTCCCCCTCCCAGCCGAAATCGATCGTTAAGACGATCGATCACACGATTCACATCTCTAATATATATATATATATATATATTTGTTGCAGTTATCTTCCTGGTCTCTTATGAAGAACTGCTCTTTTTAACCGCATCTGTCTTGCTTTCTATCTTTGTGGCCTTGTTTCTCCTCTCCTCTTATTTGGTAATTGTACTTCTCTATCTCAATATGTTTGTCTTTGCAATAAATATCAATTGCTTTATTGTTATTAGCTTCTCTTTTTTTGTATCTTATTGCTTCCTAATTTGCTTTCATCTTCCCCTCCTATGATATTTCCTCTTGCAGTATATATATATTTTATTATTGGTAATTGTTCTTTTTCCAAGCATCTCTATTGCTTGCTACCTTGGTTTGAGATGCCTACTGGGCTGGCTCCAGATTTTCAGGACAGATTAATCCAGTTCTGACTGCATACAGGACCTTGCTTTTTTAAGGACTGCATATGTAGATCAAAACTACAGTTATTGCATGAAATGGAATAGAATCAGAACTGGATCTACCTGTCCTGAAAATCTGGAGTCAGTTGGCAACCCTAACCTTGGTCTGCCTCTCCTCTCCCTTTACATTTAATAATTATGCTGCTTGATCTTAATTTAAGGCTTATGCTTATGATTGCAGTATATACCTGGTGAATTATTGGGATTTGCTCTTTTCAGGTCTTGCTTGCTTATCTTTGCTGCCTCCTCTTGTTTTCACTTCTCCCCTCTCTTCTCTTTTACCTTTATAATTACTAATTGTGCTAATCTATACTTACTTGATCCATTAAGTAATCCGATGAAGGCCAGCGTCTGATACCAGGTCCTTGGCCTAGGTCAGAGTCCAACACAATGACTCTGGTGCATTCACTTCAAAGAATGATGTGATTTTGCATGCAAGAGCCCAAGAAAGAAGAGCATCAAGTAGAGGAGATCTAAGACCTGGTCCTGACCCTGTGCCAAGGTCTAGGTATCAGGACCCAGCCTCCTGACCAAGGCCTTGGCATTGAGCCTGGGTCTGGGTCTGGGACTAGGCCCCAGGGTTGGGACCCAGCCCTTGATCAGGTCATGGCATCGGGCCTGGGTCCAGGCCCAGGCATCAGGACCAGCCTTCGGGTCAGGCATGGATTTGAACCTAGGTCCTGGTGTCAGGACACAGCCTCAAATTTGGGTCAAGGTGTCAGGCCTTGGCTTGGGCTCTAGCCTAGGCTGAGGGCTAGGCATTGGAACCCTGTCTCAGGGGCAGGTCGTGGCATTGGGCCTGGGTCTAGACCAAGGACCCAGCATCTGGATCCAGCCTCCGAGTTGGATTGCAGCATAACAACATAAGAAATTGCCATGCTGGTTCAGACCAAGGGTCCATCAAGCCCAGCATCCTGTTTCCAACAGAGGCCAAACCAGGCCACAAGAACCTGGCAATTACCCAAAACTAAGAAGATCCCATGCTACTGATGCAATTAATAGCAGTAGATATTCCCTAAGTAAACTTGATTAATAGCCATTAATGGACTTCTCCTCCAAGAACTTATTAAAACCTTTTTTGAACCCAGCTACACTAACTGCACTAACCACATCCTCTGGCAACAAATTCCAGAGCTTTACTGTGCGTTGAGTGAAAAATAAATTTCTCCGATTAGTCTTAAATGTGCTACTTGCTAACTTCATGGAATGCCCCCTAGTCCTTCTATTATTCGAAAGTGTAAATAACCGAGTCACATCTACTCGTTCAAGACCTCTCATGATCTTAAAGACCTCTATCATATCCCCCTCAGCCGTCTCTTCTCCAAGCTGAACAGCCCTAACTTCTTCAGCATTTCATCATAGGGGAGCTGTTCCATCCCCTTTATCATTTTGGTTGCCCTTCTCTGTACCTTCTCCATCGCAACTATATCTTTTTTGAGATGTGGCGACCAGAATTGTACACAGTATTCAAGTTGCGGTCTCAGCATGGAGCGATATAGAGGCATTATGACATTTTCCGTTCTATTAACCATTCCCTTCCTAATAATTCCTAACATTCTATTTGCTTTTTTGACTGTAGCAGCACACTGAGCTGACGATTTTAAAGTATTTATTTATTTTATTTATTTATATTCTTTTTTATACCGAAGTATAGCTGAGTGCCTTCACCCCGGTTTACAGTGAAACAACTTCATACAATGAACAGGTTATAAATTATAACACAATATAAACATATTTGTAACATCTCGGCAGCAGCAGAGTATAACATGTTCGAATGAGACAATTTAAGGCTTAATTTAGAAGAAACTTATTAAAGAAGTATTAGAGTTCAAGATGAAGGTTGATATTGATATATATATATTGATCATATCAGTCTGTGAATGATTGTCTAAACAACAATGTTTTTAGTTCTTTTTTGAATGTTTTGGAATCTTTGATGGAACTTAGGTATCCTGGGATAGAGTTCCATTCTGTTGGTCCAGCTATAGAGAAGGCTCTATGTCTGGTAGAGGATAGTTTCGCAGATGAGAGAGGAGGAATGATTAGCTGTAATTTGTCAGAAGACCTTGAAGGGCGGGGTGATTTGTGAATTGCAATCATGTTGTCCAGAGATGAATTGTTGTCTTTGTAAATTTCGTTATGTAGAATGGTTAAGGATTTGTATTTAATTCTCTGTGAAATTGGTAGCCAGTGAAGGTTTTTTAGGGTTGGGGAGATGTGATCAAACTTCCTTTTGCCGGTGAGTACTCGTGCAGCAGCATTTTGAAGTAATTGTAGTGGCTTTAGGGAGGATTTAGGTAGTCCTAAGAGAATTGCGTTGCAATAATCTAGGCTTGAGAAAATGAGGGTTTGAAGAATTGTTCTGAAGTCATTCGGGTACAGTAATGGTTTGAGATGTTTGAGGATCTGGAGTTTATGAAAGCCTTCTCTCGTTTTTATAGCTATGCAATTCTTAAGACTCAGATCATAATCAATCCAGATGCCAAGATCCTTTATTGGATTTTTCATTTGAATGTTGGAGTTGTCTATTTGAATGTAGGGAATTTGAGAAGAATGAGTTGAGAAGTTTCTTTTTATTAAGATCCATTCGGTTTTGTTCATATTTAAGCATAGTTTTAGTTGGTTGAGAAAAATTTTGATTGAATTGAGGTATTTTACTGTGAGGTATATTGCTTCTTCAATGGTAGATGTTATGGGGATAAGTAGTTGAATATCGTCAGCATAAAGAAAGAAGGTGATGCCAAGATTGGAGATGAAGTGACAGAGTGGTAGAAGATAAATATTAAAGAGGATGGCAGATAAGGCAGATCCTTATTATTAAAGTATTATCCAGTATGATGCCTAGATCTTTTTCCTGGGTGGTAGCTCCTAATATGGAACCGAACATCGTGTAACTACAGCAAGGGTTATTTTTCCCTATATGCAACACCTTGCACTTGTCCACATTAAATTTCATCTGCCATTTGGATGCCCAATCTTCTAGTCTTGCAAGGTCTTCCTGTAATGTATCACAGTCTGCTTGTGATTTAACTACTCTGAATAATTTTGTATCATCCGCAAATTTGATAACCTCACCACTCGTCGTATTCCTTTCCAGGTCATTTATATATATATATATATATATATATATATATATATATATATATATTGAAAAGCACCGGTCCAAGTACAGATCCCTAAGGCACTCCACTGTTTACCCTTTTCCACTGAGAAAATTGACCATTTAATCCTACTCTCTGTTTCCTGTCTTTTAACCAGTTTGTAATCCACGAAAGTACATCGCCTCCTATCCCATGACTTTTTAGTTTTCGTAGAAGCCTCTCATGAGGGACTTTGTCAAATGCCTTCTGAAATCCAAATACACTACATCCACTGGTTCACCTTTATCCACATGTTTATTAACCCCTTCAAAAAAAATGAAGCAGATTTGTTAGGCAAGACTTCCCTTGGGTAAATCCATGTTGACTGTGTTCCATTAAATCATGTCATGATTTTTATGATAGGTTACAAATTTTAACTAATAGATCAGACATTTCATTTTTGAGTTCCTTCAGTACCCTAGAATGCATACCATCCGGTCCAGGTGATTTGCTACTCTTTAGTTTGTCAATCTGGCCTACTACATCTTCCAGGTTCAAAGTGATTTCGTTCAGTTCATCTGACTCATCACCCCTGAAAACCATGTCCGGAACTGGTATCTCCCCAACATCCTCATTAGTAAACACGGAGGCAAATAATTCATTTAGTCTTTCTGCAATGACCTTATCTTCCCAAAGAGCCTCTTTAACCCCTCGGTCATCTAATGGTACAACCGACTCCCTCACAGGTTTCTTGCTTTGGATATATTTAAAAAAGATTTTATTATGAGTTTTTGCCTCTATGGCCAACATCATTTCAAATTCTTTCTTCGCCTGTCTTATCAATGTTTTAGACTTAACTTGACAATGCTTATGTTTTATCCTATTTTCTTCAGATGGATCCTTCTTCAAATTTTTAAAGGATATTTTTTTTTGGCTAAAATAGCCTCTTTCACCTCACCGTTTAACCATGATGGTAATCCTTTTGACTTTCTTCCACCTTTCTTAATGCGTGGAATACATATGGACTGCACCTCTAGGATTGTATTTTTAAACAATGTCCAAGCCTGTTGAACACTTTTAGCCTTTGCTGCTGCACCTTTTAGTGTTTTTCTATTTTCCTCTTTTTATCAAAGTTTCCCTTTTTAAAATTTAGTGTTAGAGCTGCAGATTTACTTATTGTCCCCCTTCCAGTTATTTGTTTAAATTTGATCATGTTATGATCACTGTTGCCAAGTGGCCCCACCACCGTTACCTCTCTCACCAAATCCTGCATTCCACTAAGAATTAAATCTAAAATAGCTCCCTCTCTTGTTGGTTGCTGAACCATTTGCTCCATGAAGCAATCATTTATTACATCCAGGAACTTTATGTCTCTAGCAAGTCCTGATGTTACATTTACCCAGTCAATATTGGGGTAATTGAAATCTCCCATTATTATTGCACATTATTATTGCACTGCCAAATAGGTTTGCTTCCCTGATTTCTCTTAGCATTCATCAACTGTCTGACCATTTTGTCCAGGTGGATGGTAGTATACTCCTATCACTATTCTCTTACCCAACACACATGGAATTTATACCCATATAGATTCTACTGAGCATTTAGTCTCGTGTATGATCTTTATCCTGTTGGACTCTATACACTCCCGGACATAAAGTGTCACACTCCCACCAAGTTGATCCTCCCTATCATTGCGATTTAACTTATACCCTGATATAGCACTGTCCCATTGGTTATCCTCCTTCCACCAAGTCTCTGTGATGCCATTTTGCAATACAAAATGGCGCCAGCCATATGGCCATATTGCCGTATTGCAAAATGGCACCGGCCGTATGGCCGTATGGCCGGCACCATTTTGCAATACGGCAATACGATTCAAGTGCAGGAGGTCGCTCCCGGACACCCGCTGGACTTTTGGCAAGTCTCGTGGGGGTCAGGAGTCCCCCCAAGATGGCCAAAAGTCCCTGGGGGTCCAGCGGGGGTCCGGGAGCGATCTCCTGCGCTCGTGACGTCGGGGGACAGGAACCAAAATGGCGCCGGTGCTACCTTTGCCCTGTCATATGACAGGGCAAAGGTAGCGCCGGCGCCATTTCTATTAACGCACCCATGGCCCGAGAGTGGAAGATCACACCGGGACCCCCCCACTGGACCCCAGGTAATTTAAGGCATTTGGGGGGGTTCGGGAGGGTGGGGGATTTATTTTAAAGGGTTGGGGTGAGTTTTAGGGTTGTTTTAGTGTGACGGTTTTCCCGCCCTCCCCGATTTACGATTTACATGATTTAAAAAAAAACAAAACCGCGACGATATGATTCCCCTCCCCCCCAGCCAAAATCGATCGTTAAGACGATCGATCACACGATTCACATCTCTAATTGGCATACAGACATTTCAAAGTGTGGGTTTTGCTTGTTTTAACAACCTACTTTTCAGTTGTTTGGGATAATTCGGAAATCATTAGCTTTGGTGATTTTTACATATAGGATATGCTCTATCTCCTTTTTGAAAGTTAGTGCCAGCAGCTTGGTTTCACTCTGGTTAAGGTGGAGCCCATCCTTTTGGAAAAGTCTCCCCTTTCCCCAAAGGTTTCCCCAGTTCCTTACAAAACTGAATCCCACTTCTCTGCACCATCGTCTCATCCACGCATTTAAACTCTGGAGCTCTGCCTGCCTCTGGGGTCCTGCACGTGGAACAGGAAGCATTTCAGAGAATGCCAACCTGGAGGTTCTGGATTTCAGCTTCCTACCTAAAATCCTAAATTTGACTTCCAGAACCTCTCTCCCATGTTTTCCTATGTCATTGGTGCCCACATGTACCAAAAAAGCCGGCTCCTCCCCAGCACTGTCTATAATCCTATCTAGGTGGCACATGAGGTCTGCCACCTTTGCACCAGGCAGGCAACTTTCCAGGCGGTCCTCATGTCCACCAGCCACCCTGCTATCTACATTTCTAATAATCAAATCACAAACTATGATGGCCGGCCTAGCCCTTCCCTCTTGGGCAGTGGCCCTGGGAGATTTGTACTCAGTGTGAGAGGACAATACATCACCTGGAGAGCAGGTCCTTGCTACAGGATCACTTCCTGTTACACCAGGGTGATTTTCTCCTACTGGGAGACCTTTCTGATCCAAGGCAGCACTGGGGCTGCCAGAATGGATTTGGGACTTGGCTACTATGTCCCTGAAAGTCTCGTTAATGTACCTCTCTGTTTCCCTCAGCTCTTCTAAGTCTGCTACTCTAGCCTCCAGAGATCGGACTCGTTCCCTAAGAGCCAGGAACTCTTTGCACCGAGTGCACACATACAATCTCTCACCGGCGGGTAAAAAATCATACATGTGACACTCAATGCAAAAGACTGGAAAGCCCCCCTCTTGCTGCTGGACTGCTGCCTTCATCTTAGTTTTATTGTGTTCCTAGTTAAGTTTAGAATACTAAGGGAGTTGGAATGAGAGTACTTTAAATTTACAGGTGAATTTAGTAATTAATCAGCTAGTGTCCTTCAAGGGGATGATTAAACATTCAATAAGGGCTAGTACAATAGTATGATTTAGATAAGACCTGATTGACTTTTAATGAGAAAGTGTTTTGTGCCTAAAAATCAAGGGTTGAGTGGGTGGGAAAGACAGACACTAGAATTAACTATCTCTGGCTTGCCAATGCTTATTACCTCAGACACACACAAACTCTAAAGAATGTATCCCTTAATTTCACCTTTCACCAAAATTTTATAAGCCCAAAAATTTCTGAAAACTATACTTACCAATCCTCTTAAACCACAATTCAATTAATCTTCACTAAGTTAATGGAAGGGTTTGAGATTCTCACGCCATTAGGCACGCGCTTCCGGTCCTCCTCTACTGCAAAGGGTGCGGGGTCTCTGGAACCTGGGGCTGTGGAAGTCAATCCCTGGATCACTTGCAGTGACCTCTGGACTCCTCTCCCGGGGGATGCTGGGAGCAGTATGCAGATGAGCCTTCCGGTCCTCCTCTACTGCAAAGGGTGCGGGGCCTCTGGAAGCTGGGGCTGTGGAAGTCGATATCCGTAGAGTCAGTCCAATTAGAGATACGCTGAAGCTTAGTCAAGCATAGGGTCTGGATCTGAGCCGAGGTCCCAGTGTCTGGACCTGGCCTCCAGGACAGACCACAGCATCAGACTAGGTCCATGCTCCATGCTAAGCCAAGGCATCAGCCTTGACTAGGCCAAAGCTGCAGCAATCTACCACAGCCTTGCCCTATGCAAGTCTGAGGCTTTGTGCTAGTCATAGCCAGTGGATCCCACCTGGGGGCCGGGGGGGGGGGGGGATCCTGGCTGCGCCAATGGAACGGAGATTAGCTGGGGCGCTCAAGCAAAGGTAGGCCAGAGGCATGTCTAGGGAGTAGGCTAGAAGAGGCATCAATGACAGGCTTGGATCAAGGCCAGTGGCAAAGTGGAGGTCGTGGCAAGGAATTCTGAGTTCAGATCTCGGAGAAAGTCAATAGTGTTAGTCAATCAAGGCAATGGTCTGATCATAGAGAAATCAATAACAGTCAGGCGTAGCAGAGGTCTGGGTCTGGAGATAGGCTGTAGCATAGTCAGGCATAGCGGAGGTCCGGGTCTAGATATAGGCTGTAGCGTAGTCAAAAAAAGCAAAGTCGATATCCGTTGAGTCAGTCCAATTGGAGATAGGCTGAAGCGTAGTCAAGCAAAGCAAAGTCGATATCCGTAGAGTCAGTCCAACACATAGACAGGGCAGGAACAAAGAAGATAGTAACTGGGAACAACGGAGGTCAGGAACGAAGAGTAGAGAGGATTCTCTAGCAGCAACGAGTACTCAAGTAGTGAGGAGACCTGTTGCAAAGGCAATGCTACGGAGCGAGGCCTAAGCTTAAATACACTGAAGAGTTTGATGTCATTATCCGGGGCCGTGGCCAGGTTCCTGCCGCGGGCCCTTCATAAGGATCAGAGATGCACGTGTGCCTAGGGAGGTGAGCGGCGCGGGTAATGGTGTCTCTCCGCAGACCATGCGGAGAGGCCCGACGAGCAATGGCATCTTGAACTGCAGTACTGGGGACCAAGGCAAAGCCGATGGCACTGGGGGCGGCCCCAGGTCGGACCCTGTGGCCCACCGCCGATAGCGAGGAGGAACCAGGAGCTGGAGTCTGTGTGAGAAGGTGAGGGGGGCCGCACCACGGGTCTGCCAGGTTAGGATCAGAGCAGGCGGCACACAAGAATGGTCAAAGTCCAGGCAAGGGTCAAAGGCAGGCGGCAATAAGTATGGTTAATGTCCAGGCAAGGGTTAGATCCAGAAGTCAGTTTGAGAAAAGGGAGAGAGACAAAGAGCAGGACTGACACGGCAGGGAAGGATGGGAGGCAGGAGGTATTGGATAAAATCAGGCTGGATAAACAAGGAAAGGCTGGGCTAGAGAGATGAAGCAAGGCTGGGCTGCAGAGATGAGGCATGACAGCAGGAACAGAAATCGGCCACAAACGTTACACCTACGATGCAGGAGACCTGTTGCTGAGGCAGAGAAGTGTTGCGAGAATGAGGCTCATAAAAATCTGAGGCAATGATGTCATCAGAGACCACCAAGCTTGGTTCCCAGCACTGAGCTCATATTGGGGTAGATTTTCAAAGGGTTACGCGCGTAACCCCAAAGACCTGCTCCTGCGCATGCCGAAACTGTTTTGCATAGGCTCGGCGGCACGTGCAAGCCCTGGGACACGCGTATGTCCCGGGGCTTTAAAAAAGGGGTGGGAAGAGGGCGGGGTGTGGGTGTGGTACAGGTCTGGGGGAGGTCTGGCGGTGGGACCGAGGCCTCCAGCACAGCAGCTGTGCCGGGGGATGGCGCGCCAGCAGCTGGCCAGCGCGCACAAGATACACCTGCCTCTAGCAGGCATAAAAAGTCAAACAAGGTAGGGGGGATTTCGGTAGGGCTTGGGGGTGGGTTATGTAGGGGAAGGGAGGGGAGGGTGGGGGGGAGCGGAAGAAAAGTTCCCTCCGAGGCCGCTCCAATTTCAGAGTGGCCTTGAAGGGAACGGGGAGCCATCGGGGCTTCTCTAGGGCTCGGTGTGTGCAAGGTGCACTATTGTGCACCCCCTTGTGCGTGCCGACCCTGGATTTTATAACATGCGCGCAGCAGTGCACGCTTGTTATAAAATCGGGTGTACATTTGTGCGCGCTGGGTAGCGCACACAAATGTACCCCGCGTGTGCTTCTTTAAAAATCTACCCCATTATATGCACAGACGCATGTGCTCAAGCCTATGGGGAATCTGAGTCCTGGCAGCATGGAGGTCGTGAAGTTGGAGTCAGCAGTATTCCAGACACACTGAGGATGGCCATCAAAACTGTAGGCATGGCATCAAAGGAGAGGGGCTTTGGCAGCTTTCTGGCATGTGGAGGCTGAGCGATGTCAGAAGGTGAGTGTGGTGGCTTGCAAGCTACCAAATGTAACACAAAACTACTGATTAGTGGCATGGTTTCTTCACTATTTGATCTTGATGGGGGCACAAGGATAATATTACTGACATTGTCAGTGAGGTCTCACCAAACTTGTTCTCTGTTACTTTATTTAGAGAGAGTGAAATTATTTCTTGGAATATTTCTTCTAATTATGAGTACTATTTTCCATTATTATATTACCTTGCAAATAGAAGGCAAAGCATTACCTCTTTCAAATATCTACAAATTTAAATGTAGTTCAATGACTTTTTATAGTACATTTAAACTCAGGTGCATCCAGCATGCAATGTTAAAATTATCTTCAAAATTCACTGAATCATTTCATTGAATATCAATTATTAATATATATTACATGCTATGGGCAAAATGCACATTATGATAAATTAAGATATTAGGCACCTTTCACATTTGTAGATAAGAAACTAATTATGCCAGAATATTTCATATTGAGTAGACAATAGAAACATGTTATATAGTTTATATACTATTCAGTTACTGTAAAATCTGAACTTATTAGATGAGTTGGCTGTGCTGTTATAATTCCCAATGGTAGAGGAGGAGCTGCCTTTACAGCAAGCCTCCTTAGGCTCCTTATATGCAAACATCATGGCTTCTAATCTACCACGGAAAATATAACTCTGTGATGAAATATGTCTTGAAGCTTTAAGAATTAAGGCTAGGAGAAAATCAAAGAGCAGAGACCAGCATGAATTTAGCAAAAAAGGTAAACATTCAGGCAGAGAAGTTATATTTATGCTAACATACGTCAGTGTTTTGAATTGAAGGGCAAAGCAACATGTGTCTCGTGCAACACTACTGGCGTAAAACACCTGTTAAAGTTTTCAGACACCTACTAGTTTTGAAACAGATTTGGTGTACTTTGAAAAGTTAATGACAAAAGGAAATGAAATAATTCAACCTCTACAATAGTGCTTTTTATTATTACTTTCATCCACAAGAGTGGAACCAGAGTGATAATCCTTTTCTTTTTTTAAATTAGGAAAGCACATAAAAATAACTCAAGAATGAAGCTAGACAAGACGTGTAGATATAAACCAAATGTTCATTTCAAGTAACGATGAGTTGTTTGTTGAATGACCATTTCAAGGCTAGATCTGGTTCTATTAATGGATTTATTTTATTTCACATATGCTGCTCTCAGCCAATCTATTAAACAAGTATAAAAGCATAGCTACAGAGAAGTATTAGAAAATTAAGCAATCTCTGCATATTTAAGATTGATCACTGTTTTAGAATTATCTGAATAAGTCATTAATTGAATGTAGTCAGTTTAAAAGGACTGTCAAAGATTTCTAGATAAAAACAAGAGGCAGAGGAATTAGAATGGTGTTTTGGGCTGTATTAGACATACCACTGTCTTTAATTTTGGATAATTGAAATGGAATGACTAGAAAAAATGATAGATGGTGGCGGGTGATGTATGCTATAGTCACATGCACTATTCATAGTAATTCTTAAATATCCTATATACTTGGAATAATTATAAATCATTAAAGGAAATCATATTTACAAGATATTCCTTTTGGTGAGGTGGGCAACATCATAGAATCAGTCAATCAATGTTGCTACATCCTACGTGTATGCTATATTTGTAAACCGCTTTGATGTATGGAATAGCAGTATAAAAAAAACCTTTTTAAATAAAATAAAATAAAATAAATAAATATTATGTTATTTCTGGTTGCTCTACTCCAATACTGTTAGGAATTGTAGACTCTTGGACTGAGGTGGGGTTGACGCTACCTGAGGGGTTGGGCCCCACAGGTCCCCACGGTCGGGAGGCAAGGTTGGTCAGGAACAGAGGCAAACAGGAACTTCTCCAGTACCGGCCCTCATTTCCTGCAGGTTGAGACCTTGGGTGCTGGGGCCGGCTGCTCTTAGGTACACCTCTATGTGGCTGGTCCCAGAGAGAGTAGGTGGCTGGAAGCAGAGAGGGTCAGAGAGGTTAGGTTCAGTCCAAGAGCTAGGTACTCTCGGAGGGAAAGGGAGAGGGAGAGAAAGCCTCAAGGGGTGAAATGCTACTGTAGTTCCGAAGACAGTTCCGAAGACAGTAGAGCAGGACCACATGGGACTGGCCCTGAGAAGAGGAAGTGCAGGAGCAGAGGCTTATAATGTAGAATCGCTGAGAGGTGCCCCGAGGAGCGGGGACGCAGAGACACAGTCCAGTAATGTTGAAGCGCTGAGACAGGTCTAGAGCAGAAGCATAATGACGGCATCTTGTGACGTAGAAGCTGTGACCCAGAACCCGAGGGGCGGAAGCGCTGTGACAGGGTCTCATGATGTAGCAGTACTGAGGCTGGTCCCGTGGAGCGGAAGCACAGAGACAGAGTTCCAGATGTAGAAGCGCTGAGCCAGGCCCCGAGGAGTAGGCAGCACCGAGCAAGGGTCCCGGATGTAGAGGCGCTGAGCTAGGCCCTGAGGAGCGGGCAGTGACCCCGAGGCGCGGGCAGCGCTGAGGCAGGGTCCCGGATGTAGAAGGGCTGAGCCAGGCCATGAGGAGCGCCAAGACAGGGTCCCAGATGCAGAAGCACTGAGCCAGTCCCCAAGGAGTGGGAAGCGCAGTGACAGGATACCGACGAGAAGAGCAGGGATCCATAGAGCAGAAACAACAGGTCCGGAGTACTGGAGCAAGCACCAGAAAGGAACCAGAGAACTCGTTGCCATCAGTTAGTGGTGGATGGAGGAAGTCCTTAAGTATCCCGGGCTAGTGATGTCATCAGATGGGGATGAGCCTGAAGTTCCTGTCATTGGCCCTTTAAAGGGAGGGCAGATAGCGTGTGTGCATGTGCCTAGGGAGGCCCAGGGTTGGAACGCTGGTCGGCGGCGTCCCAGCTGCCATGGGGAGCACAGAGAGCCAGGAGGAACATGGCAGCAGCGACTGGCCACAGTCGCGAATGTACCAAGAGTAGAGGGCCAAGCATGACATGATGTGTGTTGAGCTGGCTGCAGGTGACTGCAGCCAGCGGACATAACAAATACTTTAGTGAAAGTAATGTTTAAAGGATTAGATTGCATCCTTATCTATATGGACCATGATGTAATGAGACATAAGTAAAAAATGTATGCTGAACTTAGCACATATTATTTCTTCATGCACTAAAAAATTGTAATCCCTGATATATGTAAATGGTCAAGAATTTAAAAAAAGCACAAACCTAAAAATGTACAAAAATAATGAATAGCAAACATAAATGTGTTAATGCACACAAACTATGACTTATGCTTTTAAAATATGATTTTATGCACAACCCATTATTTAGGGGCACAAAACTTGGTTTATGCACATAAAGTATGTTTTCGTTCAAGTCTATGGTAGCAGTAAGAGAAGAAGTTCATCTTGCTGGTGGCTGTAGAGGATTGGTAAGTATTAGGGGTGTGCATTCGTATTGACCGCATATGTAAAACGCTACTCATATTTTTTTTTTAACTTAAAAAAGTGATGCGACATAAACGATCGGATTTCCCACATATCCAACATAGCTATGTTGGATATGTTGGAAATCGCGATTGTTGAGCCAAAATAAAAATTTAAACCCCCTCACCCTCCTTAATCCCCCCCCAGACTTACCACAACTCCCTGGTGATCGAGCGAGGAGTGAGGACGCCATTTCTGCAATCCTTGGCGAGAAGCATGTGACGTCGGCGCCACGTCGAGTGACGCGGCGTCACGTGATTCCCGGCGTTGTCGCGCCGGAAGGCTCGTTCGGCCCAAAAAGAACTTTTGGCCAGGTTGGGGGGGCCTCCTGACCCCCCCAAGCTGGCCAAAAGTTCCTTTTGGGCCGAACGAGCCTTCCGGCGCGAACTCGCCGGGAATCACGTGACGCCGCGTCAATCGACGTGGCGCCGACATCACATGCTTTTCGCCAAGGATTGCAGAAATGGCGTCCTCACTCCTCGCTCGATCACCAGGGAGTTGTGGTAAGTCTGGGGGGGGGATTAAGGAGGGTGAGGGGGTTTAAATTTTTTTTTTTGCACATATGGACATATACCCAACTCATTTAATTTTTTTTATGTCCATATTGACCGCAAATGGGACCCCCTTTGGACATATTGACATATGGACATAAACTTTTGCTCTGCACATCCCTAGTAAGTATTGCTTTGGAAATTTTGGGACTTAAAAAATTTGGGGGAGAGCTGAAATAGTGAAATATATTCTTTAGTGCATGTGTAAGTGTGTGCGCGTACTTGATATAAACAGCAAGCCTAAGGTAAGTAGTAGTTCAGAGTTTGTGCCTGCAATAATATTTTAAAATTTCTGAGTGCCTATATTAAAAAGTAAGACTAAGGCCTGGATTTATCAAAATGCACTAAATATCACCTGTGATAGAAAAAGGGGTGTGTTTTATGGTCATAGGCAGTTTATCACAAGTTGTGCTAATGCCTATGTGAAGAGCTAAGTTACCACAAATTGTGATAACTTTTCTGCACTTAGGGAGAAAGAGAGAGAGAGAGAACCTAGTCATAATACCCACACACTAAATAGGTATTTATATCTCTATGGGAGGCCCATCTAGTAACTCGAGGTGAGATTTAGGTATTAGTGTAGGGGATAGGGGCCACTTTGACATTCAAAGTGAGACCCTCGGAGTGAGGAAACTCACTCAAAGATGAGATTTGTACAAAGTTATCTCAACCTAGCTTGATGTTACCCAGATAGAGAGTCCATCAAGCTAGGTTGAGAGAATATTGCACAAATCTCATCTTTGAGTGAGTTTCCTCACTCCGAGGGTCATCAAATCTTCACAAGAGAGCACTGTTCTGTTCGTTCGTCTCACTTTGAATGTCAAAGTGGCCCCTAACCCCTACACTAACACCTAAACCTCACCTCAAGTTACTAGATGGGCCTCCCATAGAGATACAAATACCTGTCTAGTGTGAGGGCATTACAGTTCTTTCTCTCACTCTCTCTTCTCTCTCTCACTCTCTCTCTCTCATATGGTCTGGGAGCCTCAAAAGTACTAACCCAGGCATTGGAGAACACATCATGCAATCAAGTCTTAACACAAGCTATTGCATGGTTTAACCCTACTGAAAAAGGTGTAGTTAAAGCTGTGTGATAGGGCTTACCAAAATGGTAAGCCTAATTCTTCCTCTTTTTCGGATTTGCATCACACCATATGATATGGTGCTATTGCATGTGTTAAAGGCATTTTTGCATGCATTAAGGGCTTATTGCATGCATTAATGGGGCTTTTCGCATGTGATAAGCCCTTAACGCATGCAAAAACACCTTTGCGCATTTTGATAAATGAACCACTAAGATAGGTTATAGATTAGAGTTTGTGTGTGCCTTTAATAATAGTTTACGCTTTGTGTACCTAATTAAAAAGGTAAAAAGAATAGTTACTTTCCTTAATTTCCTTAGGTAACAAAAGGTATTAAGCAAAAAGAATAGCAGAGGGTCACTCAGACTAAAAATTTGAAGTGTAAATCTACAAAGGGATTATGTAGCACTAACTTGCATTTGAAGATCAAGAAATATTGCAGGGGAAGAGCTCAGTAACCCTCAATCCTGTAGGAACATTGAGAGGAGAAGATTATCTTGCTGGTGGATGAAGAGGATCACTAAGTATTGCTTTGGAAAATTTTAGGACTTAAAACATTGGCGGGAGAGCCTATATTTTGGGGTATAGAGTGAGTGTGTGTGTGTGTTTATGTATGTATGCCTGATATAAACAGCAAGCCTAAGGTAGGTAAATCTAGTGTTTGTCTTTCTCTCCCTCCCACCTCTAGATTATCTTTTGATTTACAGCAAGAGACACTTTCACATTAAAAATCAATCAGGCTTTTATCTAAAACATTGCTCCAGTCCTTAGCAAGAGTTTCATTATTCCCTTACAGGTCATTACCAGATTAATAGTGAATACACCAATAAATTTAAAGGACTCTAATTTACACATCCCTACTCCCTTATCAGCCTAACCTTAACTAAGGACTCAACAAAATTAAGATGAAGGCAGCAGTCCAGCAGCAAGAGGGAAGCCTTCCAGTCTTTTGCATTGAGTATCACATCTATGATTTTTTATTTTTTATTTTTTTACCATTTTTTACCCATTGGTGAGAGTTGTACATGTGCACCTGGTGCAAAGAGCTCCTCTCTCTAAGAGAACAAGCTGGAATTCTGGAGGCTAGAGTGGCAGAATTGAAGGAGAAAAGGCAGAGAGGATTGGCCACAGTTGGAAACAGGATGCTGGGCTTGATGGACCCTTGGTCTGACCCAGTATGGCATTTTCTTATGTTCTTATGATACCTTTCATGACATACAATAGTAGCCAAGTCCCAACTCCAGTCTGGAAGCCCCAGTGCTGCCTTGGAGGAGGAAGATCACCTGGTCAGAGAACATTACCCTGGAGTAGCAGGAAGTGATTCTGTAGCAAGCAACTGCTCTCCAGTTGATCCATTGTCCTCTCACTCCAAGGATGAGTCTCCCAGGGCTACTGCCCAGGAAGGAAGGGTTTAGTCATGCCATCATAGTTGGTGATTTGATTTTTAGGAATGAAGAGAGTTGGGTGGCTGGTGGACATGAGAATCAACTGGTAACTTGCCTGCCTGGTGCAAAGTTGGCAGACCTCATTAGTCACCTAAATAGAATTTATACATGCTGGGGTGGAGCTGGCTGTATTGGTACATGTGGGTACCAACAATATACAAAGATGTGAGAGGAAATTTCTGGACGCCAAATTTAGGATTTTAGGTAGCAAGCTGAAATCCAGAACCTACAGTATAGCATTGTCTGAAATGCTCCTATTTCATTTGCATGTCTCCAGAGGCAGGCAGAGCTCTGGAATCTCAATTCACGGATGAAACGATGGTGCAGGGAAGAGGGTTTCAATTTTGAAAGTAACTGGGTAATCTTTTGGGAAGAGGGTGTCTTTTCTAAAAGGATGGGTTCCACTTTAAATAGAGTTGAAACAAGCTGTTGGTGCTAACCTTTAAAAAGGAGATAGAGCAACTTTTAAACTAGAACAAACAGGGAAAGCCAATACTTACTCAGCAGCACATGGTTTGGAGAGAGGATACTAATGAAACAGGAGTGTTAGAGCATCCCAACAGAGAGACCTAATAAAAGCAAAAGTAGTCTATGTACCTATCATTTAAGAACCATCTGAGTTAAAAGATTCCAAATTATCCCTGTCAACAGAAAATTAGGTTGTTTATACAAACAAAAAACATACTTTGAAATGTCTATATGCCAGAAGTCTAAGAAGTAAAATGGGAAAGTTAGAGTATATAGCAATGAATTTAGTGAGGCCCGACCCTTTAAAATTGACCCCTTACCTCCCCCCACCCTCCCGAACCCCCCCCGCACAACTTTTTACGAGTACCTGGTGGTCCAGTGGGGGAGCAGGGACCGATCTCCCGCTCTTGGGCCATCGGCGCCATTTTGGCTGCCACTCAAAAATGGCGCCGATGGCCCGATAAAAAAAACAACCCACCCAACCCTTTAAAAATGATCCCTTAGCTTCCCCCACCCTCCAGAGCCCCCCAAAACATTTTAAAATTACCTGGTGGTCTAGTGGTGGACCCGGGAGCGATCTCCCATTCTCAGGCCGTCGGCTGCCACTCATAAAGATGGCGCCAATGGCCCTTTGCCCTTACCATGTGACAGGGTATCCATGCCATTGGCTGGCCCCTGTCACATGGAAGGAGCACTGGATGGCCGGCACCATCTTTCAAGATGGCGGCGGCCATCTTTATGATGGCGGTGCCCATCTTTACGATGGCAGCGGCCATATTTAAAGATGGCACTGGCCAGCCAGTGCTCCTACCATGTGACAGGGGCTGGCCAATGGCACAGATACCCTGTCACATGGTAAGGGCAAAGGGCCATCAACGCCATCTTTATGAGTGGCAGCCGACTGCCTGAGAATGGGAGATCGCTCCCGAGACCACAGCCTCCCTCCCCATGCCTGTGCCATTTGCTGCTAACACATAGCCAGAGATGGAATAGAAAAAGAAGCATCTGTCTTACCTATGAGTGAACCATCACATAGAGGTTGTCCTCAAAATTTACATATAGGCCCAATTGCCTAAGTATAAAGGAATCATGCACTGCTCCCAGGAACCTGGCCATCATATCCAGGATGCGCATTTGAGCGTCACAGACCACTTGCAAGTTGATGTAGTGGAAGAGCTTTCTGTTGTGGGAGATCTTTTTCCTGTCACAGGGTGTGATGATGGCTACATGACTACAGTTGATAGCTACCAGAACATTGGGAAAGTTAGCACTTGCATAAAAGCTTCTCTTCTATTCCATCAATTCCTGCCTGTCTTGAGGAAATGTTATGTAGTGATTCAGGTGGTCAGATACAGCTAGTCCACACAGCGGGAAAAATTGGTTTGGGTCATTCCCCCCACAATCCCTACTGTCATTTGGAAGGAGCCTCTTGCTGTAAAATGCAGGGTGAACAATGGTTTGGTGAGGCCTGGCACAGCCCGGGACCTTTCTGTGATGGTATCTTGATTCCCTCTTATTTCTTCATATAATTCCAGGATAGACCGAGAGCCGAGGCGATATCTGCTAACCACATAATCCTCTGGCATTCCCAGCAATGAGGCTCGTGGAGGTAAGATGCAAATCTTGTATCTCCTTCATTGTGGGGCCAGTGGTGGGGTCCTGTGGGGCCAGTGGTGCAGGCTCCAGTGCAGGGACTTTCCTAGGTGAGTTTGGAACTTCCCTTGCCTGTTCTTCTGGTTGTTGTTGGCTGCGACAAGCCTCCTGAAGCATCCAGTATCACCAACTAGTAAACTAGTATCCCCAACTAGTAAACTTGCTTCCTGGGTTTAGGAAGAAAGACCAGATAAGAACATATGTTTTTATTGGCCCAGAAAGGCCAGGTAGGTGTGTCTCATAAAATACCTCCTTTTATCACCCGCGATAATTATCACAATAATAGTCACGATCCACTGTAATGGCTGCGGACGCACGATAAAAAGTTTTATTCCCTGGTACAGCAAAAAAAAAAAGGTGTAGTTATTTCTGATGGGAAATCCAGCATTGGTTTGCGTTATTCTATCACAGAATGTGGTAGAACACCTTAATTTGCATTAACTCCAACCACTTGCATACTTAAATTAAAATTTGTATGCTGGCTTGTATTGTGCTATTTATCTCATGCACAATTTGATTTAAAGCCCATTTAACCACTTTCATGCTCTAACACAATTTGATGAATGAGCCAGTAAGTTGGTCCCCTGAGGTAACAGTTGGTCCCTGAGGTAACAGTCCCTGAGGTAACAGAAGGCAAAGTGGCTTATCCCAGGTCACAAGGAGTGGCAGTGAAATATGAGCCCTGGATTCCTTGGTTAGCAGCCCACTGCTCCAACTACTAGGCTGCTTCTACACTCATTAAAATCATCCATTGTACCTGAAGACTGTAGGGTGACCAACATAATCCAAATATTTTTTTTCAAAAATTTAAAAGTCAAAGATTAATGCAATACAAAAATGCTTCTCACACTCAACAAAGTTTCCAAGATCTGCCACATGCACCGCATTTTGCTTATCTGCCTCAAGGGTACATGTCCATATTTAAACACCATGTTGCCTAAAAAAGAACCAACAAACTTAAGCTGTTTTACTATTTCTTGGTAGGTGGATAAAAATCACGTTACTATAATGTCAAATGACACTAAATCACTCTGACTCTTTGTTCATGACATAGAGAACCATTGTACTGAAAGTAAAGGTCCAAAATTACTCCTTATAGTTCAATAAGGACACTAGGTCTCCTCTTCTCTATGGTATGGATATATGTTCAATAATGGACTGAAGTCATGATTACATAACAAATAGCACTTACCATAGGTGCTTGTTCTTTCCCATTGTTCAAACAAATATGGTGTTTGTGTAATCAAATATAAACAGTTCTTGTGGTATATCCATTGTATATCTGAGAACAAGTACACTGGGTCATATAAATTACATTGGAAGTTTTACAAATCTGTATTTGTTTATGAAGAAGCCATTGATTAGTAACTGGATGTTGCCATAAATGTCCTTCTATGGTTTATGTGCCCCATATCAACTGCTGGCACACAGAATGTGTCCACACACACTGATAGATGATTGCATGCCTGTAAAGAAGCATGCCCCTGAGGCAGATATACAAAACATGGAGTCTGTGTCGGGTCTTGGAAGCTTTGGACAGTGTGAAAAGTATTTTTTGTATTGCATTAAACTTTGAATTTTATATTTTGGGAAAAAACTTTAAAAAAGGAAAATCTGAGATATATGAAAAACTGATAAGTTGGGATATGAAAGTATTTTGCATTCTCTCAATGATATGAAGGTCTCTCAGTGGTGCACTGTTTTTATGTATTAGTTTCATAGTAGTGGTGAGTTATAGCCTATGCATATTACTTTATGGCCATAAAACAATATGGCACCATCTGTCCCTAAGACCAATGCAATTTTTAAACAGGAACTGGAGATCACTCGTGCCATTTTCATTCTTAGAGCAGAACTGTGGATGAGGGAAGGGATTGGCAGCGGTAGTTGAGATTGACAGGGGTGAGGGGGGCTATGGAGATACATGGAAATGGGGTTTCCTTTTTGTTTTGTTTTTAACTTATTTTGATTTAGCAAATGAAACAAACTGAAGCAAACCAAATCCTGGAAAAACCTGACAACAAAATGAATCAAAAGAAAAATGTTGCCTCTGCACATCCCTAAATAAATCTTAAACACTCCTCTGTCCTGAGAAATAATAGATAATGCCTTTTGTTAACACATGATTTCCATAAAAGAGAACTACGGTAAGCTATACAGTACATGCATATTTATTCAGAGTGGTTACGCACATTTGTTTTGTGCATAAAATGCTTGTCTACATCAGTAATTCAGTTCTACATATACACACAAAATGAATTCAGTTCTACACACACAAAATGTATGCACAGTCTACCACACTTTGACCTGGATACATCATTTTGCTATAAATATAGTGAATGCTTTCTTGTGTGAATTGGGCTGCAGGGAAGGGGAGGGAGAGAGAGAGAGAGATAGACTGCCTCATTAGAGACTCACCAAAAAGTTAACAATTTATATCACTGTAAGAGGGGCACTAGTAACTCTTATGAGGTTGGTGGGTTGGGATGGGTTTTGGGGGGCAGTTTTACAAGTACAGTCATACGTAACAAACATCACAGTTACCATCAGTGAAGATTTAATGTGATTTGGAGTGATGAAAGGTGAAAGAAGAGTAGATTTGTACCATGTTCTCTCTACCTTGCTTGATGCACTCAACCAAGTTCATAATGTCCCCTCTTCCAGTGGTATAAAAAATTCAAAAATCAGTGGGTCTCTTTCTCCCCCCCCCCACCCCAAACATCTTTTGCAATAAACACTGTTTCAGCCGATAATGTACAGAAAAAAGGTGTAGTTAAATCCCATGTTAGTGTGCATTACTTTATCGCGCACCACATTAACCAACCCTCATTTCCATTAAGTCCTCCCACTTGAATAATAATTTAAATGTGCATATGCATATGTGATGCGGTATTTATTGCATGTGTTATGGCATTACCTCAGGTTTTAGGGCCCTAACGTCAGCGATAATGCCCTAACACATTTTGATAAATGACCCTGTTTATTATTTAGGGACCATAACTTATTATGTACACAAGAGAAAAATAAAATTGTGGATGAAAACTAGTTGAACTGACAAATTCAAAATATTATTGACAACTATCATAATGTCCATCATAACAACAACATTTAACAGTTCAAGTAATTCACTATTTAGTACATGCTAAGGCCTGGATTCATCATCATAACCCCCTAAATTGAATATCTTCCACCTTCCCTTCCCCTGCCATTCCTGTCTTACCTTCTTCACCTTTTAATACAATTACCCAGTCTTCAGCACATATATGTGTGTGTGTGTGTGTGTTTTTGAGTGTGATATGTTTGTATATGTATGTGAAATATTTTTGTGTGTGGGTGAGACAGGAATGTGCCTCTATATGGGAGAGGATGTGTGTGTGTCTGTACTTTTGTGTGAGTGTATTTATTTATTTATTTATTTATTTTTATTGTTCAAAGGCTTATATTCCACCACCTCAACAGTGTTCAGTGCAGATTACAACATTCTGTGTTAAACAATAATACAACAATACAATAATATAAAATACATATTTATAAAACATGACCATCGGGGGCGCTCTTGCGCATCAACCAAGATGGCTGCCTAACCTCGGAGCTCCGTCGGACCTTACTGCTTTTAGAGGGCTGTACCCATTTCTTTTTTCCAACTATTGGATCACTTATTTGAGGAAAATACTCCTGGAAATGTCTGCTTCCAAGGCAGGTAAAATTGAAGCGGCTTTCACTGCTTCTTCGGGCTCAAAACACCCTAAACAGGATCCACCCACACCCGAAAAGGTTGCAGCACCAAAAACAATGGCGTCTGCCGATTTAGTTTTAGTGGAACTTAAGCAGCTTAAAGATATGCTGCAAATTAATATCGATGCTACAGCGGCTATTCGCACAGACCTGCAATCGGTCACTCAACAAATGGCTCAATTCCAAGCGCGGCTAGAAGATGTTGAGGCGCAAACCTCCTCCCTTTTGATCTCTACTGCTCCTGTGGCATGCTTCACTCGGGATCTAGACCATTTGCAAGGTGAGATTGAGGATTTATCTAACAGAAATTGCCAAAACAACTTGCGATTGCTGGGGATACCTGAGGGTGCAGAGGGCTCCAACCCCATACAGTTTTTGCTTAACCTCATTCCCTCTTGTCTTAAAATCAAATTTGACCACCCATTTGAAATTGAGCAGGTGCACCGGGTCCCGACCAGGCCACTTCGGGATTCCCCACGCCCACGGCCTATTATCTTTAAGGTGCTGTGGTATCCTCAAGTCATGCAAATTCTCAGCGTGGCCAAAAATCAATCTCCCCTGCAATTTCAGGGCAATACCATCCTTTTTGTCCCAGATTTCACAAGAGCCACAGCTGCAAAACGAAAGAGTTTTCTGGCCTTGTGCCCTCGTCTTCGTTCACTAGGGGCTCAATATGGCCTCCTATATCCAGCGCAAATGAAAGTTACACTTCACAACAAAACATCGATCTTTCAACAACCTAATGCCCTTGAGGATTTTCTTCGTGCTCAGAAATCAGTATCTGAAATGGTAACTTGAATCTGAACCCAAACTGTATTGGTATTTTGCTTTTACTAAAGCAGCTGGCTTTAGGTCTCATGGCGTTAAGCTACTTTTTCTGCGAACTGAGGCAATTGACTTTACTGTGTTTGCCATTTTTTTTTCCTCTTTTTTCCCCTTGTATATTTGACTCAAGGGGATATACTGGTTTTGGAACTGCCTATTTCAGATGCTTCTACTTTTTAATCAGGAAGATCCATAATTTTTATTTTCATTGACTATGGGTACGGCTCCATTTTTCTTTTTGCACACTGGCATGTTTTTTTTTAGGTCCGGTGAGTGCCCTTGGTATGTGACAGCCTTCTGGTATGTCAGGAGACCCTAGCTTTTGTCTAGCAGCCATTATGGTTTCTTGGCTCTTCTTTCATTGGTTCATATTTTTTTTGTTATTCTGCTTCTTTTTTGTGTTCCCCTTCATATTTCTTTTTTCCACATTGCACTACTCAACTGGTGAAATTTCCTCTACTTTGCCTTCTATACAGGCGCATTGCAGCAATGTTCTCCTCCGATACCACCCAGTTTCAGGCCCTAGTTTGCTCTCATGGCATCCTCCACAACCTCTATTACGGTCATCTCCTTGAATGTCAAGGGCTTCTCCCATCCTACTAAGCAGATGAAAATTTTGACCTACTTACACTCATTAAATGCTGATATTACTTTTCTTCAAGAAACCCATCTTACTCCGATGGAGTCGCAAAAGCTACGGCAACAATGGGTGGGTAATGTTCTTTTTAGCCCTGCGGTGCATAAGAAAAGAGGGACTGCTATTCTGTTGCATAAGCGGTTAGATGCCCAAATTTTACATCAGGCATCAGATATAGATGGCAGATGGAAGCTTGCTCAAATACAGATTTCTCAGCACTCATATACCCTGCTAAATTTGTATGCTCCTAATGCTGATTCTCCAGAATTTTTTCATGAACCCTTTTCTCAGTTGCTAGCTCTGGAATCTACGCCGGTTATTCTTGGCAAAGACTTCAACCAGCCGCTTGATCCTTTTTTGGATAAGACTACCAAGCTGCGCCCACAAATCTCTAAGTCATGCAAGGCATTGAGACATTTGTCCCAATCATATGGTTTGGCAGATCCATGGCGTCTTCTTCATCCTACGGCTAAGGACTATACATTTTTCTCATTTCCTCACACGTCCTACTCCAGGATCGACTACTTTCTCATTTCCTCTAGACTGGTTTCGGCTATCAAGTCAGCAGTCATACATCCTATATTAGTCTCTAGGGATGTGAATTGTTTTTTGACAGTGCGCGATAGAATAGAAATTATCGTGAAAAATCGTTACTCCCGTTAGTGTCCACTAACGGGAGTTATTTGGGGGGAGGGCGGGAAAACCGGCACACCAAAACAACCCCTAAACCCACCCCGACCCTATAAAACTAATCCCTTACCTTCCCCCACCCCTCCGAACCCCCCCACAACTTGTTACGAGTACCTGGTGGTCCAGTGGGAGCACGGGGACCGATCAAAATGGCTCCGATGGCCCGATTAAAAAAAAACCCACCCGACCCTTTAAAGATGACCCCTTAGCTTCTCCCACCCTCCCGATCCCCCCAAAACATTTTTAAATTACCTGGTAGTCTAGTGGTGGTCCCGGGAGCGATCTCCTGTTCTCCGGCCGTCGGCTGCCAATCATAAAGATGGCGCCGATGCCATTTGCCCTTACCATGTGACAGGATATCCGTGCCATTGGCCGGCCCCTGTCACATGGTAGGAGCACTGGCTGGCCGGCGCCATCTTTAAAGATGCATCTCTGTTGCAGCCCTTTAAAGGGGCCATGACATCATTACGCCGCGACTGCTCCCCGCACCCTCCCCCCTGCCCGGTCGTGCCACATCGCCACGGGCAGCAAAGCCAAGGGGGGCCAAGCCATGACTGGGCCACTACGTGCAATGCAAGGTTACTTGTGGTCTCCAGGCACGGAGGCTCAGGTCCACTCATTTCATTTGATAGGGGTGAAGACTCTAACAACTGGAATCATAGCTCAACCTCATCCTCAAAAAAATATTTATTAATGGCATTTAATTGTTTTTAAAAATGTGTTCATCCTTCTTTTAATACTAACCAACTACTTTGAAAAATGTTTGCACACATTTCACTTTACAACTTCTATTTCTTTGCAAAAATATTCACCTAGAAATAACAGATTCTCAACAAGATAAATGTCTCTTCTGCAGCTCTTGCTAAAAATAAAATCCCTTTAAAAAAAAGGAATTCAGATGATATAAAAATGTCTTCTGCAACTCCCAATTTCTTGAGTGGACATTCTTGCTGTGACTTCTGATACTTCTAGGTGATTTTTCAAAATGTTGCTCACATAACAATTGAAATTTACATGTGTAAGTAGCCTCTACTCACATATTCCATATTTTGTAAAGGTTCAAAATACGAGCATATTTTTACTTTCATGCACACATATCCGCTTAAAAAAGGGGCAGTCTAGGGATGTTCTTGGATAGGGACAACAATTATGCACATAAATTGCTCTTTTAAAAGACATGCATATATATTTGACAACTTATTTGCATATTTTTACACCTGATAATTAACTGGTGTAATATTAAATGTGTTTATTATATAGTACTGACTGGGTGGAAGGTCTGGATGAACTAGGAGGAGTTCAGGCTGAAGAATCAGGAGGGTCTGGATGACCTGGAGAAGGACTGGGCAAACTGATGGATTAATTGGTTAAAGTGGTAATTGCATGTATGCGCACATATTTTAAAATACACTGATTTATACATGTAAATCAGGGTTTACTTGAGAAAATCCTACTTTATTTTCGCACATAAAATATGAGCCAGATTTTCAAAGGCCTACACGCTTAAATCCAGGGGATTTATGTGCATAGGGGGGATTAGGCCACCAGGCCTATTTTATAAAGGCCTGGCAATGTGCGTAAAGCTCCAGGACTTTACTAAAGGGGTGGTCCAGGGGTGGTCTGGGGGCAGGGTGGGTGGCAGGGCCTGAGGTCTCTGGCACAGCAGCCATTTGCTGCTGTGTCAAACTGATCACGTGCCGGCAGGTTGCCGGCATGTGCAACCTGCGCTTGCCTCCAGGCAGGCACAAAAGGTATAACAAGAATTCGGGAGGGGGTTAGATTAGGGATAGGGGGGGAAAGGTTAGGGGAAGGGGTGGAAAGGTTAGGTTAGAGGGGAGGGAACAGGGGAAGCCCGTGGGCATCAGCATGCAAGGTGCGCTAGTGTGCACCCCCTTGTGAGTGCCGACCCCCGATTTTATAACATGCGCGTGCCTGTGAGGGAACTTCCCTTCCCCCTAACCTAACCTTTCCACCCCTTCCCCTAACCTTTCCCCACCCCTAGTCCTACTCTACCCCCCCCCCCCAAATTCTTTTAATACCTTTTGCGCCTGCCTGGAGGCAGACGCAGGTTGCGCTCCTGCAGCCTGCCGGAATGCGTCCTCCAACACAGAGGCAAATGAGTTATTTATTGCTTTACACGTTAAGTGGCTTTTTTGTGTGCATGTTAAGGAGGCAATTTTGAAACTCCAAGGCAGATTGCAAGTCCATTTCCCATGAACATGAAAGTTAATTTTCAAAGGGAAACTCCCCTTAGGGATTACCTTTGAAAATTCAGGGCTAATTAAATCTTCATATTATTTTGTACTCCTGGACTTTTTACCTGTTTGAATTTCGGTAAAGTATGCTTAGATATTTTAAAATAAAACCTAGAGCATACTTTACTCCCCTACCCTTGCCTTATGTCTGGCCCTGTCCCTTTTGTAGCAGTGAAAAATGCAAGTGCTGTTTCACAGTGCATATACCTTATACCACTTAAGAGAGAGCGATTTCCAGCCAGGGCAATTAATCCATAGAGCTACTAAGTGAATCTAAAGGCTATTTATTTATTTATTTGTTTTTTGGGTTTTTTTTAATCGTATTTATATTCTTTACCTCCAATGTTTGGGGTGGAGTATAAAAATAATACACACCAAATGTAAATACATCAACATCCAACTATTGCTTTAAGAGTTAGAAGTTTATTCACTTGGCCAACTCTAATGGCATTTTCCTGGTGTAATTGATAATAGCAAGATATTTACATCTGAATGGATACATTCAAAGGTGATCTAAAATCTAAAGCAGTGGATGAGTGACTGTTAAGATTCAATGCAAAAAGTACAATCATGTATGTGTGTGGTAGAAAGCCAAAGAGGTGATACATGATTACTAGTGCTAGTGAGAAATTGATATGCATCAAACTAGAGAAAAATCTCAGCATTATCCTTCCTGTCTAATGATTTCAAAATAACAAAGCAATATTATAAAGCAGTGGCCATATCTAGAGGGATCATAAGATTAACAGGGAGAGTTATAACCAGTAGAAAAAATGAGTTTATAATGTCTCAGTTGAGATTGCTGATGGAACACCATGCCTTTAGAAGTCAGATTACAAAGAGACATTAAAACCTTCAGGGAAAGTTTAAAAACATGGCTATTTAAACAAGCATATCAAAAAGAGAATGGAGAGTAGAATCCAAAGAAATGTAGGTTGTGGTCAGTAGAACACCCTCACACAACACTTTAATCAATATGTGTGTATTTTATTTTTATTTTCGCTCACCAACAAAGGATTAGAATCATTTATTATTCTATTTAAAACTGATACAGATAGGAATGGGCATGATTTATCACACCCACCAATTAGTATTTTTTATAAAACTATGTTACCGTAACTTAATGGCACCTGTTTAGTTGATATAATTTAATACATTTAGCAATATTAATTTATGTGCCTTATGCATCTAACTTAACAATGGTATAGAAAAGAATTGTAAATAAATAAATAAATAAATAAATACATTCCTCACCTAGAATATTGTATCCATTTCTGAATGTTATTTATTAGGGATGTGAATCGTGTGCCAGATCATCTTAACGATCAAAATCGTCTGGCAGGAGAAGAAAATCGTGTTTGGCACGATTTTTTAGTAAAAAAATCAGTTTTTCCGATTAGTGCGCGCTAACAGAAAATGATACAATTTGACACTTTTCAGGTCAGTTAAGTTCAGTTTAGGAATGAATATGTATTCCTATTGGCTGCCCTCTTATTTATTCATGTTACCAAGGTTCCCACTGACAATATATGGGGGATGGGAAATGGAAACAGTTGGTAGCTTGACAAAAAAAGTAATCTGATCAGTCAATGTGACTAGAACTTATGCCCTATCCCTGATATTGGGAGTGTTGTGATCTTCCTGCATGCAGTGCCCTATCCCTAATACCGGGAGTGTTGTGATCTTCCTGCACGCAGTGCCCTATCCCTGATACCGGGAGTGTTGTGATCTTCCTGCACGCAGTGCCCTATCCCTGATACCAGGGGTGTTGTGATCTTCCTGCATGCAGTGCCCTATCCCTAATACCAGGAGTGTTGTGATCTTCCTGCACACAGTGCCCTAACCCTGATACCGGGGAGTGTTGTGATCTTCCTCCACGCAGTGCCCTATCCCTGATACCAGGGGTGTTGTGATCTTCCTGCACTCAGTGCCATATCCCTGATACTGGGAGTGTTGTGATCTTCCTGCACACAGTGCCCTAACCCTGATACCAGGGGTGTTGTGATCTTCCTGAACACAGTGCCCTATCCCTGATACCAGGGGTGTTGTGATCTTCCTGCACTCAGTGCCATATCCCTGATACTGGGAGTGTTGTGATCTTCCTGCACGCAGTGCCCTAACCCTGATACCAGGGGTGATCTTCCTGCACATAGTGCCCTATCCCTGATACCGGGAGTGTTGTGATTTTCCTGCACGCAGTGCCCTAACCCTGATACCGGGAGTGTTGTGATCTTCCTGCATGCAGTGCCCTATCCCTGATACCAGGGGTGTTGTGATCTTCCTGCACTCAATGCCATATCCCTGATACTGGGAGTGTTGTGATCTTCCTGCACACACTAGTGCCCTAACCCTGATACCGGGAGTGTTGTGATCTTCCTGCATGCAGTGCCCTATCCCTGATACCGGGGGTGTTGTGATCTTCCTGCACTCAGTGCCCTATCCCTGATACCGGGAGTGTTGTGATCTTCCTGCACTCAGTGCCCTATCCCTGATACCGGGAGTGTTGTGATCTTCCTGCACGCAGTGCCGTATCCCTGATACCGGGAGTGTTGTGATCTTCCTGCACACAGTGCCCTATCCCTGATACCGGGAGTGTTGTGATCTTCCTGCACGCAGTGCCGTATCCCTGATACCGGGAGTGTTGTGATCTTCCTGCACACAGTGCCCTATCCCTGATACCGGGAGTGTTGTGATCTTCCTGCACGCAGTGCCGTATCCCTGCTCAGTGCAGGAAGATCACAACATCCCCGGTATCAGGGATAGGGCACTGCGTGCAGGAAGATCACAACACTCCCGGTATCAGGGTTAGGGCACTGCGTGCAGGAAGATCACAACACCCCTGGTATCATGGTTAGGGCACTGCGTGGAGGAAGATCACAACACTCCCGGTATCAGGGATAGGGCACTGTGTGCAGGAAGATCACAACACTCCCGGTATCAGGGATAGGGCACTGCGTGCAGGAAGATCACAACACCCCTGGTATTAGGGATAGGGCACTGTGTGCAGGAAGATCACAACACTCCTGGTATTAATAGGGATAGGGCACTGTGTGCAGGAAGATCACAACACTCCCGGTATCAGGGATAGGGCACTGCGTGCAGGAAGATCACAACACCCCTGGTATCAGGGTTAGGGCACTGCGTGCAGGAAGATCACAACACTCCCGGTATCAGGGTTAGGGAACGGTGTGCAGGAAGATCACAACACTCCCGGTATCAGGGATACGCACAAGTTCTAATCACATTGACTGATCACATTACTTTTTTTGTCAAGCTACCAACCGTTTCCATTTCCCATCCCCCCAACCATCACCTCAGTGGGAACCTTGGTAACATCAATAAATAAGAGGGCAGCCAGCCAATAGGAATACATATTCTTTCCTAACTGACCTGAAAAGTGTCAATTTGTATCATTTTCTGTTAGTGCGCACTAACTCCCGGTTAGTGCACACTAACTCCCGGTTAGTGCGCACTAACCCGATTAACGATTTTTTAACGATAAATCGTTAGAATTCCTATTGTATCGTGTTCTTTAATGATTTAAGACAATTTTAAAATTATCGGACGATAATTTTAATCATTGAAAAATGATTCACATCCCTATTATTTATCTCCAAGAATATATAGAGAGAAAGGCTTCCAAAATGATGCAGGGTTTGGACCAAAAACAATATGATGTAAGATTAAAATTAAGGACGTAAATAATACCTACAGGAGAGGAGATACATGAGGGATATGATAAAGACATTTATGTACCTCATAGGGACACAAGAAGAAAATGTTATCAGAGACAAAAATGCTCTAGAACAAGAGACACATTATTGCTGTTTACACAATACAATTTAAAAATCATTAGTATAGTGGTCCCAAATCTCTCCTTAGGGATTCTTAGCCAGTCAGATGTTCTGAATATTTACAATAAATGTACTTCAGACATATTTGCATAAAATGGAGGTACAGCATGCAAATATATCCAATATATTTTTTTGTGCATATCTTAATAACCTGACTTTCTTGGGGTCCCTAAGCACAGGTTTGGGAATCATTGCACTAGGGAATGGGAATGTGCAGGAGGAGAGGATATGCCAGAGAAGGGGAATAAAGAACTTTGAAGATACGGACAACAAATAGTATATTTTCAACAACTTGGAGACAGAATTGTACAGAATAGCTAAGAAGCAGTGATCCCTACCATGAAGTCATTCTTTTCCTAAAGGTATACACAAATGTGGTAGATACCACACTATAAATATGTTTACTCAAGTGCTCATTCCAAACTTCAGGTCAACTGATTCTTAATGTTGATCCTAAGTTAAGAATAAGCACATGATTTCAACTAATAAAAATGTGTTTATGTTGCCTGAAGGAAGGGTACATTTTCATCTTTAGCCACATTTCTATTTTTGTCATTCTTTTCCTACATACATATTTATACTTGGCTAATTCTGCTTAAGCTTTGGCTAAATATTTTATTCCTCTTAAGTTAAACGATATTTCAGATAAGGTTTCAGCAAAGTGATAACTTAAAATGGAACCCATTTCCTTTGATCTAGGGCAAATGTAGAATATACCTAACTGTACTTACCATGAAAAATGAATGTACATATAGGGTCGTATTTTCAAAAGGTTATGCACGTAAGTCCTGTGGCTTTGCAAAAGGTGCGGTACCGGGATAGGGTGGGGGTGGGGCAGAGTGGGGCAGGGCCAGAGGCCTCTGCACGGCCACTGGACCGGGGATTGTGCACTGGCAGTTGGCCAGCGCATGCAAAAAAAAAAATAAATCATCAAAGGTAGGGGGAAAGGGCGGGGGAGGTAGGGGAAGGGAAGGTGGGTTGGGAGGGGGTAAGGAAGTTCCCTCTGAGGCTGCTCTGATTTTGGAGCAGCTTGGGAGGGAACAGGGGAAGGCAGCACGGCTTGGAGCGAGCTCGGCACGCGCAAGATGCACAATTGTGCATCCCTTTGCACGCGCCGACTTCAGCTTTTATAACATGTGCGCGCCTGCGTGCGCGCGCACCAGGTAGCGCAAGCACATGTAGGCTGTGAGCACATGTTATAAAATCTACCCCATATTGAACACAAGATAATATACTTACCAAAGTTTTGTTTAAGACAAGTTTGAAGCTTTTGTTAGCAGTAGTACTAATTGTCAGGCTCAATATCTAAGATTAAAGTCTTGATAATTTGTGTGTTGTGAGTGTGGACCTTTGGAATGAGATGGAGTTGGCACAACCTGCAGGACCCCACCATTGGCTGGCAGAGCTGGATGAGGCAGAGGCCCAACTGGAACTTCATCTATACTAGCCCTCATTCCCCTTAAGTTGAGCCCTTGGGTGCTGGGACCAGCAGGTCTTAGGCGGGGGCCTCTGCTGACCTGGAGATCCATGGAGAAAAGTTGGTCATAGGCCAGGACCTATAGAAGGTGCTTCAGGCATAGTTATTGAGCAGGTGATGGTCGAGAGAGGCAGAGTTTGGACATGGTCAACAGTCGGGAAATGGTCACTAGCAGGCAGAGTTCAAGCATAGTCAGGATTCAGGCTGAAGTCAGAACCAAATATCCACCTAAGGGCAGGTGGGATGGACAGGCAGGCATGGAGGCGAGGAATACACAGAGTTGGACAGGCAGGACACTGAAGACACCGAAGAGCTGAAGAACTAAAGACTGACCACTAATGAAGTCCAGAAGAAGAGCTGAAGACTGACAAACAAAGACTATGGGAACAAGGAACAAAGGAGACCAGGAACTGAAGAGATGAAGGCCAGGAATGCTGAGACGAAGACCAGGAACACTGAGACAGAGAACAGGAACAGATGAGACAAAGATCAGGAACGCTGAGGCAACTCACTCTACTTCTCAGTTGTGGACCTATTCCAAAGCATGGAGGAGCTGCAGTAGTAGTCTACGTATGTGAGGTCATCATAGGGTACCATTGGTCATTTCCCATCGTGAGTGGCAATGTCAGGCACACAAGCGCACCTTAGGAGGGACCAAGGAAGCAGCGGTGCACATCGTGAGCAGGAGAATGTAGTGGTCTGCCGTGTGTCCATTTGGAAGCTTTCCCTGGTGTTGGGGTGTTTTCTACTGGGCTCGGGGCTGGAATTAAGTTTGGCAGTCTGCAGGTCTGCCCATGGACCGCAAAACACAACATTGAGTCATGGCTTATAAGTTTCATACTTGCACTAATTCAACTTTTTTGTCTATAGGTATTATTTATAAAGTAAAGAATTAGAGTTTACTGATTATTTTAACTTGAAAGTCATCCATTATTAGATGGTGAATACTGCACCTCCCTTTTTCTTTACTGATAGAACAGACCATGCCATAGCATATTAATCAGCGCATTTATCAATGTCAGAGTTGTAATACCCCCATGTTTCTCTAACTCTGCATGAAAAGTCATTAATTTTATACCACATTTTTGCCAATATTGTTTCCAGTTCACTTATCAGAATCTGCTGCTGGATTGACAATGTAAACTTGTTTTTGTGAGTAAGAAGACCAAGAATTAAGATAAAAAATAGATTTTTATTTAATGGGCCACTAATTTCAATTATAGCTGCAATCTGAGGACTTTGATTTCAATAGCTTCTTCTGTAGATTATGCAAATATTTAATTATCAAGAAGAATAATACTGGTTTGTCACTGTATTAAAAGTTGATGCTTACAGTCCAATTACTTAAATGTCAAAGATTTGCAAGATCTTTTTTTTTTTTTATTACTTACAAATAATATAAACCTACTAATCATTTGGTATGAACTTTAATCCTTATAGTGGCCTTAATAATGTTGCCAAATCTGTAATTTGTAACAGCTTTTACATATCATATTTAAAGGTCTTTTAGTAACATTTAAATGCTCACCAGAGGTTTTCTGCACAGTCCTCTGTACTCACTATTTCAAAGATAAGGTGGCACAAGTCACTGTAAATGATTTCTCTTTACCTACATAAATAAATGTTCAGCTAAAATTGGTATGGGAGGTAGTTTTGATCTCAGAAGTGTTAAGAGGATTTCCAGTGTGCAATAAGTCTAGGATTAAAGATAGTCAGTGCTGTGCCTTTCAGACGCCTTATGATTGATTTGATTCCAACTAGAGATGTCCTCAAACTGGTCTGAAATATAATTTGGATAGTCAGCAAAGCATTTATGATGGACCTGCCTCAGATTAAACATTTCCTATTTGAATTGAGAGATGTATTTTGTAGTTGTTCATGCAATTTTCTGGTTTATTATATGTTTGGAAGTTTGTAAACATTTAGTTCTGGCCTGCTGTTTAAAGCATGGATTTAGGAGCCAGCACTCCCACTGCATCTTCCTTGCTCTGGCCACAGATTTTCTGCATCACTTCTCTTAGTGCTTTCTTCTCCCTTGTATTCTTTCTATTTTAAACAATCTGTCATTTTTACTGAAATTGCAAACAATATGCTGCATAAAAATATGAAATACTTGATTAGTTCTCAACTTGCAAACATATTGTATAATTTAATAATGTGCATGCAAGTTTTTAGACAAACAGAACGTGTTACTGTAGCTGCAGAAATGTCATGATAAAATTTCAGAAAGGCTTTACCTATATATAGAATGTGTATGTAGTACAGCACCATTTCTTATTATGGTGAATAATACTACATATCCCTATTATATCCTTATTATGATGTTTTCATGTAACATAGATAATCAGGTCTACCTTTCCTAGATCACAAAACATGAAGATTAATCAACTATTTCATACTTTTTAGAAGGCTGCTTACATTGATGTTCAATATATGAAAACATTTACACAAACTAAGCCCATGGTGTTTTTTTTAACTATTTCAGTTAACCTAGCTAATTTGTGCAGGGATAATTTAGATGTTTGGGCATGCTAGAACAGCATAATTTTTTAACACCCCAGAAAAGCGGCCAGCATGCTTTTATGCCTCTTCGATTTTCCACTCTTATCAGTGAAAGAAAACAATTTTTTATGGTGAATGATGCTCTGCTAGATACAAGTGACAGTGAAGACAGAAGTCAAAGCGCCTCAAAAGATGAATCAGAATGAGTAGAAACTGAGAAAGTTCACCAGCACAAAAATATGCTGCTGGCTGTCCTAGGGTGTACAATTTGTGCAGCATTCACTTATGCTGCTATTCTATTAGGCTCTATCAGTGAAAGAAAACAAATTTAGGCCTGGATTCATCATTTATCGTAGAATGATGAATCCAGTGAAAATGAGGGGTGGGGGCGTGAAGGGGGGGGGGCGGGCCTGCGAAAGATGGTGCTATTTGGCTCGCTACTGCCGACGATAACATTGGTAACGTTATCGCCGGCAGCGAAGACACCACCGACTCCTCCCTCTCCCCACCCCGACTCCTCCCCTCCCCCTAATTTGCATTATATCGCATGCAAAAAGGCCCTTTTTACATGAGATATGCCTTATTACGTGTGTTAGGGCCCTAATGCACGCGATAAAGCTTTAGTGAATGACCCCCTTAGTTGGTGAATTAATTGATGCAATATTAGACACAAGTGTCAGACTGCAGATAGATGTTAGAGAACCTCCAAAGATGAATCAGGATGAGCGGAAATTGAGAAAATCATCAGGGAGCATATTTTTATGCTGGTTGTTTTAAGGTGTACGACATGTGGAGCAAAACTGAAGGGGCTAAAGAAGTAACATTTTCTGGAATCAAAGGTCATTAAACATGAAGAAATGTCACAGAATTGTAGCTTACTGTGATCATGTACACTGATTGTGCAAGCCTTTAAAACCTCCACTGGAACATTTTTATGCTGCTATATTTTAGACTCTATCAGTAAAAGAAAACACATTTTTATGGTGAACAAATTGATAGTCTGTTAAACATAAGTGTCAGAGTGCAGATGGAAGTCAAAGTACCTCAAAAGATGAATGAGGATGAGATTACTATACCCATTTGATTTACATGGCACAGTGATTACTTTTTTTTGTAATAATATATCTTACTACTACCTATTGTCATTTTTTGTTTTTATGTTCTTGATCTTTTATGTTTTTACTAGCCGTTAAGCCTGTAGCAATGGGCTACATTTAAAAAAAAAAAATTCGGTCCATTTCCTTCCCACTCATTCTCCTTCCCACTCCCTCCCCCTCATTCTCCCTCCAACCTCTATTCTCCCTCCCTCCCTCTCACCTTCCCCCCTCTAGTCTCTCTCCCTCTCACCTTCCCCCCCTCTAGTCTCCCTTCCTCTCACCTTCCTTTCTCTCCTCCCTCCCCCCCCCTCCCCTCACTCTCCTCCATCCCCCCCCCTCACTCTCTCCTCCATCCCCTCAGTCACTCCCTCCCTCCGTCCTCCCTCACTCTCTCCTCCCTCCCCCCCCTCCCCTAACTCTCTCCTCCCTCCCCTCCCTCTCTCCTCCATCCCCCTCCCCTCACTCTCCTCCATCCCCTCCCCCTCTCTCCTCCATCCCCTCAGTCACTCCCTCCCTCCCCCCTCCCCTCACTCTCCTCCTCCATCCCCTCAGTCTCTCCCCCTCTCAGCTCATCCACAACCGGCAGATGGAAGATCTCCCGGGGGGGGGGGTTTCTCTCCCTCCCTCGTGCACGCCGCTCTTCCCAGCGCCATTTTTTTGCGCATGCGCGGTAGGGCTGCTCTATACTGCGCATTTGCGGGCCATCAGTCAGAGCCCATTTATAAGGTAGATATTTTATCTTAATTATATATATTGTTTTAACCTGTAAACTGTTTTGATCAATACATTTCAAATTGATTTATTTAGGAGGCCAAATAATTCGGCGAAGATTCATGTATTCGTGGGGAATCGCGATACGTTTCGCTTCCCCACGAATACAATGAATATGGCAACATCCGTTGCGGATTGCCAATACGCAGGGACTGAATGCACACCCCTAGAAAATTATTAATTAGTATTTTAAACTGATTACACTATCAAGTAGCAAGATTGCACATGACATTGTATCTGAGCACTTTTCCTCCTTTATTTTTCATTTTTTACCTGATCCACTTATGGGAAACCTGTAAAATGAGAGAAAAAAAATAATGAATAGATTAAACCTTTTCTTGGAAGAGGTTTTGTAATTAGCTAATTCTTTGTAATTTAATCAAAACCCTCCTGATTTCTGATGGTGAGAGGAAGGAGTCAAGAGGGTTAGGGGCAGAATTAGTCAACTTCAAGTAGCTGGACTATCTTCAGTTTAAGGAGAAATTTATTAAACACAGCATCAAGGTTTGATTGTTACTATATTACTATCATATTTTTTAGTTTCTTTGAGAAAAAATGTTATATTCTGTATAAAGGTTGACATGATTTATTCTCTTACATTAAGTTAGGGCTTCCCAAACCTGTCCTGGGGACCCCACATCCAGTATCCATAGTGAATATACATGAGTTAAATTTGCATATATTGACTCTCTATGATATGCAAGTCATAATGAGTACATGGTCAATTAAACTGATTGACAGATGATATACGGATGACCGCAGCCAATCAGAATTCAATTACAGTCTAAGCCCTGCCCACTCATGCACCAAACTCCACCTATGCCCCTCCCACCCCCAAAAACTGAATGGATAAAGCCCCACCAAGCCCCACCCCAAACCATACCTCCTTCCACCCCAAGACTCATTCCCAGCCTGCCCCTGCTCCTGCCCCTTCCCCATCCCATGCCCATTATGCCCGTGCCACTCCCTTCCCATTGAAGTGAATGGAGGTGCTCCTCTCATGTTCTGCCCTAAGCCATAGCCCCTTTCATCCTCAAAACACACCCGATCCCCAACCCATACCCCCTATGATATCACCAGAAATGACCCTTGTCTGCCTTTTTATGACATCACCAGAAGTCCAACCCACCCCTACCTCCCCAAACGTTTGCCTACTAGAACCTTTATCAGAAATAGTTCTGTCAATTTTAATGAAGACAAAATTAGGGGACCCTGTCTATTTTTTTATGACCTCACCAGAGGTCCAAATAATTGCTACTGGGGGTGGTAACAGATATAGAAACAAGACTTTCTGACACCAGATTTAAAAGTTACTATCTGTGACATAGCAGGAAGCTCTCTCTCTTTCCCCCACCTTTTTCTCCTCTCCCTCAGTGTAAATATGCATTTCCATTGGCACTGCCTGGCAGACATTCAATATGAAATTTGAACAGATCTTTTGTAGTATACAAAAAGAATGATTAATAGCAGGGTGAATGGGAGCTAGAAACTCAGATAAGCAAAAACTGAATAAAACAATCCTCGAGTTTTTTAAAATACATATACAGCACCTACACAATAAAAAAAAGAATGTTTTAAAATTCTAAGAAAATATAGGCTGTGTTGCTTTGCAGATTGAAAGTGGTTTTCGCATATAGCATTGTTAGTCTTTTAAGCTACCTACTACCACTGGAGGGGAGAGAGAGAGAGAGAAAGAGAGAGAATAGGGTGTAGCGGCCACTTTGACATTCAGAGTGAGATATATGAACATAACAGTGCACTCTTGTGAAGATTTGATGTCCTTCGGAGTGAGGAAACTCACCCAAGATGAGATTTGTACAATGTTCTCTCAATCTAGCTTGATGTTACCTAATTAGAGAGTCCATATCTAAATCTCACCTCGAGTATCTAAGTGGACCTCCTATAGAGGTATAAATAGCTAACTACTATAAGAACTGTATAGCTAGTCACTCTCTCTATCTCCCAGTGGTGGTAGATCAGAATTACAATTGTGGCACTTACTGAAAAACTATCACACTCTGCAGTAATACCTATGTGAAGTGCTAAGAGAGCACACTTTGCAATTAATAAGCTATTACCATAATACATGCTCCTTTTCCTATTGTATGCAATAGTTTGATGAATCTCGCCCTAAGTTTGACATGGCAAGAGCTCAGTGGATAGTTCACGTAGGGATAGATGTTAAAACATGCAGGCAAGTGTCCATGTGCATGTGATTTCCAGTGCACGCACATGGATGCACCAGTTTTATAACATGCACATGTTGCCGCAAGCAAGTTATAAAATCCAATGCACATGTGCACCTGATTTTGTATCTGCATGCGGGTGCTCGCCTGCACACATGGGGGAGGGGAATATTTCAACTCACGCGTGGTGACACGATCAGGACTTTGCCCAGTTCTCTCCCACTCTGCTCCAATTGCGGAGCAGACAGGGAGGGAACTTCCTATCCCCCTAACTCACCTTCCTCCCTTTTCCCATCTCCACCCCGATCCCTAAATCCACCTTAACCCATTTTTTTTTTGTTACAAAAATTACCTGCTCCTTTGAGCAGAAGTAAGTTACATGTGCCGGCCTGCTGCCGATGCGTGCTTCACCAGGCAGTTCAAAATGGTACTGACCCAGCTGGTCCCTGGCTCCGGCCCACCCCTTTTCAAAGCCCCGGCTCTTTTGCACGTATTGGGAGATACGCGCATGGCTGCGCCAGTTTTAAAATGTGCTCGGTGCGCGCACGGCCCGGCCATGCGTGCATCCCCCCGTTTTTGCACGTGTTGGGCTTTTAAAATTTGGGCTTCAGCTTGTTTATATTCATCCCAGCATTTTAGCAAATTGTTCTCATAGTGCTTCACTCACAACTTGCCTTCCTCCCTGATAGCAGCTAGAGAGGGAACTAAAACTGAGTTTTGTTTTTACAACAATTTTTTTGTATCGCAGTTTCCCTTAGGGATCAGTATATTTGTGTATATATATATATATACACAAATATACTGATCCCTATATATATATATATATATATATATATATATATATGTAAAAAAAAAAACCCAAAGAAAACTTTGGGAAAAAAGAAAAAAAGCACTACCACTTATAAATTCACCATACAAAAAAATGTTATTATTTTCTAAAATGATAACACTTTATTAAAAATACAATGGAATATTAATATTTCAATTTTTACATAAAACCCTAATATAGATATATTGTTAATTACTTCATTTCAACATAATGACAATTATCAACAAATGTTATTTTGAACCCAACTACTGTTGGCTCTCAACTCTGTTCTACTTTTTACCTCAATCTTTCCCTTAATTCCTTTTACATCACCAAATTTTTTTTTATATTGTTGTTAGTCTTTTGTAATGGAAAACACCACTCTATGTTAATGATCCTAACATTTGGATATCCAAAAACATGGTTCTAAATCCCTTATTTGTGGTGTATCCCACTTATATCATAGTGGGACAGAAGATATATTATATAAGTGGGGTGTCTTCTGAAGGGGAAGGAGATAACGTGTGTTTTCCGGAGCAAGGCAACCAAGACCTGCTCTAGACACCTTGAGGTGGCAGACTGAGTGATTCCAGATGTCACTCTGAGCAGTGTTTGGAAGGTGCCAGTAGCAAAAAAGGCCAGGGTCACAGTCACCTTGAGGTGTACTGGCAAGGCATGGCCCCTTTGGGTGATAGGTTGCAGGTAAGGCTCTAACATTTGGCAGAGGTACAGTATGTTTTCCTTATTAAATCTGAACCTGTGCATTACTTCCTCCTCAGACACATCCAAAAATTGTGAGTCTTGTAAACTCTATGTAAAGGGTAACTTCTCATTCTCAGCATTCTTCTTCTCCTCTCTCTTTCTCTTCTGAGCCATATAGAGCGTAGGACCCATGCAGCTATTATAAACATATTTAAAAGCGGAATGCCCAAGGAGAATTGATGTTCCTTCTGCTTATCACCTCCTGAGGCGAGGAGAGGACTTCAGAGGTCACCGAGAGCAAATCTAGGCTTCAGGCTCCACAGTGCTAGCTTCCAGAGACCCCACACCTCTTCAGCAGAAGAAGACCAGAAAGCTCAGCTGCATAAATTATAGTCCACAGAAGAGGACTCCAGAGGTCACTGTGAGCAAATCTCAAAGCTCCTTCCTATAAATTTATTTATAGATTTTAAACAGAAGAAATTTAATTCAAAACAAGAGTCAATAAGATGGGTAACTAAATAGATATAAGTAGATTAATTGCAGTATTTTGAGATTAATTGACGAACAAATATAAAATCAACCAATAGACTAAAAATATTTTGCATTTGCTTTACAGGCCTACTCCTTTAGAAATTTTAATTCAATATCAAGTCAACAAAATTAAGATGCAGTCATCCAGCAGCAAGACGGAGGCTTCCAGTCTACTGCAATGTGTTACTTTTGTGAGATTATCTCCCATCTGGCAGGAAGGTGTATTTGTATAATAGGTTCAAAAAGCTCTTAGCCCTCAGAGAGCAAGTCCTATCTCTGTAGACTAGAATGGCAGACCTGGAAAAGCTAAGGGAGACAAAGAGGCATATAGAGGAGACCTTCAAGGAAAAAAAATATAGCAGTCCCACCTCCAAGCTGGCACCTCTTGTGCGGCCTTGGAGAAGAAGGGATACCTGGAAGGAGAGTTTTACCTTGGTGAGGCAGGAAGCAATCCTATACCTAGGACCTGCACTCAGGGTGATGTAGTATCCTCTTGTACTGGGGATATGTCTCCTGGGGAACATGCCCAGGTGGGAAGGGTTAGAATTGCCATTGTAGTTGGTGATTCAGTTAGGAGGATAGATAGCTGGATGGTTGGTGGATATAAGGATTGCTTGGTAACTTTCCTGCCTGGTGAGAAGATGGCAGACCTCACTTACACATAGGAATTTGGGGAGGAGCCAACTGTCTTGGTACATGTTATTACCAATGACATAGGAAAGTTCAGGAGGGAGATTCTGGAAGCCAAATTTAAGATTCTAGGTAGGGAAGCATTTTGATAAATGATGACTGTTCCATGTGAAGGACCCCAGTGGCACGCAGAGCTCCAGAATCTCAATGCATGGATGTGACAATGATGCAAGTAAGAACGTTTTAGGCTTGTTAGAAACTAGGTATCATTTTTGGGAAGGGGGGCTTTTTCCAAAAGAATGGGCTCAACCAGAGTGGAACCAGGCTGCTGGCTCTAATCTTTAAAAAAAAGATAGCAGAGCTTGTAAACTAGATAATGGGAGAAAACCAACAGTCACTCAGAGCTGCATGGTTCAGAATGATGAATCTTTGAATGATACTAAGAGAACAATGAACTTAGGGCATCTCAGTAGAGAGGTTGCAATAAATACTAAAATAGACAAGGTGCCTTTAACTGAGAAACAGGTTGATAATACAAACAACAACATATTTAAATTGTGTGTATACAAATACTATAAGTATAAAAAATAAATTGGGAGAGTTAGAATGTAAAGCACTGGATGAAGAGGTAGATATTGTTATGACAGTGGACCCTTGTTTCGAGGTAGATGACTACCATCGAAGGGCAAGGCCTCTTGGACTGAAGAGACTTGCTAGAAGACTTCACCCTGGAAGCACGCAACCCCCCCAGGAGGAGCCCGTAGGGGTCCGGCCGCTGGGACTTAGGCGACTCCTCTGAAGACTATAGAAGGTCTGGATGCAGGCGCCTCCTGCAGGTCATGGGTTCCAGACGGCTGGCGCCTCCAGCAGGTCGAGACAGTCTGAGGACAGAGTCGAAGAAGAGTCCAAAGCCGATCCGAGAATCAATATACCAGCAGGATCCGAGTCCAGTCCAGGGTCAAAGCAGGAGAAGGATCCAGAGCCGTACCGGGGTCAATCCAGGAGAAGGGTCCAACGCCGTTCCGGGGTCAAGCCAGAAGAAGGTCTAACGCCGTACCAGGATCAAGCCAGGAGAAGACACGTCCACCACTCCAGAGGTCAGAAGCCAAGAATCAATCCACGGAGCAGGGGAGAAGAGCGGGATGAAGAACGAAGAACCAGGAGCCAGGAACACATTCAGGCAGGAACCTCAATACCAAGGCAAGAACTGAATGCTCAGCCCTTGCCTTAAGTACAGTAAGCCAGGGGAGGAGCTTCAGGGGAAGCCATGACACTTCCTGTCATGGCTCCTTTAAGAATTTCCTTCAGCCGCGTGCGCGGCTCTAAAGAGCAGAGGAGGAGGAGCCGGATCGCCGAGGAGCCACGCTGCCGACTCAGAGATGGCAGCGGCTGAGAGAGAGAGAAGAAGGGCTGCCTGCCCCCGCAGGCACCCTCAACCATACCTGGCGATCCGGGTGAGTTAGTTTTGCTGCGCCCATCAGCCTTGCCTCAGTCGCGGTCGGCCGCGGCTGGTGGCCATGACACCCGGTCCCGGTTGCGGCCTGCCACTGCCGACGCCACTAACAGTACCCCCTCCTTTAGGCCTCCCCCTAGAAGGTTTGGGTTTACCAGGGTGTTTTGAATGAAAGTCTTTGAGCAACGATTTATCCAATATATTCTTTGCCGGTTCCCAAGAGTTCTCCTCAGGGCCAAATCCCTCCCAAGCCAGGAGGTACTCCCAAATGGTGCCCCGTTTCTGGACATCCAACACCTCACGCACTTGATAAATAATCTCATCCATGGTGCGCAGGCTCAGGCGGTTTCTGACAAGGCCACCTGAGGATCAATGGTTTTAGAAGAGACACATGGAAAGAACTGTGAATGCGCGATGAAGCAGGTAACCAAATTTGGTAGGTTACTGGACCTAATTGTCTCAATACCGGAAACGGACCAATATACCGAGGAGCCAGTCTCGTGGAAGGGACCCTCAGATGGATATGCTGGGTGCTGGGCCACACCTTCTCCCTGTGATGAAACTGAGGAGCCTGGCGTCGATGTGGATCAGCAAATTTCTTAGCAGAACGGGCTGCTCTCCATAGCATCTTTTGAGTATGAGCCCAAAGTTGTTTCAGTTGTGTAGCTGTTAACTGAGCTGCTGGCGATGGCACAGGTAGGGGTACAGGCAAGGGCGGACGGGGTTGACGTCTTCCCAGGTGGTACCGTGAAGGTAGCGGATAGGATGATATGGGCCGGATCAATGATGTGTTGTTCCGGATCCTCAATATCCTCTGTGGAGAATGAACGAGATAAGGGGTCAGCCTTAATGTTCTTGTCAGCAGGGCGATACCGTAATTGAAAGTCGAAGCGAATGAAAAAGAGTGCCCAACGGGCTTGACATGGGTTTAACCGTTGAGCTTGTTGTAAATATGTTAAATTTTTGTGGTCAGTAAAGATGGTTATGCGATATTGGGCTCCCTCCAACCACTGTCGCCATTCTTCTAGTGCCATCTTGATAGCAAGAAGCTCCTTATCTCCAATGGAGTAGTTATGTTCTGCCGCTGAGAATTTCCTGGAGAAATATGAACAAGGATGCGCTGCTCCTGATGTGGTCGTCTGATTCAGAACAGCTCCAACTCCCTCAGCCGATGCATCAACTTCAATGATAAATGGGCGCTTGGGTCGGGAAGCTGAAGACAGGGTTGTCAAAGAAAGGAGTCTTTAAGGGCTTGAAATGCTTCCTCGGCCTCCACAGGCCATGCCTTGATGTTAGCTCCTTTTCGAGTCAGAGCAGTCAGAGGGGCGGCTAATTTAGAAAAATTCTGGATAAAACTGCGATAATAATTCGCGAAACCCAGAAAACGCTGAAGCACACGCAGTCCATTAGGCTGAGGCCATTCTTTAATGCATTTCAGCTTGGCGGGATCCATTTGAAATCCTTGTTTAGATATAATGTAACCCAGGAAAGGTAAAGACTCTTTTTCAAAAATACATTTTTCAAGCTTAGCATACAGTCTGTTCTCCCCTTAGCTGCTGTAATACCTGAATGACGTGTTGTCTGTGTGCTTGCAAATTGTCCGAGAAAATAAGAATGTCATCCAAATAGACCACAACACAGATGTAAAGCAGGTCTCGGAATATTTCATTAACAAAGTGTTGGAATACTGCAGGGGCATTAGTTAATCCAATCGGCATAACCAGGTATTCATAATGTCCATCTCTAGTATTAAAAGCAGTTTTCCATTCATCACCTTCACGAATTCTGATTAGATTGTAGGCCCCTCGGAGGTCTAATTTGGAAAATATCTGGGCCCCCTGTAAACGATCAAAAAGTTCAGCGATCAAAGGCAATGGGTAGCGATCTTTGATGGTGATAGCATTGAGTCCACGGAAATCAATACATGGCCTCAGAGTTCCATCCTTTTTTCCTACAAAAGAAGAAACCAGCTCCGGCTGGTGAAGTAGAGTGTCAAATGAACCCCTTTTGTAGATTTTCCTGAATATAGCCGGTCATCGCCTGAGTCTCTGAAGCAGATAATGCGTAGACCTTCCCTCGGGGAGGCAAGGCTCCTGGAACTAAGTTAATGGCACAGTCGAACTCTCGATGCGGAGGCAAGATATCAGCAGCCTTTTTAGAAAAGACATTTGCAAATTGACTATACGGTGCGGGCAGACCTTCAAGCCGTGCGATGCAGATGTGGCTGTCGGTTGGTATGGATCCCCGTAGACAAGTCTCCTGACAAGCAGATCCCCATTGCAGAAGTTTCAGGGTTGTCCAATCAAACTGAGGGTTATGACGTTGTAACCAGGGAATACCCAATACCACGGGTTGTATGGCTCTCTGGATGACATAAAACAAAATTTGTTCGCAATGTTTGGGGCCGATGTGACACTCCAGAGGAACAGTCTGATGGGTTATCCTCCCTGGTAGAGGATCTCCATGAATAGAGGATATGATCAATGGCGTGGGGCAAAGTTGAAGAGGAATATGGAGTTTCTCCACGATATCTTGAAGGATGAAACTCCCACCTGCACCGGAGTCTACTAAGGCCATGGTGGAGAATTGGAGGTCCTTTAGTGCCAAAGAGATCCGAAGAGTGAGTGGGGGAGCTGGAGAGGTACTGCCTAGGGTTACTCCCCCGCCGGAGCCTAGGCTTTGAAGTTTCACAGACGGATCGGGCCACGGGCTATGAGGTGACCCGTTCTTCCACAGTACATGCAGAGGCCTGCACGACAGCGTCTTTGTCGTTCCTCAGGAGAAAGAGGACCATGCTCCAGTTGCATAGGTTCTTCTATATTTCCTCCAGATGCAGATGTAGGTTGTGAGACAGTCGGTACTGGACGAGGAGAGTTCCAAGAGCTGGTTCTTCTGGAGTTAGCTCCCTCACGAGCTCTTTCTTGCAGGCAATGGTCTATCTGGGTTACTAAGTCTATGATAGCCTCTAAGGACCTTGGTAGTTCACGAGCTGCCATCTTGATCTTTGACGACAGACCCTCCAGGTATATAGAACGCAAGCAGTTCTCCTCCCAGTGAAGTTCCGAAGCCAGTGTTCTGAACTCGAAGGTGTAGTCTGCGAGGGCTTGGTTTCCTTGTCGCAGTTGCAAAAGTTTAGAATCGGCTACTACCTGCTTCCCAGGATCATCAAAAACCGCGAGGAAAAGTTCCAGGAACTTTTGAAGATCTTGCAGGATTGGATCTGATCCTCGCCAATAGGGAGAAGCCCATGCCAGGGCCTTCCCTTCCAAGAGCGACAGAATGTAAGCAGTCTTAGTGAGATCGTCTGGAAACGAAGAGGCATGGAGTTGAAAATGCATGCTGCACTGATCGATGAATTTTTAACACAACTGAGGATCCCCTGCATAGCGTGGAGGTATGGGTAGCGGAATTGTAGTTCGGGCGGTGCTTGACGCCAACGCTGGCACAGCGGCAGAGGCAGCATGATCAGCTGCCATGGAGTCCAGATGTGCATTAAGTCGTTCTAGAGATGAAGCCATGGATTCCAGAATACGTTGTTGTTCCATGACCCTCTGAGCTAGTCCTGGAATGGCTTGCCGAGCCGAGGCCTCTGCCGGGTCCATGGCCTTGGTATTCTGTTATGACAGTGGACCCTTGTTTAGAGGTAGATGACTACCATCGAAGGGCAAGGACTCTTGGACTGAAGAGACTTGCTAGAAGACCACCCTGGAAGCACGCAACCCCCCCAGGAGGAGCCCGTAGGGGTCCGGCTGCTGGGACTTAGGCGACTCCTCTGAAGACTGTAGAAGGTCTGGATGCAGGCGCCTCCTGCAGGTCGTGGGTTCCAGATGGCTGGTGCCTCCAGCAGGTCGAGACAGTCTGAGGACGGAGTCGAAGAAGAGTCCAAAGCCGGTCCGAGAATCAATATACCAGCAGGATCCAAGTCCAGTCCAGGGTCAAAGCAGGAGAAGGGTCCAGAGCCGTACCGGGGTCAAGCCAGGAGAAGGGTCCAATGCCATTCCGGGGTCAAGCCAGAAGAAGGTCCAATGCCGTACCAGGATCAAGCCAGGAGAAGACAAGTCCACCAGTCCAGAGGTCAGAAGCCAAGAATCAATCCAAGGAGCAGGGGAGAAGAGCGGGATGAAGAACCAGGAGCCAGGAACACAGTCAGGCAGGAACCTCAATACCAAGGCAAGGACTGAATGCTCAGCCCTTGTCTTAAGTACAGGAAGCCAGGGGAAGAGCTTCAGGGGGAGCCATGACACTTCCTGTCATGGCTCCTTTAAGAATTTCCTTCAACCGCGTGCGCGGCTCTAAAGAGCAGAGGAGGAGGAGCCGGATCACCGCGGAGCCACGCTGCTGACTCAGCGATGGCAGCAGCCGAGAGAAAGAGAAGAAGGGCTGCCTGCCTCCGCAGGCACCCTCAACCATACCCGGCGATACGGGTGAGTTAGTTTTGCTGCGCCCGTCGGCCTTGCCTCAGTCGTGGTCGGCCGCGGCCAGCGGCCATGACACCCGGTCCCGGTTGCGGCCTGCCGCGGCCGACGCCGCTAACAGATATAATTGGCATTCCAGAGATCTGATGGAAGGAGGATAATCAATGGGACTCTGTGATACCAGAGTAACAATTATATGGATCAAATTGGTTGAAAGGTGGCACTGAAAATTAAAGAGGACATTGAGTCAAACTGAATAAAAGTTCTGCAGGAAACAGAATACAATATTGAATCTTTATGGATGGATATTTCAGGAGAACAGGGTTATAAAATAGCAGTGAGTGTATATAATTTATTTATTTAAAGATTTTATATACCGACGGTCGTTGGGAACTTCTCATCGGTTTACATGAAAACGGAATGCAGCAAACATGCTTTACATAAAACAATGAACTGAAGTGATAAAAACATAGAACAAGAAGTGGAAAATTTAGGGCTAATAGGGCACTGTGATGGAGAAGAACTGAAATTTTATATAAAAAGAGAACTAAGTAAACTAAGTATATTTTTACATACAGGGTAAGTGCAAGCTGGGTAAATGCATAGAAAAGTATACATATAAAGATCTAAGTTGCGAACAATTGGAACAATTACCTGACTAGAATAAATAAACAGATAATGAAATGCTAAAATAAATTAGGGAAGCTAACAAAATTAGCTGAACAATAGTAATGGGTGATTTAAATTACCCCAGTTTTGACTGGATGGATGTCATTCTAAAGAAGTAAAGTTCCTAGTTGAAATAAATGACTGTTTCATGGAGCAGCTGGTACAAGAACCAACAAGATGTGAAAGTAATTTAGACCTACCCTATAATGAAACACAGGATTTAGTGTGAGAATTAACAGTATTGGGGCCACTTGGGAATAGTGATCACAATATGATCTAATTTGAATTAATAACTGGAGAGAGGACACTAAAGAAATCTACTGTGACAGCATTTAACTTTCAAAAATGATAACATGAGGAAAATGGTTAGAAAAAACTGAAAGGAGCAGCTGCAGAAAAGAGTTTACATCCAGTATGGACCTTGTTTAAAAATAATCTCAATCTTCCATAAATCGTGTACAGAATGAAAGGATGTGATAATTCACCACTAATAATCCTAATCTTCTAAAACCTTAAATTTGATTGATTGTGACCCTCATAATAGGCATCATAGATGAAGATGTTTTCACATTTGCAAACTATCTGCAAACTATCTGCAAACTATCTGCAAACTATCTGAAACCCACACATTCATTTTTTTTAATGTTCTTTTTGCAATGAAAAGTTCACTTATCTGTTTATTAAAGTCCTGGAATCATAACAGTGAAGCTTGAAATAGTCTTGTGTTTGCCCACATAGCCCAACACAGGTCCATATTTTGGATGTTACTGACCTTCTTCAGGGTATGGTCACTCATTTCTAATTCAAAAAGTACACAGGTAAAAACATATTGTATCTACCACTGAAAAGGTAAAATGGATTGCATACTGCTTTCTTCTAACTATCCAGCATAATGGTTTCCTCGGACGTGATGTCAATACATCATGGCCTCATTTCCCTTTTATCTAACTCGACTGTCAACCATCATCAAGAAGTACCAATTGATTTCATTCTTCAGCCCCCTGGGAGCAATGGTATCAAGATGAAAAATCCAGAACTGCTCCCTAAGATTTCGGTGAGTGTCATGATCGCCACCATGAGAATTTTTATTTATTTTTTCTACTACCCGCTACTAGAGATCTTGAAAAAGGTGCGAGTGTTCAATACAGTGTTGAACTAATGGAGCTTGTAAGTGGCAATGCAACTCCGATGTTCAATTAAATGTGTGGACACCTTCCATCATCTGTTCTCTATATACTTCTTAGGACATGAACTCTCAATCATATAAACTATGTGTGGTCATACAATCTGCATAAACATTGGCACTGAGAACATCTCTCCATGTATCACTGCTGATAACCAGACTCCCACTAGCAGGTTAGAGACAATGCATTAATAAGGAAGGCGAAAAGAGAATTTGAAAAGAAGCTTGTGGTGAAAGCAAAAACTCAAAATAAATACGTTTTCAAGTATATTTGAAGTAGTAAGCATGCAAGGGATGTAATTGGACCATTACATGATCAAGGGGTAAAAGGGGCTTTTAGGGATAGAAAAGCTATAGCAGAGAGACTAAATGAATTATTTGCTTCAGTCTTCCCTAAGGAAGATGTAAGAGAGATATTCATGCCAGAAATTATATTCAAATGTGTTGATTCAGCAGAACTGAAACAAATCACAGTGTACATGGAAGATGTATTGGGGCAAACTGACAAACTAAAGAGTAGCAAATCACCTGGACCAGATAGTATACATCCAGAGTGCTAAAAGAAATGAAAAATGAAATTGCAGGCCTACCATTAGTAATTTTTAAACTATGAATAACATCATCTATGGTACCTGAAGCCTGGAGGGTTACCAATGTAACAACAATTTTTAAAAAGGGATCAAGGGGGGATCCAGGAGACTAAAGACCAATTAGTCTGATGTCTGTGCCAGGCAAAATGGTAGAAACTATCATAAAGAACATAATTGCTGATCATTTAGATAAGCATAGTTTAAGGGGACAAAGCTAACATGGATGAAGCCATGAAAATCTTGCCTCTTTTATCTGCTACATTTTTTTGAGGGTGTAAATAAACATATGGATAAAGATGAGCTAGTTGATATAGTGTATCTGAATTTCCAGAAATTATTTGACAAAGTCCCTGATGAGAAACTTCTTAGGAAATTTAAAAAGCCATGGATAAAGGGGCAGTGTTCCATTGTGGACTGGGAACTGGTTAAAAGATAGAAAACAGAGAGTAGGGCTAAATGGTAAGTTTTCCCAATGGACAAATGTGACTAGTGGAGTGTCCCAGGGATCTTTTATCATATTTATAAACATCCAGGAAATGGGAATTATGAGTTAGGTGATCAAATTTGCTGATAACACAAACTTATGCAAACTTGTGAAATCACAAGAGGATTGTGAGAAATTGCAAGAGGACCTTGCAAAGCAAGGAGATGGGGCATGCAAATGGCAAATGAAATTTAATGTGGACAAACACAAAATAATGTACCAAGGGAAGAGTGTTTCAAATTATAGCTACACAATGCAAGGTTCCATATTGGGTGTCACTATTCAGGATCTAAGCATCATTGCTGATAATACATTGAAATCTTTTGCTCAGTGTGCAGCAGCAGCCAAGAAAGCCAATAGAATGCTAGGGACTAAAAAGGAAAGGAATAGAGAATAAACATAGAATATCATAATGCCTCTGTATTGCTTTCATGGTGTGACCTCAGCTTGAATATTGTATGCTTTTCTAGTCATAACATCTTAAAAAAGATATAGCAGAATTAGAAAAGTTTCAGAGAAGAGAAAACAAAATGATAAAGGGGATGGAATAGTTTCCCCATGAAGAAAGACTAAAGAGGTTAGGTCTCTTCAGCTTAGAGAAAAGACGTCTGAGGGGAGATATGATAGAGGTTTATAAAATAATGAGTGGTATGGAACGAGTAAACAGTAATTGGTTGCTTACTCTTTCAAAGAATACAAAGACTAGGGGACATACAATGAAGTGACTAGTTGGTACATTTAAAACTAATAAGAGAAAATGTTTTTTTCTCAACACATAATTAAGCTCTGGAATTCATTGCCAGAGAATGTGGTGAAAGCTATTAGCGTAGCTGCATTTAAAAAAGGTATGGACAGGATCCTGGAGGTAAAGTCCATAAATCGTTATTAAAGTGGAGTTGCAGAAATCCACTATCTACCCTTTGGGATCCTGTCAGGAGCTTGTGACCTGGATTGGCCACTGTTAGAAACAGGATACTGGGCTTGATGGATCTTTGGTCTGACCCAGTATGGCAAGTCTGTGTTCTTATATTCTTATGTACTTCTCATAATGCTGAGCTTCCTGCAGACTACTTGTTGTTCTGCATAGAGGTAGAAAGCTTTCTATAGCTTGTTACAGGTTTTTTTTTCCAGTACTGAGAAATTAGGAACTCTGACACCCAAGATAATTACTAGCTTTCTATTTTACCTGTTTTGACCTCTTTTGAGGCATTTTACTTGCATTTCAAAAAATCTTTAAAAAATAAGCATAAACAAACAACCAATCTCAGAGGGTGAATTAAACTTTCTAAGACTGATGACTGAAATCATTAAGGCACAGTTTGATAGGACATAAGGCAATGACAAACAATATGATGAAGTCCCGGTGCTTTTCTTTAAGAGATCCTTATATATAATTAAATAAAATGTCAGGTGAACATATGCTCCTGCTTATGTGAGAGAAATACATTACATATGCTTTACAGTTTTTTTTTCCAGCATGAAAAACTTGGATTATATAACCTATTCCAGTCTACAGTTAACAGATCTGCCTGTAACATTTCTTCATACCATGCCTCTTCCCGTAGGTCACAAGAAATGCAAAATACATGAAGATGTCTGCATAGCATTCATTGGAAGGCAGAGAAAAAAAGAGAATGAGAACGAATTTACCATGTAAGTGAAATTAGAAGTTTTAAGGTGCTGTGAGTCTGGTAGAAAACTGACAAAAATATCAAATACTTCATGGTTTTCAACATCCACAGTGGGAACAGTCTGTGAATACAGACAAATTAAAAGCAACAAATTAAAAGCAACAAATACAGACAAATTAAAAGCAAATTAAAAACAACACCACCTTTAATTGTGGCTAAACTATATTGTCATAAGACTATTGTCATGGAAAATATGGAAAGACTGTTGAATGTATGGATGAAAGAGAAGATCTAGTGTGATATTCCAATAAGAAAAATGATAATCCAGGCAAAGGAATGCAGTCTTTTTGGACATGGCCATTTTTAAACATACGCGAGTATATGCGCACATGTTATAAAATAGCCTGGATGCATGTATATGTGCACCCCAGTTTATATGGCCAGGTGCATGTGTGCACAAATGCTGCTTGGACTGCGTAAGTGGAGGGATTTCAATAGATATGCGCACCAACTAGAGCCCATTTTTCCAGTTCATTTTCAGTTCACCCAGTTAACCTATTGGCCTTCCTACCCTGCGTTAGTTTGCCTACCTTTGACCGTGTTAGTCCAGACCCCCTAAACCTCACTAATTAGGCTCTGTTTTTTTATTTTATTACTTGCACACTGAGCATAGCAGAAGTAAAGTTATGCACTAAGGTAACCTGGCGTGCACTTATGCACATAAATACTTGTGTGCTGGATTCATGCTATCGAGTCGGCCTGCCCATGCCCATACCCATGTCCCATCCAGACCATGCTCTTGCCCATGCCTTGCCCCTTTTTGGCAAAAATATTTTTGTGCGCATAACAGCACGCGTGGGTCCGAGACACGCACATATCTCCCATTTTAGCATTTCATTATCTGTTTATTTATTCTAGTCAGGTAATTGTTCCAGTTGTTTGCAACTTAGATCTTTATATGTATACTTTTCTATGCATTTACCCAGCTTGCACTTACCCTGTATGTAAAAATATACTTAGTTTACTTAGTTCTCTTTTTATATAAAATTTCAGTTCTTCTCCATCACGGTGCCCTGTTAGCCCTAAATTTTCCACTTCATGTTCTATGTTTTTATCACTTCAGTTCATTGTTTTATGTAAAGCATGTTTGCTGCATTCCTGTGCATGATTTTTTCTGAGTTGCTGAAGAAAATCATTGAATAAGAGAAGTACAAAATAGAACTTGTTTTTAATGTTGATATACTGTAACTGGCCTTTTCTATGAAAAATAACACGTGAATGATTTTCTACTGTTACTTGGGAAAGACATGTTATAAGAGGATTTGATACAACTAGTAGGGATGTCTGTTTGAAATAAATGGGTAAAACTTAAGAAATGTGCCTCCCAAAACAAAAGGAGGAGATCACACACATGAAACAAATATTCTTTGTCTCATTTATTTATGTTTCCTAATCATTTCAATGGCCCATTGAAGACTTTGGCTGATAAAAATAAAACAAAGAGTAACTATAGCAACTAATACTCACCTAAGTGACCTCACTGCTGTTATGTGCTCCCTCTCCAGGGACCATCGCTTGAGGGATAGCACAAGATGGCAGGATAGGACATAGGGTGGTCTTCTCCCTAGCTAGCCCTCTTCTCTGTAGGTTGGGCCTTTGGGTGCTAGGAGCCAGTAGAGTCGTGTGGTGACAGTACATGGGAAGTCTGAGAACAGGCTGGATCAGACAAGGCAATGAACAGTCTGGGTTAAGTGAAACCATAGATAGGCTGGACCAGGCAAAGCTGTGGACAGGCTAGATCTGGAAAGGCTGTGGACATGTTGGATATGGAGAAGCTATAAACAAGCTGATCAGGCAAGGCTGTCAACAGGCTGGATACAGAGAAATTGTAGACAGACTGCACCAGGCAAGGCTATGGACAGGCAGGATCTAGTAAGGCTATATACAGACTAGACCAGGCAAGGCTGTGAACAGGCTGGGCAAGTCTGGAACAAGGCTAGGTCTAGGAGCAAGCACAGGACAAGGACTGGGATAGGAAACACCGGACAAAGGGCAGGGACAAAGACATGACAAGACTGGAATAAGACTAGAAAGAACAAGGGCTGAACAAGGTAACATGGAACAAATACACCTGAAGACAGCTAGGCAAAATGCCCCTAGGCTAATTGGCAACAGAATAAAGCCAGACAGGCCATATGACAGACAAGGCAAGGGGCAAAAGATCTGAAAGCCATAAGGCAGGGCAAGGCAAGGAATGAAAAGGACAGATGGCCACAAAGCAAGGCAAGGCAAGCAAGGAATGTCCAACAGGCAAGGCCACTAGCACAGAGTGACTGAGATGTAAGATCACTGGTTCAGGATCCTTAGAGGATGGGACCACCTGCACAGGGTGCATGAAGGGATGACCCCATAACATGGGGTGTGTGGCACATGGAGCCCCTGACTCAGAATCCTTGGACAACTGTACCAATGGCACAGGGTAATCATTAGCAATAGCATAGGGTTTCTCTGAAGTGAGGCAACAGGATCAGTGTCTGATGCATGGAACTTGGTGGCAGGGCGCAGGGTGTCTGAGGCAGGGTGCAGGGTGTCTGAGGCAGGGCTCTCCTGGGTTTGAAGACCTGGAGCAGGAGACTCTCCTGAGCTAGGATGCTCCTTCTTGACTGGTTCTTCAGGAGCAGTGGCTTTCAGAAGCTGTGGCTTAGCTGCAACCAACAGAGATTCTGATGATTTTTCAATTCTGTCTGGATGAAAGGGCACAGCTGGTTAAGGCAGAGGAGAATAGTATGCATTTTACTAGCAATGTCTGGACCAGCATGAATGCAATAATTCTTACCTCTCCCTGACAGAACACAGGTGGGAACTGGCTGAGGCAGGGACTGGCAGTAGCTCTAGCAGAGATGGAGCATTAGGGTACAGTTGGGTTTTGCTGCACACCTGGTTGATGCATAGTCTCCAATCTGCATTCAATATTCTACCAGCCATAAGAAAGATGCTAGATGGTTAGCAGGATTCTTGAGGCAGGTTTCTTTGTGACACAGTGGTGCAAATATGATAAAAACAAAAGAAGATGGGGAGCTTTCAATGTATCCGGTGCTTTCTATACTTGCTACATCTGGTAGTAGGGATGCCCTGGGCCTGGGGCTCAATGACAATGGGAAACCTTTCCTGAAGAGCCTGATAGGTGCAGAAAAATTATGCCATTTCCAAACAAGCATGAAGGCTTGTTTGTTGTAAGAAGCCGGAATTTGGGATCCTCCAAGCATCTGATTTAAGATGTTGGCACCTGCTGGAATTCCACCTGTAAGATGCTGCTGAGGTAAATAGAGAAACAGGTACATTTTTGTGATCTGTCTCTGGAAAGAGTGATAAGGCAGCTGGAACAAATTGTGATGAAAATCAAGGATGCCAAGGAGGATCTGAGTTCAAGAAGGGCCACTCTGGGAAGGTTCATTGCTATAGTAAATATTCTCTTTGAAAAGTTAGAATGCTTCTGTAAGCAAGATGGAATGGAAGAAGTGTTGGATTTTCTGGATTTTTTTGCAGCAGCAGATGCAAGAAAGACTGAAATCTCTCACACAGAACAATACATACATGTTTGATACATTTTTTGATCCAAGGAGTCTCACCCTTCAGGCTCAAAGCCTCACATTCATGAAAGAGAATCAGGCAGTTATAGTGTTTTAACAGGAATGCTAAAGGCTGAGGCAGGGTGGAGATGTAACACATAAAAGAGTGGCAAAATTGGAAAATAGTGCAAGAAAGAGCAGCACCCAGTCAGCTATCACTTCCTCCACCACCTCACTACACCAAAGCCACATATCCTACTGGCCATAGTTAAAGCAGTTGGCTCACACCAGCAATGGAGACACCACCACATTTGTCTGTTTTAGGCTATCTCACAAACCTCATTGAGGACATAGACATTTTGGGCACACAAGTCTGGCCAGACTTAGCCAAGGTGGTTCAGCATTATCTTTTCTACCCATTAACCATTATGTCTCGTGAACATTTCTTCTTAGTGAGAGAGGACATCATGAGCCATCATCGCTCAAGGCAGGCACCAGATGGAAGAGCTGGTCTTTTTGAAAATTTGCCTTTGTTTCAGTTTCCAGAATTTTCATGCGAATGGCAAGATGATTGAAAGCACTTGGAAAGCCTTGCTGTCACTCTCTCTACCTGCCATGCCCCTGATGTACCACCTTAGTGGTCTTGATGCCACCTGCCTATTTGCCATGCCCAAGATGTACCCAAGGCTGGATATACAATTTAAGCCCCTAAAGGAAGTGTGGAGGGCCCCACAGAAATCATGGTGGGAAGGGGAGGGAGAGTACCCATTCCTCATAGGTTGTGGAGGAAGGAAGGCATACCCCCTTCCTTCCTAGATATCAGAGAGTGAGGGCTCAGTTTCTCTTTTCTCCTTGAGGTGTTTTTTTCCCCTAGAAAAAACATTTGAAAAAGGAAAATACAAGTTTCTCCTCCCACCCCCACCATTTTTATGGTTCTCTACATTATTTTTCTGTTGTACATCTCTAGGAAGCCAGCTTAATACCCCCACTCATCCAGTTTCTTGGTTATACTAGGGTATATTGTCTCCAAAATCCCTCATTTAGAGGGAAGAAATGCAGGCAGAAGAGAAAAGATGCATAGGAGTGACCTTTTCCATGTTTAGAATGTGATAAAGGATTCATTAGCAAGATAGAGTTAATTCAACAGCAGAAAATCAACAAAAGGAAAAGATTGTGTTCAGCTCAGAATACAAGAAAAGCTTTCTTAATAAAGCAAACCTCACAAATTATCAGGAAAGCCACAATGATATTCTGTCATGTTCTTATTATGACAAAAATGGAAATTAGTTTCACGTGAAACCTAAAATTCCATCCAGCAGCAAGATCGATTCAAATAAGGAATGTAATAAAATCTTATGTCACAAAAGTGATAAATCATTCTCTTGTAACAAATCTGACAAGTACCAAATGCTTCAACAGGAAGACAGACATTTTCTATGCCACTCTGCTTTGGTGCTTTGTCCCTTACCTTACACTTTAAGGGCCAGATATTCAAACCTACGCGCAGGCGTAGATTTGTGCGCTCAACACTGCGTGCACAAATCTATGCCCGATTTTATAACATGCGCGTGCAACCGCACGCGCATGTTATAAAATCTGGGGTTGGCGTGCACAAGTGGAAAGCCCTAGGGGAGCCCCGATGGATTTCCCCATTCCCTCCGAGGCCACTCAGAAATCAGAGCGGCCTCGGAGGGAACTTTTCTTCCACTCTCCCCCACCTTCCCCTCCCTTCCCCTATCTAACCCGCCCCCCAGCCCTACCTAAATCCTCCCCTATCTTTGTTTTCGAATTTACGCCTGCCTCCGGGCAGGCATAGCTTGCGCACACCGGCCAGCTGCCGGCATGTGAAACTCTGGCACAGCCACTTTGCCGGAGGCCTCGGTCCCACCCCTGGACCAGCTCCCCACCCACGCCAATGCCCCCTTCCCGCCCCCGGAGCGGTGCCCTGCCCATGACCCCACCCCCTTCCCGCCCCTTTTTCAAAGCCCCGGGACATACGTGCGACCTGGGGCTTGCGCGTGTCATCGAGCCTATGCAAAATAAGCTCAGCACGCTCAGGGACAGGTTTTCGGGGTTATGCATGTAAGTTATGCACGTAACCCTTTGAAAATGTACCCCTAAGGTTTTTTCTTCCAGTCAACATTGCTATCATTCCCAGACTTTGTACCATGATGGTCTGGCTGTCACTCAGCCTTGCTGTCATACCCCAGACTCTTAATCTTGGTGTGTTCTTCCCTTTGTGAGGGGAGGGGATGCTTTGTACTTCTCATCGTGACTTGATGTGTTCATGCCAGTCTTTTTGTCTCTTTGTCCTTTTATCGATGCCTTGGGATTTTTCCTACCAATTTTTCTGCTTCATTCCCCCTTCATGTTGCTTTAAATGTTGATGCCACTCCTGGTGCCATTTTGCCTCTCATGTTGTCTTTGAGGGTTCATGTCACTGTTATTGTTGACATTGTTTGAATCTTTAGAGCTTTCTTCTCCCTTTTGCTGCTTCATTGCTCCTCTGACAGTGCCTTTGAGAACTCCTGCCACTGTTGTTACCCTTTTGCTCCTTTATTGTGCCTTCGGATATTCATTCCACTTTTGGTGTCATGTAGACATAGTCTTGAACAGCTGGGATGCCTTCACCCTTCTGATGATGTCTACCTATCAGTTTCATTAGAAATGACTAGAAAATCCAAATTTGGGAGCCCAAAATATGCTGCTTTGCTTTCCCATTGGCTTTAATGGGAAACAAAAAAAGAATGAAATTAATAAATGATTTTTTTTTTGTTTGAAACAAATGAATCAAATGTAAGTGTCCTATGAAATGAATGATCAAGCTGAATGAAAATATTTCTTCTACTAACGACTAGAACGAGAATAAATTGTAGAGAAGGAGAAGTAGAATATAGAAGCTTAGCTCACCCTACATCATTTGAACAGAAAGTAACTGTCTAAGGGGGTCATTTTCTAAAGGGATCGAACGCAATATCTAGATTGGGGCAGGTTCTGGGCAGCGTCTGTACTAGACGGGGAGGAGTCGGGGCGGCACCAGAGCGGACACTGTGAAGACATCGCTGATGGCAAAAAGGTAAGAAGCCTTATCGCCACCAGTAATGCGCCCAATAGCACCACCTTTCACTGTGGCACTATTGGTTTGCAAAAGCCAGCAGTGATCGCAACGCGGTGGTGCGATCGCTGCTGGCTTTCACAGTCCCGCCCTTCGCTTGCCCCCCCCCCCCCCGCCCCCTGGTACTGCGCAATTCACAGAGCCACGCAACGATAGAAAATTTAGCCCTAAGAATTTTACAGATTTTGAAGCAGGTTTGCAGATTCTCATAGACAATGATCCAATCCATGAATGTAGCCTTATATTTTGCAAAGAAATAAATATGCTCAACTGCTACAGGGAGCTGTACAATATAAGGAGAAGAGAAGCATTCAAAACAATGGTCCTTCAATGCAGTTATTTTGCAAAAGAAATGACAATGAATGTTTCTTTTGCTATAGTAGAACAAAAAGATGATGAGGCAGATGCTCAAAAGATGAAGCAAATGAGGTAGATGATCCAGAGGAAGATGGCAATGATACAAAGTAAGGATAGGATGTTTCAGAGAATGAGACAGAAGAATAAAGCAGCTGATCCAAAGGATGAGAATAAAGAAGGCATGGAATCCACTGGAGAATGACTGAATTTTTAATTTCAAAATAATCAAAACAACAACCCTTGTTTTTGGTTAATATTTGTGTTTTTCCACAAATGAACTCATGTCCCGGTTTTCAATAAAAGCCAGCGGGAAAATAAGTCTTGATATATGGAATACTAATACATGAAAAAAAATACAGAAACATATCCCTGATATATCAAGGGATCCTGTTGGTATAAACAAATATCTATAATCTGCTTTAATTTAAATATTATATTTAATTTACATGTTTTGTTTAAATAAGAACATAACAACATAAGCTATGCCATACTGGGTCAGACCAAAGGTCCATCAAGCCCCAGTACCCTATTTCCAACAGTGGCCAATCCAAGTCACAAGTACAAGGCAAGTAGCCAATAGGGGTGTGCATTCGGATTGACCGCATTAGTAAAACGCAACTCATATTTTTTTTTAACTTAAAAAATTGATTCGACATAAACGATCGGATTTCCCACATATCGAACATAGATATGTTCGATATGTGGGAAATTGCGATTGTTGAGCCAAAATAAAAATATAAACCCCCTCACCCTCCTTAATCCCCCCCCCCCGACTTACCACAACTTGGGGGGGTCAGGAGGCCTCCTGACCCCCCCAAGCTGGCCAAAAGTTCTTTTTGGGCCGAACGAGCCGTCCGGCGCGAACGAGCCGGGAATCACGTGACGCCGCGTCACTCGACGTGCCGCCGACGTCACATGCTTCTCGCCAAGGATTGCAGAAATGACGTCCTCACTCCTCGCTCGATCACCAGGGAGTTGTGGTAAGTCTGGGGGGGGGATTAAGGAGGGTGAGGGGGTTTAAATTTTTTTTTTGCACATATGTACATATACCCAACTCATTGGATTTTTTTTATGTCCATATTGGCCGCAAGTGGGACCCCCCTTTCGGACATAAGAAATATGAACATAAAATTTTGCTCTGCACATCCCTGGTAGCCAAACATTAAATAAATCTCAAGTTACTATTGCTTATTAATTAATAGCAGTTTATGGATTTTTCCTCTAGGGAATTATCCAAACCTTTTTTAAACCCAGTTACACTAACTGTTGTAACCACATCCTCTAGCAATAAATTCCAGAGCTTAACTGTATTGAGTGAAAAATAAGTTTCTTCGATTTGCTTTAAATGAGCTACTAGCTAACTTCATGGCATGCAATCAAGTATTTCTATTATTACATTAACTTATTCAAGATCTTTCAGTAACTTGTTCAAGTTCTTTCATGATTTTGAAGACCTCTATTTTATAAACCGACATATTTTTGGCTTTTAAAGACTATTGCTAGTTATTTCTCACAAAGACCATATAAAGCATGTTTCTCCACAGCACTGTATAGCCAGAACTTCATGTTCCAGGGATCCTTCTTCTGTCCTAATGCCCCAATTCTCATGCCATCCTGCCCCCACCCCAGTGCTGTCCCTAAATATGACACAGAGACTTTCAAGTTTTGGGTAAGCACATATTGTAGCTTTATTCTACAAATATTAATGTATCACAATGTTGAGGTTCAGCCATGGTTTGCCTTAGATTTGATTTTATAGTGTTTGATTTGGTTAGTCACATCCTCCCCAAAAGGAAAATTGTTGACCCAATCTTCCTTAACTTGTAAATAAGCAGTGTTAGCTTTTTCTGGTAAGGAGGCCCCGTCTAGTTGTATGAGTTGTGATTGGCTTGCTCTCCCCCAATTCCAGCTGCTTTCTTAGATAGGAAGGCCTGACCCCTGTTGTAAGGTCAAGGAGTGGCCTAACCCTCTGCCCCAAACTTGAAATTGTGTATCTTGTTCACTTCAGCAGTGCATGGAGGGCCTATCTCTACCTTAAAGGAATGTGAGTGGGCTACCCCAGTCACAAATTATCATCAGTGGACTGTGACAACTTTATTGAAGCATGATAGATCATAACATAATAGTAATAAGTATAAATCACATACATGCCAGAACAAACCACTAGTTTTCACTATTGCAAAGCTCTGATGATGAAGTCCCATGCCTCTCATTTCCCATTTTCCTCCTTTCTCCTCTACCTCATCCCTACCCAAGCCATAGCTTCCCGATCCTGTCACATCTCTTTTGTAATATAGTTGGGAGGGTGGAAAATGCTGATATCAGTCATCACAGGAAGAAAATAGGCTTGCAAATGTCAGGTCCTGTTAAACCCTGTGGCTAGCCTCCCTATCTTCTGAGTGACCATTGGTCACTCAGACTGGCCCAGCTCTTGCCTCCCCAACCCAACTCCTGAGCGTGCTAGGCAGGGGTTGAAAGCCGGGCTGTCATGACTCCAGCCTGGTAGCCCCTTAACCTTGCAGCTGGCAGCCATATTATGCTCTCAGCTGCATGGCAGAGGCTGTGGCCTTGGGTCTTAGTAGAATCTGATTCTTTCCTTATGTTTCCTTATGACTCAATGTCATAAGATCATAAGCAGAGATTTATCATGTGAAGGATTACTAATTATACATGACTTGAGTTAATCTGTTGGCATATTTGGTTAATCTTGAGGAGGCTTTCTTTCTAATTCATTGAAAACTGAAGGGCATTATTTATTTGACATTTATTGAAGGAAGATGAGAACAACTAAACCAAGGATAAAGAAAAACAACATTCTCATTTTCTCAAATGCAAGTGTTCCAAATATGTGGAAAATTACTAGTGATCTTTTTGTCACTTTTTCTTAATATCTTATATATTGGAGTCTCCTTTCTTGTCATCCAGTTTTCCAAATACGTGTTGCTGCATTTTTCAGCAGTGAATGAATATCACTACTTGCTATTGTGATTTCATACACAGACTAAACCTTCATCTTATGAATAGCCTTAGCTGCCCTTTCCTCTCCATTGTTTACAAAAACTGGTCTTCTTATCAATCTGTCTCCACAATTTGAAATTTACCTTCCTTCAGCCTGCTCATCCTGATAGCTTTTGAAGAACATTCTATCTTTCCTGATGTACACTACTGAGAATACTCATCATTTGGTGGGCATGAATGCACTGGGAATTCCCTTGCTTTGTTAGCAAGAACAATATTCTCCAACAATGCATGCAACATTTAGAAATGCAAACCTTCTGTGTTCACAAATGTGAACCTTACTCTTTTACTGTATCTTTTTTTATGGACACAGTGATAAGACATTACATTTTCTGCTCTCCTTCTGGAGATGGGCACGGAGAGTTTAATTTATTCCATCTCCTTTGAGGTAAAGGTCACTTTTAGAATGTAAACCAGCTTTGATCAGGATTCAGAGGATCATATATGGAATGCAAATCATAATCAGTGTACTGTACATATTGTGTGATCTGGGCAATGCTTTCCTTTGCATGTATACAAAGAACATGCCTCTCTTCTTAAAAGAGAGGGAAGTACAATGCATAAACTGAATAGAGTCCTAGCAGTCAACTGAAGAGATTTAGATAATTCCCAATATACCTTGGTTTAGGAATCAGATTCATTCCTGTCAAGATATATGCAAAACAAACCTATTTAGAAATACTGCAGGAATAGATTATCCTGCAGTATTATAATTCATGTTTCCTAGCAGAAAAAGAAAGCACTCCCCACTTTTTCCTCAGTTCTACATATTCCTTTTGCTCAGAGAGATTTCTGTGAGGTGTGTGCTAGCTGAGCTGCAGGAATTAATGGAGTTTATATAGTGGATCCTCCTCCTCTGTGCTCTAGGCCTATATTTTATTCAAACCATGGCTTTTTTTTTTTTTCAGTTGATATAGTTAATACCAACTGATATTTTGTAAAACCTGAATGTCCACTACAAGTTGACCTCCGAAGCAGGCATTTGTGAAGCAATTTGATTCAAATTTGAATCAGGCTGTTCAAAAAACCGTGGGGTCCATATTCAAATGCTATCTGGCTAAACAAGTTAGCTGGATAAACCTATTTAGCCATCTTATCCAGGATATTCAGCAGTGCATACTGATTAGTGTAAAAGTTTGCTTCCAGCATTATTACCTATGCAGCATGGGAAGTATTACATAGGTAACAGCCTAAGTTACTCAGGAAATAGCCTGGATCACTGCGAACTAGGGGTGTGCATTCGGATTGACCGCATTAGTAAAACGCAACTCATATTTTTTTTTTACTTAAAAAATTGATTCGACATAAACGATCGGATTTCCCACATATCGAACATAGATATGTTCGATATGTGGGAAAACGCGATTGTTGAGCCAAAATAAAAATATAAACCCCCTCACCCTCCTTAATCCCCCCCCCCCCCCGACTTACCACAACTCCCTGGTGATGGAGCGAGGAGTGAGGACGCCATTTCTGCAATCCTTGGCGAGAAGCATGTGACGTCGGCGGCACGTCGAGTGACGCCGGCGTCACGTGATTCCCGGCTCGTTCGCGCCGGACGGCTCGTTCGGCCCAAAAAGAACTTTTGGCCAGCTTGGGGGGGTCAGGAGGCCCCCCCAAGCTGGCCAAAAGTTCTTTTTGGGACGAACGAGCCGTCCGGCGCGAACGAGCCGGGAATCACGTGACGCCGCGTCACTTGACGTGCCACCGACGTCACATGCTTCTCGCCAAGGATTGCAGAAATGACGTCCTCACTCCTCGCTCGATCACCAGGGAGTTGTGGTAAGTCTGGGGGGGGGATTAAGGAGGGTGAGGGGGTTTAAATTTTTTTTTTGCACATATGTACATATACCCAACTCATTGGATTTTTTTTATGTCCATATTGGCCGCAAGTGGGACCCCCTTTCGGACATAAAAAATATGAACATAAAATTTTGCTCTGCACATCCCTACTGAGAACAGCGATCTACGTACATAGAAGAGGGGCCATTTTTTGAGGAAAAGGGTAGATGGGAGGGTATCAGGCAGAGATGCGAGAGTGGTATGACAGTGGGGAGAGGCAAAGGAAGGACATTTTAATTTTTTTTTAGTGGGGGGGGGGGGTTGGGTGAGGTTGGAGGTCCAGGTTAGCGGCAAAGTCTGTTGTAGGTTTTAAAGTTTCCCCTGGTTTAAGGGATTGGGCCAGCTTGATGGGACATCCAGCAGTCTGAGTATCAGAGAGGTTGATATTCAGCACTATGTCAGTGAGGGCAAAAGTAGTGCCAGCACCATTTTGACTTTTGCCCTCACTATGTCGACATAGTGAGGGCAAAAGTAACGCAGGCGCCATTTTGAATATTGGCAATACGGCCCACGTGCAGGAGGTCGCTCCCGGACCCCCGCTGGACTTTTGGCAAGTCTTGTGGGGGTCAGGAGGCCCCCCCAAGCTGGCCAAAAGTCCCTGGGGGTCCAGCAGGGGTCCGGGAGCGATCTCCTGCACTCGTGACGTCGGGTGACAGGAACCAAAATGGCGCCGGCGCTACCTTTGCCCTGTCATATGGTAAGGGCAAAGGGCCACTGGCGCCATTTCTATTAACGCAGCCGTGGCCCGAGAGCAGGAGATCGCGCCAGGACCCTCCCACTGGACCCCAGGTAATTTAAAACATTTGGGGGGGGGGGGTTCGGGAGGGTGGTGGATTTGTTTGAAAGGGTCGGGGTGGGTTTTAGGGTTGTTTTGGTGTGCCAGTTTTCCCACCCTCCCCCGATTTACGATTTTTAACGATTTAAAAAAAAAAAAAAAAAACCATGACGATCAGATTTCCCTCCCCCCCAGACAAAATCGATCGTTAAGACAATCAATCACACGATTCACATCCCTACTAAACAAGATATTTGGCTAACCTTGACTGGATAACTTGTCCATTAAACAACCCACTGAAGATTAGCCTCTTACATGTCTAACTGCTACTTACATGCAAAACTAACAATTTTATGGGAGGAAAATTAACTCCATAATTTTAACAATGTTAGCTGGAGTCATAGCTCCTCTCCAGAATGCCCATATCTAGCCCACCAATTATCAGGTTAAATGCTTTGCTGCATATGCTGTTATCCAGCTAAGTTGTGGCTGCTGAATGGGACCAGATATTCAACTGTCAACACTTAGCTGGATAAGTCCCTACTTATCCAGCTAAGTGCTAAAATCAACCTCTCTGATACTCAGACTGCTGGATTGATGTCCCAAACTACCCATCCTATTACTAATTATCCCGATACCCCCTGTTTATTTATTTATTTATTTCAAGATAGAGATAGATTCGGACAAGTGTGTATTTGTGTGTGTCTTGAACGAGTAGATGTGAATCGGTTATTTACACTTTCGAATAATAGAAGGACTAGGGGGCATTCCATGAAGTTAGCAACTAGCACATTTAAGACTAATCGTAGAAAATTATTTTTCACTCAACGCACAATAAAGCTCTGGAATTTGTTGCCAGAGGATGTGGTTAGTACAGTGAGTGTAGCTGGGTTCAAAAAAGGTTTGGATAAGTTCTTGGAGGAAAAGTCCATTAACTGCTATTAATCAAGTTTACTTAGGGAATAGCCACTGCTATTAATTGCATCAGTAGCATGGGATCTTCATAGTGTTTGGGTAATTGCCAGGTTCTTGTGGCCTAGTTTGACCTCTGTTGGAAACAGGATACTGGGCTTTATGGACCCTTAGTCTGACCCAGCATGGCAATTTCTTATGTTCTTAAATGTGTGTGTGTTTGTGTGTGTGTATATATGCCTTTCTAGCAATAACTCAAATCAAAATCAGACTACTAATTTATGTTTGATTGAGTTATTGCTAGAAAGGAATATATACATACACACGCACACACACACACATACACACACAAATACACACATGTCCGAATCTGTCTCTGTCCTGAAATAAATAAATAAATAAACAGGGGGTATCGGGATGATTAGTAATAGGATGGGTGGTATGGGATATCAATCCAGCGGTCTGAGTATCAGAGAGGTTGATATTCAGCACCTAGCTGGATAAGTAGGGACTTATCCAGCTAAGTGTTGGCAGCTGAATATCTGGTCCCATTCATGTTATATATATATATATATGTTATATATATTATTGTTAAATATATATTAGACTGCTATTGGAGATTTGCATGAGATATAGTTAAAAAGGATTCTGACATCTATGAGTACAGTAGTATTTCGCATGATCCCCCTTGGATACTAAATTTCATCTGCACTACATTAGTGTATCAGACAAGCTAAAATTAACAGGTTGTTGTTTATGCTGGCCTTGCTTAACATTTCATGCCCAAAACACCTAAGGGTGAATTTTAAACTATCTAAACCTCTCCATTTTTAGCAGCCACTTAATTCGCTGGTACCTAATAAGTGACCTTGGGTATCTGTCTGACCAGAATCCCAATACGCTGATGCTGCTCCTGCCTGGAAAGGTTAGAACTGTATCTTTCTGCCAATCCAAACTAATAAAACATTGGTGATTTCAATCTCAAGACTATTGTGTTTTAAAGGATAAATTGCTGTACAGGGACTATAGTAGTGGAAAATATTTCATTTATTAAGTTATTTATAGCTGTATTGTTTATTGAATATGTTTAAAAAATCTGCATCATTTTCCATCTACTAATTATACTAAGACTGCTAAGTGACCAATTATATTTTTGCTCCTAGGATTATTTCACATCATGTTAAGAAATATATTACAGTTAAAATGCAAAAATAGCATTTTAGTGCTAATCCTTAGTCGAACATATGATTTAGTGAAAGAGGTAATGGTATTAGGGCCAATTTGCAATAGTGATCATAAAACGATCAAATTTGACTGTGATAGCAATTTATGTTTAAAAGGAGATTATGATAAAATGAGAATAATAGGAAAAAACTGAAAGTAGCAGCTGCAAAAGTCGAGTGTCATCAGATATAGCTTAGAAGCCCAACCCAGATGTATTCCTAGTACTACAAAGGTGGAAGGTAGAGTAAATGACTACCGGGGCAAACTGGGAACAATCTGGGGAAACAGGTATTTCTGAATCTAGCAAAATCCCCTCACTTATGTGGTAGAGGCAGCATTTGCATGCACGTGCACATGTCCAAATAAAATCGCGTGCACATGTATGAGCATACTGCCAATTTTATAACATATGTGCATATTCATGTGTATAGTTTAAAATGGCCACGTCCATTGTCACGAGCCTGCATACACTAGGGATGTGAATCGTTTTTTGACGATTTAAAAAAATCGTCCGATATTTTTTAAATCGTCAAAAATCAGTACAGTGCGCGATACAATAGAAATTTTCACGATTTATCGTGAAAAATCATTACTTGGGGGGACGGCGGGAAAACCGGCACACCAAAACAACCCCTAAACCCACCCCGACCCTATAAAATGAATCCCTTACCTTCCCCCACCCCCCCAAATCCCCCCAAAACTTTTTACGAGTACCTGGTGGTCCAGTGGGGGTGCGGGGACCGATCTCCCGCTCTCGGGCCATCGGCGCCATTTTGGCTGCCACTCAAAAATGGCGCCGATGGCCCGATTAAAAAAAAATCCACCCGATCCTTTAAAGATGACCCCTTAGCTTCTCCCACTCTCCCGATCCCCCCAAAACATTTTAAAATTACCTGGTGGTCTAGTGGTGGTCCCGGTAGTGATCTCGCGTTCTCGGGCCGTCGGCTGCCAGTCATAAAGATGGCGCCGATGGCCCTTTGCCCTTACACTGTGACAGGGTAATCATGCCATTGGCCGGCCCCTGTCACATGGTAGGAGGCTGGCTGGCCGGCGCCATCTTTAAAGATGGCCGCCGCCATCGTAAAGATGGCGCCGGCCATGTTTTGGGGGGATCGGGAGGGTGGGAGAAGCTAAGGGGTCATCTTTAAAGGGTCGGGTGGGTTTTTTTTTAATCGGGCCATTGGCGCCATTTTTGAGTGGCAGTCAAAATGGCGCCGATGGCCCGAGAGTGGGAGATCGGTCCACGCGCCCCCACTGGACCACCAGGTACTCGTAAAAAGTTTTGGGGGGTTCAGGGGGGTTTGGGGGGGTGGGGGAAGGTAAGGGGTCAATTTTAAAGGGTTGGGCCTCACTAAAAAAAAATTAACGATGTGAATCGGAACCGATTCCGATTCACATCTCCAGCGATAAGATTTTTTTCTCCCTCCAGCCGAACCCGATCATTAAGACGATCGGGCACACGATTCACATCTCTAGCATACACACATATATGTACCCCATGTGGCTGTTTAAAAGTTACTGTCTTTCTGCATGTACCAGTAGATGTTTATGCTTGTTTATTCTTATTTGATTAATCACAATTATTACAAATGTAAAGAAAGCGATATACAAATAAAATTAATAAAACTAAAAATTTAAAACTAACAAAGAGAGCATAAAAATATTTTAAAAAGGCAAGCATAATATAATAAAATCAAAATAAAATCAAAAGTCAGGTTAATATACATAATTAAGATAAAAATAAAATGAGTAAAACAATAGAAAAGAATATAAAATAACAAGAAAAGCAGAGAATTGGGTGATTTGAGAAGAGAGTTACAATTTAAATGTTGTAAACTATTATGATGGCTTTACCGAATGACGGTATATAAAAACTCAATAAATAAATAAATAAATAAATAAACACATGATTCTCCTGGCTTTAGCATGGGTAGGGCTTTTAAAATTCACCTTTAAAGAGATTAGGACTCTTCAATTTAGAGAAAAGATGGTTGAGGGGAGATTTGATAGAGGTCTATAAAATAATGAGTGGAAAGGAATGGGTAAATGTAAATCATTTGTTTAATCTTTCAAAAAGTACAAAGACTAGGAAACATTCTATGAAGTTATTAGATGATACATTTAAGACAAATAAGAAAACATATATTTTTACTCAATGCATAATTAAACTTATGGAATTTGTTGCCGGAGGATATGGTGAATGCTGTTAATGTGGCTGGATTTAAAAAAAGGTTTAGGCAAGATCCTAGAAGAAATGTCCATAAACACTTGTTAAAGTGGTCTTGGGGAAAATCCACTGCTTATCTCTGGGATAAGCAGCATTAAATCTATCAACCTGAAGGAATCCTGACAGGTACTTGTGATCTGGGTTGGCCACTGTTGGAAAAAGGATACTGGGCTTGATTGACCTTTGGTCTGACCCATTATGGTAAATCTTATGCTTTATGTTCTAATCGAACCTTTTCTCAGCTTCACTGATGGTAACTGTGCTGTTCGTATGTATAACTGTGCATGTAAAATTGCCCCACAGAATGCACCCCATCCCTCAGACCTCAACCTGAGTTAATAGTGGTCACTCTTACAGTAGTATAAAAAGTTAATTGTTTAGTGAGCTTCTATAGAGTCTCTCTCTCTCTCTCTCTCTCTCTCGCTCTCTCGCTCTCTCGCAGCATCTGAAATTGTGATAAAAGCCTGCCTTGTCAATAATACAGCTTGAAATATCACTGGTGCAATAAATTTAACGTGTACTGCGGTAAAATTGCTATGCGATGTGTAACCAGGAAAATTACCCTACCCACACCCCTTTTTTATCTGGGGCACTATTCTTGCTATATTTATTGCAAAATGATGAATCTAGGCCTGAGGTTCTTGTTGACAGATACCGAGAGAAGAACATTTATTTATTTCTTTTTGATTTCTTTAGCATCAGTACAAAAATCTATAAAACTGGTTTCAACTTTGTTGTAAAATAAACATCATATCAGACTTATAAATTCCATTGCTTATCATGCTGCTGCCATTAAGACAAACAAAATAGCATTTCTTTTCACATTAGCTTGCATGGAAAAGAAGTTTGACCTTGTCAGAATAATTTCTTCTGCCTTGAATGTGTAATGTATTAATTTGAATGCACATTAAATAAAATGACTTTTGTGCATTTTTCACCAGGCAGTGACTGGAGCAAATCATTTTCTTCGCTTTATTGCTTGAGTTCTATGTGGTGCTTTTGATTTTAAGAACTTGAGGTTGTAAAACATTGTATTTGATCTTTCTGTCTTCTCTGAAATCTATAGTGCACCTTCCCATGCTTCTGGGAAAAAAAATCAACTTTGTGTTATCATGTAGAAAGAGAAAAAAAAAACCATCACAACAAATTTTCTGACATATAGACAATCACAGGGAAGTGCAACTCTGCTTCTTTAATTTAATTGACCCAAAAATGAAGAATAAATAAATATATGATAAGCATTTTTGAAAATGATGCTTTGTATCCTGTTCTGAAGACGTACCTAACTGATTTGGTTTCCACAATAATTATAATGGATATGCTCAAGATATTAGCATACATTGGAGATCCAGTTTATATATTGTACAAGGATTCATTTAGAAACCAATATGGGGTCCATTTTCAGCTGCTATCTTTAGGACAGGTCTGTAGCCTGACCAGAGTTAACCAGATAAATTATACGGCTAATGCTGAATATCTATGTTAGCTGGATAATTTATCTGACTAATGCAATCCTTCCATAGAAAGCCTCCTGCATATCCCTGGAATGCCTCCCACTTAACAAGCTTGATTCTAATTGGATAACTAATTATCTAGTTAGAATATACAGATTTTGACATTTAGACAAGTAACTTTAAGTTATTCATCTAAATGGCTTTTGAATGTTGACCTCTATAGGCAGATGTTCTAATCTGTGGCTTCATATTGAGAAGTGGGCTTAGCACACAAAAATGTGCAAAATCGCCCACAAACACACAACAACACAAGGTCATAAAGTCCGCTTCACAATACTAAACTTTTAAATGTGGTCTGTTGTGTGTGAAAGTTTATTTCAATTTAATATCAACGAGTAGCTACAATGCAAACTCATATAAAGTAGCTCATGAATGGTGAATTCTATAAACATGGGTGCACGAAAATGGCTTCGCGGGAGTCGGGAGGAGAGTCGCAGTGTTTTGATATTGCTCAAAACGAATCCCGGGGGTAAGCGGTGGCTTGCCTCGATGGTTTTTACATCTTTTCGCTAGTATTTCCTGTCTGAGGGGGGCGTTTCCAGGAGGAGGCGGGACCCGGACTTGGACTTTAAATTACAGCACTGCTGCCTACAGCCCCAAGTCGGGAGGAGAGTCGCAGCGTTTTCATATTGCCTGAAGCGAATCCCGGGGGTAAGCGGTGGCTTGCCCCGACGGTTTTTACATCTTTTTGCTAGTATTTCCTGTCCGAGGGGGGCGTTTCCATTAGGAGACGGGACCCGGACTTGGACTTTAAATTACAGCACTACTGCAGCTCACAGCTAAAGCCGCGCATGCTTAAGGGGCACGCAGCTAAGCAGGGCTTTGCTGGGCCTTCGCTGGGTATATGCTGGGAATACTCTGGGATTTAAATTTCTTTTGTATTATATTTAATAAGTATTTTTTCTTTCCCTCGACCCCCTAGAAGTGATAATTCTTTTTATTTTATTATCTTTTGAAAGTAAAATTATTATAATCTTAATACTGGTCTTCCATATAGATTTCCCAGAATGCCACACACAAAAAGGAAGGCCAAAGTTAGGCCTCCTAGTGAAGTGGCACTAGCAGAAGCTAAACACAAAACCGTATTAGATTGGCTAGAACCCCAAAATTACCCTATAGGGCTGACCGCGGTAGGAGAGTCACTAGAACGAGGTCTCTCTCCTCATGTCCATGAAATATCTTTGAAACCTGGGGGAACGGCTCCTCCAGCTCCCCATGGGAAAGAGGGTCTTGAGCCCCAAGGAAAACCAGGGGTAAGTCAGGAAGGTGAATGCAGTCTTTTGGAGATACAGGGAGAACTAGGAAGACATCTTAATGATTTGCATGTAATAGATTATAAGCCGAATGAGAATGAGCATTTGAGCTTACTTCAAACTTCAATAGTGACTCCCATTGAGTCAAGTACACAAAAAATGAGTAACTCATCAAAACATAACCAACGGAATATAGAAGTGATTATAAAATCCAATAATTTAATGCCTAAACCAAATGATATAACTATGGAAAGTTTATGGAATGGCTTGGTGAAATTAGATTCATCTATAAATAAATTGACCGAGGTAGAAATGAGAACTTCTAATTCCTTGGTAATAAATGCAGCTGAATTAGAAAAAACAAAAAGAGGTAGTAGATAAAGTTGAGAAGAAAGTTATTCAGGTAGAAAAAATTCAAAGTGAACAGATTCTTGAGGGGGTAGACATAAGTAAGAGATTGGAAAAGTTGGAAAATATGGTGAGATCACTAAACATCAGAGTTAATAATTTTCCAATCATAAAGAAAATAAATCCCATTGAGTTATTTAGAAATTATTTACTATAAATATTAAAAATGTCAGAGAAATGTCTACCTGTCATTGTGAGGGCATTCTATTTAGGGGATAAGAAATATGAGAAAGAACGGGTACAAAAATAATTAAGTGATAAAGAACTGGAGAATGTTAGTAGATCAATAGATATATCGGTATAGATATATAGATTTACTCCAGAAATCTCAAGATGAGTTAGATGTGAATAAAAGGGGAATACTATTGGTACAATTAGCCTTCTGAATGGATAAAGACAACATCATGAGGTCCTTTTTCCGGAATAGAATAAGTACTCTCTATGGTCAGAAGGTCTGGATTTCCCGACCTCATTAAAATTACACAGGTTCGTAGAAAAAATTTCCTTTGATACAGAGAGAAAGGGCTAGAAAAAGGAGGTAGTTTTAAATTGATGTATCCATGTAAATGCAATATAAAAATGAATGGTTGTAACTGTTCTTTTCTAGATCCAATTGATTTGAAGAACCTTCTTGAAAATTAATGACCGGTATTGAAAAGTATTTAAGAGGATCTAGATAATGCTATTTTACCTGTATATTCGTTCAACGTTATAAGAAAGCTCACTTCTTTTTCCTTATGATATAATTGAAGATAGGAAGGTATCTGTGTATGTAATTGTCTTGGTACGATTTGACACAGTTAATCCTGATAATATTGTGTTAATTTATTTGTTCTAATTATTTGAAACAATAAATAAAGAATTGAAAGAAAAAAAAAGAAAATGGCTTTGCAGGCCTGTTTCTCATTATGGTGCAGCTAGCTTTTTCAGTGGTCCCAGGATTTGAGTTTGAACAATGTTTTCTCCACAGCTTATTAGTATGGATGGAAACTTGCAGGCACTCTGGTTTAAAGAATGTTACTTGTGTAACAACTCCCCGACAACTTCCTGAATAAAGAAAGAAGCAAATACAGTGGGCCCTCGGGTTACGAACAGCTTGGTTTATGACCAACTTGGGTTACGACCAACATTCAAGTTTTCGGGTTACAAACACATTTTGAGTTATGACCAAAATTATGGTTTTGAGTTACGAACAGATCTTGAGTTACAACCATAGGGGTAGATTTTCAAACTATGCGAATAGGCCTACTTTTGCTGGCGCATCAGGCGCAAGCAAAAGTACGCTGGATTTTAGTAGATACGCTCAGAGCCGCGCATATCCACTAAAATCCTGGATCGGCGCGCGCAAGGCTATCAATTCTGTATAGCCGGCGCGCGCCGAGCCGCGCAGCCTACCCCCGTTCCTTCCGAGGCCGCTCCGAAATCGGAGCGGCCTCGGAGGGAACTTCCTTTTGCCCTCCCCTCACCTTGCCCCTCCCTTCCCCCTACCTAACCCACCCACCCGGCCCTGTCTAAGCCCCCCCCCTTACCTTTGTCGGGGGATTTACGCCTCCCGGAGGGAGGCGTAAATCCCCGCACGTCAGCGGGCCTCCTGCGTGCCGGGACGCGACCTGGGGGCGGGTCCGGAGGGCGCGGCCACGCCCCCTGGCCGCCCCGGGCCGTAACCATGCCTCCGGGTCCGCCCCTGAAAAGCTCCCGGCACGCCCCCTAAACGCCGCGTGGTTCGGGCCCGCCCCCCCGACACGCCCCCGACACGCCCCCCTCGGAGAACCCCGGGACTTACGCGAGTCCCGGGGTCTGCGCGCGCCGGTGAGCCTATGTAAAATAGGCTCACCGGCGAGCAGGGCTCTTAAAATCCCCCCCATAATATTTTGTTGAGAGAGAGAGAACATAAGAACAGAAGAACATAAGAAAATGCCATACTGGGTCAGACCAAGGGTCCATCAAGCCCAGCATCCTGTTTCCAACAGTGGCCAATCCAGGTCATAAGAACCTGGCAAGTACCCAAAAACTAAGTCTATTCCATGTAACCATTGCTAATGGCAGTGGCTATTCTCTAAGTGAACTTAATAGCAGGTAATGGACTTCTCCTCCAAGAACTTATCCAATCCTTTTTTAAACACAGCTATACTAACTGCACGAACCACATTCTCTGGCAACAAATTCCAGAGTTTAATTGTGCATTGAGTAAAAAAGAACTTTCTCAGATTAGTTTTAAATGTGCCCCATGCTAACTTCATGGAGTGCCCCCTAGTCTTTCTACTATCCGAAAGAGTAAATAACCGATTCACATCTACCCGTTCTAGACCTCTCATGATTTTAAACACCTCTATCATATCCCCCCTCAGTCGTCTCTTCTCCAAGCTGAAAAGTCCTAACCTCTTTAGTCTTTCCTCATAGGGGAGTTGTTCCATTCCCTTTATCATTTTGGTAGCCCTTCTCTGTACCTTCTCCATCGCAATTATATCTTTTTTGAGATGCGGCGACCAGAATTGTACACAGTATTCAAGGTGCGGTCTCACCATGGAGCGATACAGAGGCATTATGACATTTTCCGTTTTATTTATCATTCCTTTTCTAATAATTCCCAAAATTCTGTTTGCTTTTTTGACTGCCACAGCACACTGCACCGACGATTTCAATGTGTTATCCACTATGACACCTAGATCTCTTTCTTGGGTTGTAGCACCTAATATGGAACCCAACATTGTGTAATTATAGCATGGGTTATTTTTCCCTATATGCATCACCTTGCACTTATCCACATTAAATTTCATCTGCCATTTGGATGCCCAATTTTCCAGTCTCACAAGGTCTTCCTGCAATTTATCACAATCTGCTTGTGATTTAACTACTCTGAACAATTTTGTGTCATCTGCAAATTTGATTATTTCACTCGTCGTATTTCTTTCCAGATCATTTATAAATATATTGAACAGTAAGGGTCCCAATACAGATCCCTGAGGCACTCCACTGTCCACTCCCTTCCACTGAGAAAATTGCCCATTTTATCCTACTCTCTGTTTCCTGTCTTTTAGCCAGTTTGCAATCCACGAAAGGACATCGCCACCTATCCCATGACTTTTTACTTTTCCTAGAAGCCCCTCATGAGGAACTTTGTCAAACGCCTTCTGAAAATCCAAGTATACTATATCTATCGGTTTACCTTTATCCACATGTTTATTAACTCCTTCAAAAAAGTGAAGCAGATTTGTGAGGCAAGACTTGCCCTGGGTAAAGCCATGCTGACTTTGTTCCATTAAACCATGTCTTTCTATATGTTCTGTGATTTTGATGTTTAGAACACTTTCCACTATTTTTCCTGGCACTGAAGTCAGGCTAACCGGTCTGTAGTTTCCCGGATCGCCCCTGGAGCCCTTTTTAAATATTGGGGTTACATTTGCTATCCTCCAGTCTTCAGGTACAATGGATGATTTTAATGATAAGTTACACATTTTTACTAATAGGTCTGAAATTTCATTTTTTAGTTCCTTCAGAACTCTGGGGTGTATACCATCCGGTCCAGGTGATTTACTACTCTTCAGTTTGTCAATCAGGCTTACCACATCTTCTAGGTTCACCGTGATTTGATTCAGTCCATCTGAATCATTACCCATGAAAACCTTCTCCATTACGGGTACCTCCCCAATATCCACTTCAGTAAACACCGAAGCAAAGAAATCATTTAATCTTTCCGCGATGGCCTTATCTTCTCTAAGTGCCCCTTTAACCCCTCAATCATCTAACGGTCCAACTGACTCCCTCACAGGCTTTCTGCTTCGGATATATTTAAAAAAGATTTTACTGTGAGTTTTTGCCTCTACAGCCAACTTCTTTTCAAATTCTCTCTTAGCCTGCCTTATCAATGTCTTACATTTAACTTGCCAATATTTATGCTTTATCCTATTTTCTTCTGTTGGATCCTTCTTCCAATTTTTGAATGAAGATCTTTTGGCTAAAATAGCTTCTTTCACCTCCCCTTTTAACCATGCCGGTAATCGTTTTGCCTTCTTTCCACCTTTCTTAATGTGTGGAATACATCTGGACTGTGCTTCTAGAATGGTATTTTTTAACAATGACCATGCCTCTTGGACATTTTTTACTTTTGTAGCTGCTCCTTTCAGTTTTTTTCTAACAATTGTTCTCATTTTATCAAAGTTTCCCTTTTGATAGTTTAGCACGAGAGCCTTGGATTTGCACACTGTTCCTTTTCCAGTCATTAAATCAAATTTGATCATATTATGATCACTATTGCCAAGCGGCCCCACCACCGTTACCTCTCTTACCAAGTCCTGTGCTCCACTGAGAATTAGACCTAAAATTGCTCCCTCTCTCGTCGGTTCCTGAACCAATTGCTCCATAAAGCTATCATTTATTCCATCCAGGAACGTTATCTCTCTAGCGTGACCCGATGATACATTTACCCAGTCTATATTGGGGTAATTGAAGTCTCCCATTATTACTGCACTACCAATTTGGTTAGCTTCCCTAATTTCTCTTAGCATTTCACTGTCCATCTCACCATCTTGACCAGGTGGACGGTAGTATACCCCTATCACTGTAGTCTTCCCTGACACACAAGGGATTTCTACCCATAAAGATTCAATTTTGTATTTAGTCTCATGCAGGATGTTTATCCTGTTGGACTCTATGCCATCCCGGACATAAAGCGCCACACCTCCTCCCGACTGCTCCTCTCTGTCATTGCGATATAATTTGTACCCCGGTATAGCACTGTCCCATTGGTTATCCTCTTTCCACCATGTCTCTGAGATGCCAATTAAGTCTATTTCATCATTTACTGCTATACATTCTAATTCTCCCATCTTACTTCTTAGACTTCTGGCATTAGCATACAAACATTTCAAAGTTTGTTTTTTGTTTGTATTTTTATTCTGCTTTTTAATTGATAGGGATAAGTTAGAATTTTTTAGCTCAGGTGAGTTTTTAGTTACAGGCACTTGGACTACTTTTCTAATTATTGGAACCTCACTGTCGGGATACCCTAATTCTAATGCATCATTGGTATCCTTTAAAGATACCTCTCTCCGAACCATGCGCTGCTGAGCGACTGTCGGCTTTCCCCTTTGTTCTAGTTTAAAAGCTGCTCTATCTCCTTTTTAAAGGTTAGCGCCAGCAGTCTGGTTCCACCCTGGTTAAGGTGGAGCCCATCCCTTCGGAAGAGACTCCCCCTTCCCCAAAAGGTTCCCCAGTTCCTAACAAAACTGAATCCCTCTTCCTTGCACCATCGTCTCATCCACGCATTGAGAGTGAGAGAGACAGAGAGAGAGAGCCTAACCATAATGCCCTCATACTAGATAGGTATTTATATGTGTATGGGAGGCCCGCCTAGTAACTCGAAGTGAGGTTTAGGTATTAGTGTAGGGGTTAGGGGCCACTTTGACATTCAGAGTGTGGCATACAAACTAGGGATGTGAATCGTTTTTTGACGATTTAAAAAAATTGTCAGATATTTTTTAAATTGTCAAAAATCATTAAGAGTCGCGATACAATAGAAATTCCCCCGATTTATCGTGAAAAATCGTAAATCGGGGGAGGGGGGAGGGCGGGAAAACCGGCACACCAAAACAACCCCTAATCCCACCCCAACCCTATAAAACTAATCCCTTACCTTCCCCCACCCTCCCGAACCTCCCCAAAACTTTTTACGAGTACCTGGTGGTCCAGTGGGTGCGCGGGGACTGATCTCCCACTCTCGGGCCATCGGTGCCATTTTGGCTGCCACCCAAAAATGGCGCCGATGGCGCCATTTAAAGATGGTGGCACCCATCTTTATGATGGCGGCGGCCATCTTTAAAGATGGTGCTGGCCATCCAGTGCTCCTACCATGTGACAGGGGCTGGCCAATGGCACGGATACCTTGTCATATGGTAAGGGCAAAGAGCCATCGGCGCCATCTTTATGAGTGGCAGCCGACGGCCCGAGAATGGGAGATCTCTCCGGGGACCACCACTAGACCACCAGGTAATTTTAAAATGTTTTGGGGGGTTCGGGAGGGTGGGGGAAGCTAAGGGGTCATTTTTAAAGGGTTGGGTGGGTTTTTTTTTTATCGGGCCATCGGCGCCATTTTTGAGTGGCAGCCAAAATGGCGCCGATGGCCCGAGAGTGGGAGATCGGTACCCGCACCCCCACTGGACCACCAGGTACTCGTAAAAAGTTTTGGGGGGGTTCGGGATAGTGGGGGAAGATAAGGGGTCAATTTTAAAGGGTCGGGCCTCACTAAAAAAAGTTAACAATGTGAATCGGAACCGATTCCGATTCCCATCACCACAGATCAGATTTTTTTCTCCCTCTAGCTGAACCCGATCGTTAAGACGATCGGGCACACGATTCACATCCCTAATACAAACAGAACAGTGCTCTCTTGTGAAGATTTGGTGACCTTTGGAGTGAGGAAAATCAATCAAAGATGAGATTTGTGCAGTATTCTCTCAACCTAGCTTCATGTTACCCAGGTAGAGTCCATATGTAGATATCTTAAAGGAACTAGTGGAGGAGGTAAAATTGTTGTTTCTGGTAGGCTAGGCACATTTTATAACCTTTTGGTGATTACACTAGGGAAGTATTGGTGTTTCTGGTAATTAATGACCTTATACAACCATTTTTTATTATAGAAATGGTTAGGTAAGGGGTGCTTTTGGGAGGTTCGGAAAGCATTATTGGTTTTCCATTATTTCCTATGGGAAAAATAGTCTTGACTTACAACCAACTTGGGTTACAACCAGCTCTCTGGAACCAATTGAGTTCGTAAGTCAAGAGACCACTGTAATTCATTTAAAGGTGAATTTTAAAACTCCACCATGAGCCAAAACCAGAAGATACATGCTCAGTTCAGACCTGCATGTTCCAAGCAGATTTTAAAAGCCACCCACATATGTGCGTACTTGCTGCTATGTGCACAAATGAAAAGTTTCAAAAAAGGGGTGGGGGATGGGTGTTCCTGGATTTCACATTGAAATTAGCATGTAAATATTTATGCACACAGGCATGCACTGGGGGTCCCTTGCTGCATAACTTTACTTCTGCTATGGATGACATAAAGGTTATAAAACAAAAAAATTTAGGTAGATCAGCAGGATTTTAAAGGTTGGGGCTAGCAGGAGAGAAGGGATGCTTTAAATTAGGAGGGTTTGGAAATCCTTTCTCTTACCTGGGTGAACTGGGAACGAACTAGAAAAACTGGTAATGATGTCAGCGTGCATTTCTATTAAAATGTCCTCACTTATGTGGTAGAAGTAGTATTTGCACACATAGGTGGGCATCCTCTTAAAACCGCACACACATTTGTGTTCAACTTATTTTATAATATGTACACATATACGTGCTTATGTTATAAAATGGCCGCATTCCTGGGTGTGGGCCAACTACTGCGTGTACATGTGCATCGGCACTCCAGTTTGAGAGTTACTGTCTTAGTTTTTCTGCTGTGCACTGTCTTCCCTGAGTGTCCCTTTTATTCCTCAGTCATCTAGAGAAACAACCAGTTTCCTTACTGGCTTCTTGAAAAAATGCTCTCAACATTTGAAAACCTTTAAAAAATGTTTTTATATATATCTGAAAGGCTGATATCCACAAGTACCCCAAAGCAGGTCACACTTAATCATCAATGTGAAGCCCCTATGAATGATAATCTTCATGTCATTTTTTTCAAAATTGGAAATTTGAAAGATAAGTATTTGAAGATATTCTGTTTCCTACTGTATTAATGTCTGAACATTTATCTGTATAAGTGCTGAAGTGGTTTGGTAACTTGTGCCTTCATGCAGTGACAAATATATATTATTAATTATATTGCTAAATCACCAAAAACAGCCCCACAAATACAATTATTCCAAGATCAAAAGTTTATCAAAATGTGCTAAAAACAATTCTGGTCATTTATTTCAATCCAGTAAAGAGTAATAGCCATCTAAGATGCTGGTTGGGGTTGCCTTTAAGTTTGATACATTTATATGAAGCTAAGTATCACTATTTATTTAAATGATTGACTCTTTCGCTCACTTTTTTTGTTTTTGGATGTAGCATTTCTTTAGTAAGTGCCATACAAAATTAAGACTATTTAGTTTTAATTGCATTCACTGAAAAACTGAAAAAACATATAAGGGGACCAGTTTAAATCCAGCATACATAGTTTGTATTCACTGATAGAGTGGTGGTCCTACATACACAACCAGCATCTTAGATGGTTAATGTTCTTTACTGGACTGAAATAAATTACCAGGATTATTTCTAGCAAATGTTGTTATTAATTGTATTCACCATGAGCAAACTATTATGTGACTATGTATGCATAGAAAAGGTAAACTATGCAGATATATTTATGTGGATGTATGTATGATTATAAGAAAATATTTTTTGAGGAATGTTTTAAATATGAATCCATTTGGATTCACTGTGGTGGATTCATGTGGTGGATTCACTGTGGTGGACGGCAGGTGATTTGTGTGATATATTATCAATTCAGAAAGCCAATTTTGAGACCCAACACTTTATATGTTAAAACATTCTCATTAATGTTTTCACACGTTGAGAGCTGCTAAAATTCATGATTCACGGTTTGTTCCTGTGAGCCACTGCACTTATCCACAACGCCTGCATGACCATACAGGCCTCCAGGTTCTGATGCATCTCAGTTGCTGCCAGCAAACCATCATCAACTTGCTTCCCACCAAGACCCATAGGTGTTTGTGCGCACTGCACACTGGTACTTAAAGGGGCCTTGGTGAGAAAAGACCTTCTGGCACTCTTTGATGACATCACAGGCTTTCAGTATATAAGGCTCTCCAGAACACTGCCTTGATGCCTCAGCAACGTGTTTCCTGCCAAAGCAATGTCTTTTGCTTTGCGTTCCTGGTTCCTGTTGTCTTGCAATCCTGATTTCTGCCTCCATCAGTCTTGCCTCATCCTTCCTTGCCTTGTCAAGCCTCGATTTATCTGACCCATCTTTGAGCTGGGTTTATAGCATGAATCCAGCGTGTAAGTATTTACATGCACAAGTGCATGCCGGGATCCCCCTACCGCATAACTTTACTTCTGCTATGTGTGGAGTGTAATTCATGTAACAAAAAAATATGCTAATTAGCAGAGTTTAAGGGCCAGGGGTAATACAGTGAAAGGGAGGCAAGTTAGTTAGGTGGATTTAGAAGGTCATCTCCTTTACTGGGGCAAATTGGGAGCAAACTGGGAAAAAGGGCTATTGTATCAGTGCGTATAGCTACTAAATTCCTCCCCACTTACGCGTGTGAGGCAGCATTTGCATGCATATGCATGCCTCAATATAAAATCATGTGTACCTATACACACCTATAGCTGATTTGATAACGTGCGCACATATACGTGCATATTAGGGGTGTGCATTCGGATTGACCGCATTAGTAAAACGCAACTCATATTTTTTTTTTACTTAAAAAATTGATTCGACATAAACGATCGGATTTCCCACATATCGAACATAGATATGTTCGATATGTGGGAAATCGCGATTGTTGAGCCAAAATAAAAATATAAACCCCCTCACCCTCCTTAATCCCCCCCCCCCCGACTTACCACAACTCCCTGGTGATGGAGCGAGGAGTGAGGACGCCATTTCTGCAATCCTTGGTGAGAAGCATGTGACGTCGGCGGCACGTCGAGTGACGCCGGCGTCACGTGATTCCCGGCTCGTTCGCGCCGGACGGCTCGTTCGGCCCAAAAAGAACTTTGGGCCAGCTTGGGGGGGCCTCCTGACCCCCCCAAGCTGGCCAAAAGTTCTTTTTGGGCCGAACGAGCCGTCCGGCGCGAACGAGCCGGGAATCACGTGACGCTGCGTCACTCGACGTGCCACCGACGTCACATGCTTCTCGCCAAGGATTGCAGAAATGACGTCCTCACTCCTCGCTCGATCACCAGGGAGTTGTGGTAAGTCTGGGGGGGGGATTAAGGAGGGTGAGGGGGTTTAAATTTTTTTTTTGCACATATGTACATATACCCAACTCATTGGATTTTTTTTATGTCCATATTGGCCGCAAGTGGGACCCCCTTTCGGACATAAAAAATATGAACATAAAATTTTGCTCTGCACATCCCTAGTGCATATACATGCACATGTTATAAAATCACTGCATCCATGTGTATGCGTCGGCAAATATGCACACATGTGCACCGGCGCGCAGGTCTTACAATTTACCTCAGAGTTTGCACTGGCAAATTTTCTAAGGGAAACTCGATAGGGAGTTTCCTACTGGAGATGAGCTTGTAGGTCTAAAGGTACAAAGTATCCGCATTTTGCAAGCAGCCCAGGAAGTCTGAAACTTGCCATTGATGGGCTAATTGTGTAGCATCTTGAATATGTTGAGCATACAAATATGCACAAAAGTTATACCGTTTCTGAACGTAAACTTACATGCATGTTTGGTTTGAAAATTATCCTAGTAAAGTCACACACACACACACACACACACACAATTACACCTGCTGTTTGTTGGGTATTGTTTTTCTGGGAGAAATTATATGCATGCATACTTTTTAAATTAAAAAAGAGGGACGGCAACTTTCAAACCAGTGCGCTAGCACACATTTGGGTACGTATGTCGGCCTGGGCCCAGGGATGCAACCATTTTATAACATTTGAGTGCATATGCATACATGTTATAAAATAGTCTTGCCACAAGCACGCATACCAAATTTTAAGTGGGCGCACGCATGTGCATGCAAATCCTGCTGCTGCCACATAAATCAGAGGATTTTAAAAGGGTTGCGTAAAGATGCCATCCCAGTTTTTCCAGTTTGCCCCCAGTTCACCCAGTTAAGAGATAGATACTCCAGACCCCCCTAGTTTAATAGCCTTCACTCCCCCTAGGAAGCCCTGTCCCTTAAAACCCCACAGATCTGCCTAGTTTTCTTTTATTTTTAACTTACATGTCATCCACAGCAGAAGTAAAGTTATGCTACAGGGGGCCTCAGCATGCACCAGGGCACATAAGTATTTACATACACATCTCTGGTTCATGCTTTGAAATGTTCATGCCCCACCCAGAAAACGCCCTTCCCACCTCTTTTTGAAATCTTTGGAGATGTGCACACTGCAGGAGATACATGCCTATCCAGGTAGCTTTTAAAATATGCTCATCATACGTGAACCCAACTTATTCCAACTTATTCATGAATCCCCTAATTAGTTTGCATGCTGGCTTTTAAAATTCACCTCTATGTGTGTAAATGCCAACCCTGCCCTTATTCCACTTCCTCAAATACCTTTCCTCTATGTGCATTAAAGTAGTGCATCGAGTAAAGTTTCAAAACTTAATGCACATAAATCTTAGCATATACAAGCGTTTGTAACCTTTACTCTTGTTTTCCATATTCTTTTAAAAGTAAAAAAATACATGCATATTTTCACTTTTGCAAGCATATATGTGTGAAAAAAGGAGCTGTCTAGGGGTGTTTTGGGCTGGGGCCAGCACTTACATGCATAAGTTGCAATTTTAAAAGACACATGTACATTTGTCAACTTACTTGTGTATATTTAAACCTGCTAATTTTCAGGGGTAAGTGTGACTGGATGGGAGATCTGGTTGAAGTGAGGGGGAATTCAAGCTGAAGAACCAGGAAAGTCTTGATGACCTGGAGAAGGACTGGACAAACTGGTGGATTAATTGGTAAACTGATAAATTTCATTTATGGGTGCGTGTTTTAAAATTAGCCGACTTAATAGCATAAATTGGGATTTGAGTGAGTAAGTAAGTACTACTTTATATTCACATGTAAAATATACAAACATATATTTTTAATATAAGTAGGAAAAGTTTACATGTTTAATACATTGGTTTCAGTGCATTGCAAATATTTGCATTGGTCTACATATGCACATATGTTGCAGAGTAGAGATATGCATATTTTATAAAACCATATGGGTTATAAAACACTTTCATTTATCTGCTCACGGTCATATACACACATATGTACTGCTGCATGCATTTGTTTGAAAGTTATCCTCATGGACGATAACTTTCAAACCCTATTTGTCTTAGTGGATTTGTGCACCTAAGTTGACATGTAGAGACCGAGATTTATCCTAGTATTTTATAAACTATGAAGTGGTTAGCTGCATGCACAATAACAAAAAATACAGCATAGTTTACCTCTGAAAGTATTCACATATGTTTCAGTATGCATGAATATTTGAATACATTGAATATGCATACTTTACATATTTTAAAAACATACGTGCATCTATTTCAAACGAGGAAAAAATATTCAGGTACATTTTAAAAGTGTTGCTCGCGTATAAACAGTTTCATACACACATACACACAAATTACACACAAATTACAGGCCTCCTCCAAAAACTTAAACCTGCCTCTCATCCCAACGACACCATTCCCACCAAAGCGCTAATAGCCATTCCCAACAGCATATCCAGCACCATAGCTGAGATTATCAACTGCTCCATCACCCACGGGATAGTCCCAGATTCCCTCAAACACGCTGTTGTCAAACCCCTCCTCAAGAAACCCTCTCTAGACCCCAAAGACCCTTCCAACTTCCGCCCCATTTCCAATCTCCCTTTTATCTCCAAACTTATGGAAAAGGTGGTAAATTCACAACTCATGGACTACCTAGAAAACCATGATATTCTCCATGTCTCCCAATTTGGATTCAGGAAGCACTTCAACACCGAATCCTTACTGCTCTCCCTCACTGACTATCTCCTCAGAGGTCTGGGACAAGGCCACAGTTACCTCCTCGCCCTTCTTGACATCTCAGCGGCCTTTGACACCATCAGCCACCACCACCTCCTGACACGGCTAGAAAGCATCGGCATCCCAGGAATAGCTCTTGCTTGGTTCAAATCCTATCTCTCTAACAGAAAGTTCTCTGTGAAAATTGGAAACAACCTATCTGCCTCATACCCCCTACAACAAGGAGTCCCGCAAGGCTCATCACTCTCATCTACCCTATTCAACATTTACCTCACTCCCCTCTGCCACCTCCTCACTGACCTTAAACTCAAATTCTACCTTTATGCTGATGATGTACAGATCATCATTCCCATTCACAACTCCATATCTGACGCCCTCGAGCACTGGGAAAAGTGCCTTGCAGCCATCAACGCCCTCCTCACCAACCTTCAGCTTGCTCTCAACACCAACAAAACGGAACTCCTTCACATCTCCTCGCACCCCCCTGACCTCCTACCTAACGACCCTAAACTTAACCTCCTCACAGCTCAACCCTCCGTTAGAGACCTCGGAGTCCTTCTTGATCCCAACCTAAGTATGAAACCTCACATCAACTCCATCCTCAAAACTGGCTTCTTCAAGCTAAATGTACTAAAGAAACTCAGACCCCTGCTCTACGCCCATGACCTCCACACAGTGATCCAAGCTACCCTCACCTCCAAACTAGATTACTGTAATGCCCTCCTCTTAGGGCTCCCATTGTCTTCTATCAAACCCCTTGGTTTCTAACCATGAATGCCGGTATAGAAAAAACGCAAATAAATAAATAAATAAATAAATTACAAACACACGCAAACATGACCATATTACCCCCATCCTCAAGGATTTACATTGGCTCCCCATAATGTCCCGTATACACTACAAAACTCTGACCATAATTCACAAGTCCATTTACACCCACAACTCCAACTCGCTCGACCTCCCTTTCACTGCCCCCCTGCCCACCCGAGCCACCAGATCTACCAACAAAGGCACCCTACATGTTCAATCCTTGAAACTGGCACATCTCTCCTCCACCCGAGACCGTGCCATCTCTATCGCCGGGCCCGTTCTCTGGAATATACTACCTGTCCACATGCGACTTGAACCCTGTGCATTTAAATTCAAAAAGAAATTAAAAACTCTCCTGTTCAACCATGCTTGCGCAGAATAACTCCTTCCACTCCCCCTCGCAGTCCCCTTTCAGGTGACCTCCTTATATTAAGGAGACTTTCATTGTAAATTGTTTTGGTTATTACCTTCTTGTTCTCCTATCCTTCCTACTGCCTTTCTGTTCTTCCCCCCGCCCAATTACATTCCCCTGTTGCAATGTATTTTCCAATCTTTTCAGTTACTATGTGAACCGGTATGATGTCCCCACAAATACCGGTATATAAAAGTTTCTAAATAAAGTTTCTAAATAAATATGGGGACTGTGCGTGAGCTACGTGAAATTTGAGAAACCAGGAAGTACACACGTACATACTTGTTTGCTCATCAAGAATAAGAAGGCTGAAACGGCGTGGGCCAAGTCTTTTGTGTATAACCCTTTTTTTAAGGAACAGAGAGAGAGAGAGAGAGGGACTTTTTTAAAGAGACAATCTGACAGTCTGTATATCTCCCAGTGTAAGATGGGCACTTTCAATTCAGGGTGGGTATGTGGGCGCAGTGTTACAAGGGTCTATAGACATTTGCTCCCTAGGCAGACCAATGTAACACCACCACCCCAAAACCTAACTTGAGTTAAAAGTACCTCTCTTACAGTATCAGCTTGTCTCTCTCTCTCTCTCTCTCCCCACCCCAGTCACTTGTGAGTAGACGCATACAGGCTCCAACACATACACACGGTAGGGATATTTTAAATGGTACGCATGTACTTCCATGCACGAAATAAAATCGAGCATATTTTTTCTCACATGCCCAATACGCACATTTATGGGTGCACGCATGCTCCTTTTAAAATACACTTGATTACGTGTAGCAACAAAACCTGATTTATATGTGAAAGTAGGTATATTTTAAAAAGTGCACGTGTAATTGAAATCACCACTTTGCCAATAACTCCGCCAGTTCACCCATTCCATCTCCATTTCAATGAGACTCTTCTAGTGCTTCACCCTGAACTGCCCCCACTTCATCCAGACCTCCCACCCAAAAGTAGTATATAATAGATAAGCTTGATTTCAATTGTGCTAGCTAATGAGCAGAAGTGAGATTGTATAAAAGTTCTATTGTAAACCGGTACGATAAGACCACGTCTTGAGTATTGGTATAGTAAAAGAATTTAAATAAATAAATAAATAAAAATAAAGAAATTGTCTCATATATTTGCGTAAATCTCTTCTGAAATAGCAACTTGGCCCTTCCCCGGATCACCCCAGACCATCAATCTTTTGTGCAGGTAAATGCACATTTGAAATCAATAATATGCATGTACTTTTAAAGTTTATAAAATTGCATATTTGCGAATACAAGCTACTTACATGCATATATGCAAATTTTCCGCACATAACCCCTATGAAAATTCACTCATTGCAGTTATATGCATGCAATTTTACCTATATTGGTTGAGCAATTTTCTAAAGAGCAATTTTTGCAAATAAAGCACTACTTTACCTTCCCTGTGTTTCAACATATTTGAAATAAAAGCAGTGGGTTCTAACAAGTCTGATTATATTCACTTGACTGATTTCCTTTATTCTTGAGCAGTTTATTTTGAAGCTTTTTCACAACTCAATGGATAACCTAATTAAAATGAATATCCATATTGCTAATGATTTTATGCCAACTGTTTTGACTGCAATATTACCTTCACAGTTCACACCTTTACTTTTTAACTGAACCAACTGCCATTCCACAACTCCATACAATTAGTTAAACAAATGTATATATTTTTTATTTTATTTTTAGGTTTGCTTTGTTTTCAGCCTATCATGTTATTAGCTCCTGTCACTAGGTGCTAATTGTGGTAACCTATGAAGATAATGCTGATGGAGTGATAGGGTTAATAGAATTACAGCCATAAAATAGAACTAAGAGCTTGAAAAAGAAACTCAATGCTGAATGCAAAACCTTCAGTAAACATAACAAATTTGTCTCGTTTTGGAGTTGGTCCCTTGGTCCTGGTGATATTTCAATGAATGATGGAAACTCCCTTTGGGGTACATTTTCAAATGAGCTGAGACTGCCTAATATTATAAGCTAAAATTTAGTCAGTGATCTTAATCACATTTTCAGACACACAAAGATTCATTAAGTCTGCCATTTGAGCGGCTGGGGTGAGCCACTAAATGCAGCCAATGAACACTGAAAATCAGCACTAACCAACTAAGTCATAAGTTCAACCCAAGAGCACCCAAGCTTTATTTTCTGTAATTTTTTATTTAACATGTAGCATATACATAGGACAAATTGCAAAGTTACATTAACTAGGAGAACAGAAAACAGGCTCAAAGCAGTAGTTTTATATAGTATATGAGGGTGAAGCTAAAAACAATGAGATACATTTTAAGAGCTGTGCGTAGGCACACATGTGCACGCATTTGTTGGCGCAAACCAATGGATGTGGCCATTTCATTACATATGCGCATATATGCGTGCATGTCATAAAATAACATGGATGCATGTACATGTGTGCCCCAGTTTATATGGATGCACGCATGTGTGTGCAAATGCCGCCAGGACCGTGCAAGTGGGGGGATTTCAGTAGATATGCATGCCGACGATAGATCCCATTTTCCCAGTTCATTCCCAGTTCAACAGGTTAACCAATCGGCCTTCCTAACCCCACCTGTTAATTTGCCTACCTTTGACCATATTAACCCAGACCCCCCCTAAACCTCGTTAACTAGCCTGTGTTTTTCAGTCTATTACTTATCACGCCATCCATAACAGAAGTGAAGTTATGCGGTAGGTATACTTGTGCATGGTACAGACCCGGCTCACCATGCCCTCACCAGACCACATCCATGCCCTGCCCCTTTTTGGAAAAATATTTTTGTTCGCGTAACGGGAGATACATGCATTGCCTTGGGCCTTTTAAAATCCACACGGCACGCGCGAGTCTGAGACATGCACATATATCCCAGTTTTGGCATGCGCAAGACTTTTAAAATCGACCAGATATCTTTTGAGCTTCTAAATGTAGCCACCTAGTGAATTTAAGGGGATAAATGTAGCTACTCAGAAGGCAAAGAGCCAGATTTTAAAAGGGTTACGCACGCCCCGGGCCTATTTCCAAAAGGCCCGGCGACGCACGTAAAGCCCTGGGACGCGTGTAAGTCCTGGGGCTTGCAAAAATGGGAGGCACGTGGGCAGGGTGTGGGTGGTCCTGGGCGGCCTGGGGGCGGGGCAGGGTCAGAGTCCTCTGACACAGTGGCCATTTGCCGCTGTGTCAAAGGGTCGCGTGCCGGCAGGCTGCCGGCGCGCGCAAACTGCACCTGCCTCCAGGCAGGCACAAAAGGTGAAATAACGATTTTAGGGGGGTTAGAGTAGGGCTGGAGGGGGGGAAAGGTTAGGGGAAGGGGTGAAAAGGTTAGGTTAGGGGGAAAGGAAGTTCCCTTCCAGGCCGCTCCGATTTCAGAGTGGCCTGGGAGGGAAGGAGGAAGGCAGTGTGGGTCGGTGCGTGCAAGGTGCACAATTGTGCACCCCTTTACACACGCCAATCCCGGATTTTATAACTTGTGCGCACCTGCCTCCAAAGTTAATCAGCTGAGTTTATCCAGCTAAATTTTTTATCTGGATTGTGTCTGAATATGGACCTGAAAATTGATCCCATGCTACTAATGCCAGTAATAAGCAGTAGCTATTTACTAACAGGCTGATTTTAAACCCACTCCCCATGCGTAAAAAACGGGGATTATACTTGTGGCCGGGCCTTGCGCATGCTGTACGCATTTTAGAAGAGACCCAGCAGCACGCATGTAAGCCAGGCCTCTATGAAGGGGCAGTCCCGGGGGCAGGGAGGGGCAGTCCAGAGGGCAGAGCAGTGCTGGCCGGAACAGCACCATTCCTCGCTGCCCCGGAGCCTCTCTCGCCGGTCGGCTGCCAGCACACGCAAATTACTTCAGGTCGGGCATGAAGTAACTTGCCGAATGAAAGTTAAAAAAAAAAGGGGGGGTTTAGAGGATGGGGAGGAGAGGGCAAGGGGAAGAGAGGTTAGGGTAGGGGGTAGGAAAGTTCCCTCTTAGTCTGATCTTAAATTGGAGCAGACTGGGGGGGAACTGGGGGAGCCCCGATCTCATCGCCGTGCAAATTTGCTAAATTTTACCCCCCTTTGTGTGCGCCGCCTGCACATAATCGTGGATTATAAAATCCAGCATGTATGTGTGTGCAGCCCACGTATTTTATAGCATGCACGTGCCGTGTGCGCATGTTATAAAATTGTCATGCCCATGTGTGCGTGCCAGGTAGCGCTCGCACATGGACACGCGTGCACATTTTAAAATCTACCCTTAAATCAACCTCCAGGAACTTGTCCAAACCTTTTTGAAACCCAGATAAGCTAACTGCTTTACTTCATTCTCTGGCAATGAATTCCAGAGCTTAATTATGCATTGAGTGAAAAAGAATTTTCTTTGATTTGTTTTAAATATGCATGCCACCTAGCATTGTATTATCTGAAAGAATAAACAACCAAATTGCATTAACCTCTTCTAGTCTTCTCATGATTTTATAGACCTCTATCATATTCCCCCCCACTCCACAGCCACCTCCTCTCCAAGTTGAACAGCCCTAACTTCTTTAGCCCTCCCTCATAAAGGAGCCGTCCATCCGCTTTACCATTTTGGTTGCTTTTCTCTGTATCTTTTTTGAGATGCAGCCACCAGAATTGAACACAGTACACAAAGGGGCAGATTTTCAAAGGGGTACGCGCGTAAGATACACCCGCAGGGGGAGCTTGGGGCAGGTTTTTGGGGGGTACGCGCGTCTCTTACCCGCATACCCCTTTGAAAATCTGCCCCAAGCTCTCCCTGCATGCCGAGCCTATGTTGAATAGGCACGGCGGCGCGCGCAAGCCCCGGAACATGCGTAAGTCCAGGGTGGGGGGGGCGTGTCGGGGGCGTGTCAGGGGGGCACATCATCTGGGGACGGGGCTCCGGGCGTGGTTCCGGCCCGGGGGCATTTCGGGGAATGGCCAAGGCCTCCAAAACTGCTCCTGGGTCAGGGAATTGCGTGCCGGCGCCTGGCCGGCACACACAAGTTACGCCTGCCTCAGGCAGGCGTAACTTTTCAAACAAAAGTGGGGGGGTTTAGATAGGGCTGGGTGGTGGGTTAGGTAGGGGAAGGGAGGGGAAGGTGCGGGGGGATGGAAGGAATGGAGGCAGGCTGTGCGGCTCGGCGCGTGCAGGCTGCCAATTTTGCGCAGCCTTGCACGTGCCGACCCAGAATTTTAAAAGATACGTGCGGCTACTAGCGTGTCTATTAAAATCCAGCGTACTCTTGTTTGCGCCGGTTGCGCGAACAAAAGTACGCGCGGGCGTATTTTTTTAAAATCTGCCCCAAAGTGTGGACTCACTATGGAGCAATACAGAGTCATTATGACATTCTCTGCTTTATTCACCATTCCCTTCCTAATAATTGCTAATATTCTGCTTGCTTTTTGGGCCATTGCAACATACTGAGCTGATGATTTCAATGTACACTATGACGCTTCAATCTTTTTACTGAGGGGTAACTCCTAACATGAAACCTAACATCATGTAACTGCAACATGGTTTTCTTTTCCCCTTTATGCATCTCCTTGCACTTGTCCATATTAAATTTCATCTGCCATTTGGCTGCCAACCTTCCAGTCTCATATGATCCTTCTGCAATTTATTTCTATCCACCTGTAATTTAACTCCTCTGAATAATTATGCATCATTTGCAAATATGATCCTTTTACTTGTCATTCCCCTTTCAAGATCATTTATAAATACATTAAAAAGCACCGGTCCAAGTACAGATCCTTGTGCCACTCCACTGTTTACCTCCCACCAGTTTGCAATCCACAAAAGTACATTGCCTCTTATCCCATGACTTTTTAATTTTTTTTAGAAGCCTCTCACAGGGGACTTTGTCAAACTAACAGACTGTTGTGAACAGTTTATGGGGCAAAAGCTTCCCTGCCTTCAGACAGGCCACCAACCTTGCCTCTTCCCTCCTTGGCACTACAAGCAAACAAAAACATTCACTGATAAAGAATAAGACCAAGAGGGAAGGACTGTGATTCACAATTTATAAATTCGTCCAAAATTTCCCATTTTTTCACCTCTGACCAACTGGAGGAAAAAAAAGAAAGAAAAAAGAAACATTTCAAATGTGTTCTTTTTTTCAGTTCTGCATACATCACTGCAGCCTCATTCTAGCACACTCAGGCCGATACAGAAGAGTGCGCTCCGGCGGAGCGCACTGTTAACCCGCGCTTGAATGCACATTTTCGACCCACTAGCTTTACCCCTTATTTAGTAAGGGGTAATAGCACGTCGAAAACGAGCGTCCAACCCCCCCCCCCGAAACTAATAGCGCCTGCAACATGCAAATGCATGTTGATGGCCCTATTAGTTATTCCCACGCGATTCAGTAAGTAAAATGTGCAGCCAAGCCGCACATTTTACTTTCAGAAATTAGCGCCTACCCAAAGGTAGGCGTTAATTTCTACCTGCACCAGGAAAGTGCACAGAAAAGCAGTACACCCTCCAACTTAATATCATGGCGATATTAAGTCGGAGGTCCCAAACGTTAAAAATAATTAAACATTTAAAAAAAAATTTTAAATCGGCCCGCGGCTCGCGGGTTGAAAACCAGATGCTCAATTTTGCCGGTGTCCGGTTTCCGAACCCGTGGCTGTCAGCGGGTTTGAGAACCGACGCTGGCAAAATTGAGCATCGGCTGTCAAACTCGCTGACAGCCGCCGCTCCTTTCAAAAAAGAGGAGCAAGGAAGGCGCTAGTGTCCCTAGTGCTTCTTTTTATCGCGGGCCCTAATTTGAATATTTTTTTTTAGTGAATCGCCCGCTCTCCCGGGAATTTTACTGTATCGGCCTGACTGTCCCCTCACCAAATACAGAATAACAGGCCACAAATAAGAAAGAGAAACATGGAGACAAAAACTGAATTGGAAACCCCAAAAAGCCAGACTCTGCCTGCAGTATAACACCAGAGAAATAATATAGAAATATTCAGATACACGTTTCCCAAAAATGACATAGAGAAATTCAGATTCTCCCACTTCCTATCTCAAAGAACAAAAACAATAGCAGTCTCAATCTCCTATCCTCCCAGGCCCCAGAAGTCTTACTCCCTAGCTCCCTCTCCTCTCCCCAGCTCCCTCTCCTCTCCTTTGCCCCTTTAGACATCTATCAGGCCTCCCAGTCCCTAGCAGCAGTTCTCCCCTGTCCATCTCCCCCCAAAAAGAAACCTTCCAGGCAGACTCATATACAGTACTTTAATGCAAAGAAACAGAAACATCACCATTCCTCATAAAATGTAATCAAGAAATATAAATCCATCATAATAGTAACCATACTAATAAAAAACAATCTTTCAAAAACAGATAATTTATTTATTTTTATTTACTTAGGTTTTCTATATACCGTCATTCCATGTGAAAATTACTAGATCACAATGTGTATAAGGTTAAAAATAATGAACAATGGAAAAGTGAAAAGGAAGGTAGGTAAACAGGAGGACAATTAAAGGAAACATTATAGATTTAGGTGGAAAACATTTAGTTATTGAGTTAGCGAGAATGCATTGTTGAAGAGCCAGGATTTCAGATCTTGCTTACATTTCTTGGTATCAGTAGATATTCTAAGATTTTCTGGTAAGGTGTTCCAGAGCATAGGACCTGCAATTGATATACCTCTGTCTCTTTTGTGTTTTAGGTGGTAGTTTTTTATAATTGGGATTTCAAGCAAGCCTTTGTTATGAGATCTTAGTGATCGTGTAGGGATACGAGGATTTAATTTTATTCCTGGTAATTCATTGTTGGATCTCAAGTTATGGTGAATTATTGTTAGAACTTTGTAGGTAATTCTGGATTGCACTGGGAGACAATGTAGAGCAATCAGGGTCAGGGTGATGTGATCAAATTTTCTTTTTCCAGTCAGGAGTCTGGCCGTTGCATTTTGAAGAAGTTGGAGAGATTTAAGGTGATTGGCTGGAAGTCCTAGGAGAAGGAAGTTACAGTAGTCCAGGTTAGAGAATATAAGTGATTGTAGTAGGTTCTGAAATCTGATAATGTCAGTAGAGTCTTCAGATGGCTTAGTATTTATAGTTTGAAGAAACTGGATTTGATCAGTTTGTTTATGTGAAGTTTCATGGATAGGTTTTCATCGATTTGGACACCGAGATCTTGTACTTGTGTTGCAGGATTTAGAATGTAGTTTCCTAGATCAATGTTGGGAGGAATAGTTGTAGGCCGATTTTTGCTAAGACAGATTATTTTGGGTTTTTGGGGATTTAGTGAGAGTTTCACTTGTACAAGATTGTCTTTAATGGTGATCATATATTCAGATATAAGAGAAGCTGTTTTCTCAAATGAGTTTGTAATAGGGATATTGTTGTGATGCTGCCCACAGCCGGAGCTACGGTCAGCCTCTTACCTCCATGGCCTGGAGGCCTCCATCTTGCTGGCATGGCAGGAGCCATGCTGGGGTTCCCCTTCACGGCAGGAGCCACCCGAGTGTCCTCCTATCATGGCAGGAGGCCGCCAATGCTTCCTGACCCCCTCCGTGGGGAGGGGCCTTCAGCCACGGCTCCGACATCGGGCCTGGTCGAGGCCTGCTTCGGCTCCTCCTCTCCTCAGTGGCAGTATGGTCACTGTCCAGGGTCATGCAGTCTTTCCTCTTCCTGTTCCTAAGGGGTGAGGCCGTGTCTCGTCTGCTGATTTAAAGGGCCAGCAGGGAGTGGTCCCTCTGGCTCCACCTGGAACTCCTCCCTGGGCGTCTTCCTCCTTCAGCCCTATAAAGGGGCCCTGCAGTCATTCATGCTTTGCCTTCGCAAGGAGCTAGTCTTCTCCTTGACTTCCTGCTCTCTGCTCCTGCCAGGCTTCCTTTGTATACTAGGGATCCCTCGTCCTTCTTCCTGACCTCTTGTCTCGTCTCGTCTCGTCTCTTCTTGTCTCCAAGTCCTGCTGTTCCTGATGTCTCCAAGTCCTGCTGTTCATGATGTGTCCTGATGTTCCGTTGTTCCTGTCATCCTGATGTGTCCTGAATTCTTCATGTCCTGAAGTTCGTCATCCATGTTCCTGAGTCTCTGTCATCCCATCCCTGTATGATCCGTGACTAGCCCGGCTGGACTGAGTAGGGCGCGCAGTGGCCCAGTGGTCCACGACCACCCCCGCTGAGGTGTGTAGGGCACTGGCGGGATTCCTCCATCCCATGGGGCCGAAGATCCTCCTCGTCTGGCATGTCCGGATATTCTCATCTTGTTCCAGGTTCCAGATTGACCCCTAGTGGCCGTCTTCATCTCAACCTCGAGTTATCCCTCTGTTGCATCTTCCACGCCGGGTCGGAAGTTTTGTCCTCCATCTACTGACCTGTCAGGTGCATCGATGGCGCTGGGTCCCGAGGTGCCGTCCAGGATGTTACTGCTTGGAGTTTGGCCGGATTCCTCCATCCTTCTGTCCAGATGTCCATCTGCTGTTCCCAGATTCCTTGTGGGGCTGTCGTCTGTCCTGTGCTCTTTGCTGCTCTTCAGTGAGTGTCTGCCAGCATGGGAGGCCCTCTGCTCTCCTGGAGTCCCGGATTTGTATCTCGTCTGATTTTAGCTGTCTTCATTATTGTCACTCCCTGTGTCTTCGTCTGTTCTGCTGTCTTCAGCATCTACGTTTGTTCCAGTCCTCATCCACCTCTGCCTCATGTCAGGCCTGCCGCCTCTGCCATTACCCAGTGGCAGGTCCGAAAGGGCTTGGAGTGGTCGGAGGACTACTCAGAGGCCAACCTTGTGTGGTTGATCTCTCCGAGGTTGTGCAGGTCAGCAAAGGCCTGGTCTTGGTCCATTCCCAGATGAGGCTCGTCTCACAGCAAGGGCACACACACTTCATCCCACAATGGGGAACACCCCCTAGCGCTCCCTTCCATCCCATTGCAACAGATATAGAATTGAAGATCATCAGCGTATAGAAAGACATTTTTTAACCAAGGTTGGTTAATAGTTTGCATAGGGGCAGCATGTAGATATTAAATAGAGTTGCTGAAAGTGAATATCCTTGCAGGATGCCAGTAGTACATTGGAAAGTGTCAGAAAGATGATTATTAAGTTTTACTTGGAAGGATATGTCAGAAAGGAAGGAGGAGAACCATTTTTGGACATTACCTTTAATTCCTATGTTTTTTAGTTGGAGGTATAGATGTATGGTTTATGGTGTCAAAGGTGGTGGTTAGGTCAATCAGTACAAGGCAGAATGATTCATTGGAGTCAAAGCTACACAGTACAGCATCAGTTATTGATTGAAAAAGGGTTTATGTTGAGCAATTCTTCTTGAAGCTGAATGGGTTAGGGTATAAGATTTTTTTGTCATCAAGATGAGATTCAAGTTGGGAGAGAGCTGCCTTTTGAAGGATTTTTGTTAGAAAGGTTAAATTGGAGATAGGATGGTAGTTATTCCAATCATCATTTTTTCAAGATTTGTTTTTTAATATTGGTTTAATTACAGCCTGTTTTAGCTTATGAGGTATATAGCCTTCAGTGAGAGAAAGATTGACCATAGTTGTAATTGTAGGGGTTATTGTTTGGTTTACTTGTTTTAATGAAGAAGCTGGAATCAAGTCAAGAGGATGAGATGCTGGGTTAAGTTTTAATATAATTTTGCTTATTTCTAATTTAGAGACTGGATCAAAGTCTGACCATATATTGTTAGGATTGATATTATTATATTTGTAAGGAAAGGTGGTGGTACATAATTGTTTAAGTTTCAGAATTTATTTGGATAAGGCAATTGTATATTTGTTGCATGATTTTTTAGAGAAGGCATGCTTGGTAGTTTGATTATATAAAGATTCTTTAATTAAATTCTTTATTTTATCAAATAAGTTTTGAGTTGAAGATTATTCCATGAATTAGTTTTGCATAGTAATCTTTTTTTGATTTATTTGTGAGGGATAGATATTGAGAAAGATGAGTTTTGTATCCTTTTTAGGGATGTGAATCGTTTTCCATATCGTCTTAACGATAGAAATCGTGTGGCAGGGCAAGAAAATCGTCTTAGGCACGATTTTTTAGTTAAAAAATCGTTAAAAATAGTTTTTTCCGATTAGTGCGCACTAACTCGAGTTAGTGCGCACTAACGGGAGTTAGTGCGCACTAACTGGGAGTTAGTGCGCACTAACTGAAAATGATACAATTTGACACTTTTCAGGTCAGTTAAGGTCAGTTTAGGAATGAATATGTATTCCTATTGGCTGCCCTCTTATTTATTCATGTTACCAAGTTTCCTACTGACAGTATATGGGGGATGGGAAATGGAAACAGTTGGTAGCTTGACAAAACAAGTAATGTGATCAGTCAATGTGACTAGAACTTGTGCCCTAACCCTGATACCAGGGGTATTGTGATCTTCCTGCACACAGTGCCCTATCCCTATTAATACCAGGAGTGTTGTGATCTTCCTGCACACAGTGCCCTATCCCTAATACCAGGGGTGTTGTGATCTTCCTGCACACAGTGCCCTATTCCTGATACTGGGGGTGTTGTGATCTTCCTGCACACAGTGCCCTATTCCTGATACCGGGGGTGTTGTGATCTTCTTGCACACATCCCGATATCAGGGATAGGGCACTGCGTGCAGGAAGATCACAACACTCCTGGTATTAATAGGGATAGGGCACTGCATGCAGGAAGATCACAACACTCCTGGTATTAATAGGGATAGGGTACTGCATGCAGGAAGATCACAACACCCCTGGTATCAGGGATAGGGCACTGTGTGCAGGAAGATCACAATACCCCGGAGGAGTGAGGGTCAGGCAGCTCCCCCCTGTCTGTGAAGCCAGCCTCTCACTAGTAATGCAGGGAGGGAGCTGTCTCAGACTTCACCATCCTCCCCCCCCCCTTACCCACACACCATTCACTAGCTGGGACATGGGGGAAGTCAGGAGTGAGGGTCAGGCAGCTCCCCCCTGTCTGTGAAGCCAGCCTCTCACTAGTAATGCAGGGAGGGAGCTGTCTCAGACTTCACCATCCACCCCCCCCCCCCTCACCCACACACCATTCACTAGCTGGGACATGGGGGAAGTCAGGAGTGAGGGACAGGCAGCTCCCCCCTGTCTGTGAAGCCAGCCTCTCACTAGTAATGCAGGGAGGGAGCTGTCTCAGACTTCACCATCCTCCCCCCCCCCCTCACCCACACACCATTCACTAGCTGGGACATGGGGGAAGTCAGGAGTGAGGGTCAGGCAGCTCCCCCCTGTCTGTGAAGCCAGCCTCTCACTAGTAATGCAGGGAGGGAGCTGTCTCAGACTTCACCATCCTCCCCCCCCCCCCTCACCCACACACCATTCACTAGCTGGGACATGGGGGAAGTCAGGAGTGAGGGTCAGGCAGCTCCCCCCTGTCTGCGAAGCCAGCCTCTCACTAGTAATGCAGGGAGGGAGCTGTCTCAGACTTCACCATCCTCCCCCCCCCCTCACCCACACACCATTCACTAGCTGGGACATGGGGGAAGTCAGGAGTGAGGGTCAGGCAGCTCCCCCCTGTCTGTGAAGCCAGCCTCTCACTAGTAATGCAGGGAGGGAGCTGTCTCAGACTTCACCATCCTCCCCCCCCTCACCCACACACCATTCACTAGCTGGGACATGGGGGAAGTCAGGAGTGAGGGTCAGGCAGCTCCCCCCTGTCTGTGAAGCCAGCCTCTCACTAGTAATGCAGGGAGGGAGCTGTCTCAGACTTCACCACCCTCCCCCCCCCCCTCACCCACACACCATTCACTAGCTGGGACATGGGGGAAGTCAGGAGTGAGGGTCAGGCAGCTCCCCCCTGTCTGTGAAGCCAGCCTCTCACTAGTAATGCAGGGAGGGAGCTGTCTCAGACTTCACCATCCTCCCCCCCCCCCTCACCCCCACACCATTCACTAGCTGGGACATGGGGGAAGTCAGGAGTGAGGGTCAGGCAGCTCCCCCCTGTCTGTGAAGCCAGCCTCTCACTAGTAATGCAGGGAGGGAGCTGTCTCAGACTTCACCATCCACCCCCCCCCCCTCACCCACACACCATTCACTAGCTGGGACATGGGGGAAGTCAGGAGTGAGGGTCAGGCAGCTCCCCCCTGTCTGTGAAGCCAGCCTCTCACTAGTAATGCAGGGAGGGAGCTGTCTCAGACTTTACCATCCTCCCCCCCCCCCTCACCCACACACCATTCACTAGCTGGGACATGGGGGAAGTCAGGAGTGAGGGTCAGGCAGCTCCCCCCTGTCTGTGAAGCCAGCCTCTCACTAGTAATGCAGGGAGGGAGCTGTCTCAGACTTCACCATCCTCCCCCCCCCCCCTCACCCACACACCACTCACTAGCTGGGACATGGGGAAAGTCAGGAGTGAGGGTCAGGCAGCTCCCCCCTGTCTGTGAAGCCAGCCTCTCACTAGTAATGCAGGGAGGGAGCTGTCTCAGACTTCACCATCCTCCCCCCCCCCCCTCACCCACACACCATTCACTAGCTGGGACATGGGGGAAGTCAGGAGTGAGGGTCAGGCAGCTCCCCCCTGTCTGTGAAGCCAGCCTCTCACTAGTAATGCAGGGAGGGAGCTGTCTCAGACTTCACCATCCACCCCCCCCCTCACCCACACACCATTCACTAGCTGGGACATGGGGGAAGTCAGGAGTGAGGGACAGGCAGCTCCCCCCTGTCTGTGAAGCCAGCCTCTCACTAGTAATGCAGGGAGGGAGCTGTCTCAGACTTCACCATCCTCCCCCCCCCCTCACCCACACACCATTCACTAGCTGGGACATGGGGGAAGTCAGGAGTGAGGGTCAGGCAGCTCCCCCCTGTCTGTGAAGCCAGCCTCTCACTAGTAATGCAGGGAGGGAGCTGTCTCAGACTTCACCATCCTCCCCCCCCCCCCTCACCCACACACCATTCACTAGCTGGGACATGGGGGAAGTCAGGAGTGAGGGTCAGGCAGCTCCCCCCTGTCTGCGAAGCCAGCCTCTCACTAGTAATGCAGGGAGGGAGCTGTCTCAGACTTCACCATCCTCCCCCCCCCCTCACCCACACACCATTCACTAGCTGGGACATGGGGGAAGTCAGGAGTGAGGGTCAGGCAGCTCCCCCCTGTCTGTGAAGCCAGCCTCTCACTAGTAATGCAGGGAGGGAGCTGTCTCAGACTTCACCATCCTCCCCCCCCCTCACCCACACACCATTCACTAGCTGGGACATGGGGGAAGTCAGGAGTGAGGGTCAGGCAGCTCCCCCCTGTCTGTGAAGCCAGCCTCTCACTAGTAATGCAGGGAGGGAGCTGTCTCAGACTTCACCATCCTCCCCCCCCCCTCACCCACACACCATTCACTAGCTGGGACATGGGGGAAGTCAGGAGTGAGGGTCAGGCAGCTCCCCCCTGTCTGTGAAGCCAGCCTCTCACTAGTAATGCAGGGAGGGAGCTGTCTCAGACTTCACCATCCTCCCCCCCCCCTCACCCCCACACCATTCACTAGCTGGGACATGGGGGAAGTCAGGAGTGAGGGTCAGGCAGCTCCCCCCTGTCTGTGAAGCCAGCCTCTCACTAGTAATGCAGGGAGGGAGCTGTCTCAGACTTCACCATCCACCCCCCCCCCCCTCACCCACACACCATTCACTAGCTGGGACATGGGGGAAGTCAGGAGTGAGGGTCAGGCAGCTCCCCCCTGTCTGTGAAGCCAGCCTCTCACTAGTAATGCAGGGAGGGAGCTGTCTCAGACTTTACCATCCTCCCCCCCCCCCCTCACCCACACACCATTCACTAGCTGGGACATGGGGGAAGTCAGGAGTGAGAGTCAGGCAGCTCCCCCCTGTCTGTGAAGCCAGCCTCTCACTAGTAATGCAGGGAGGGAGCTGTCTCAGACTTCACCATCCTCCCCCCCCCCCTCACCCACACACCATTCACTAGCTGGGACATGGGGAAAGTCAGGAGTGAGGGTCAGGCAGCTCCCCCCTGTCTGTGAAGCCAGCCTCTCACTAGTAATGCAGGGAGGGAGCTGTCTCAGACTTCACCATCCTCCCCCCCCCCCCCTCACCCACACACCATTCACTAGCTGGGACATGGGGGAAGTCAGGAGTGAGGGTCAGGCAGCTCCCCCCTGTCTGTGAAGCCAGCCTCTCACTAGTAATGCAGGGAGGGAGCTGTCTCAGACTTCACCATCCACCCCCCCCCCCCCTCACCCACACACCATTCACTAGCTGGGACATGGGGGAAGTCAGGAGTGAGGGTCAGGCAGCTCCCCCCTGTCTGTGAAGCCAGCCTCTCACTAGTAATGCAGGGAGGGAGCTGTCTCAGACTTCACCATCCTCCCCCCCCCCTCACCCACACACCATTCACTAGCTGGGACATGGGGGAAGTCAGGAGTGAGGGTCAGGCAGCTCCCCCCTGTCTGTGAAGCCAGCCTCTCACTAGTAATGCAGGGAGGGAGCTGTCTCAGACTTCACCATCCTCCCCCCCCCCTCACCCACACACCATTCACTAGCTGGGACATGGGGGAAGTCAGGAGTGAGGGTCAGGCAGCTCCCCCCTGTCTGTGAAGCCAGCCTCTCACTAGTAATGCAGGGAGGGAGCTGTCTCAGACTGGTATCAGGGTTAGGGCACTGTGTGCAGGAAGATCACAACACTCCTGGTATTAATAGGGATAGGGCACTGTAAGAGATGACTGTAGTAGATTGAATAAAGATCTGATGTTTCTGCTCTCCTCACACCAAACAAAAACAACACACAAGCAGAGAAGCCCTTCTTACAAATCTGAGCTAGTGAGTTAAGTAGGAGGAAAAGTAAACATACTGGTGCCAGTGTGGCTACTTAAAAAATACACTTACCAACAATCAATTACATATATTTGAACTGTGTACAGTTCCAGCCAGGACCACCTTTCTAAAATGCACAGTGATTGGCAAATTCAACATGCACTAGCATTTCAGGTGCCTGCTAACAAAAATAATAAACAAACAAGTTCTAGTCACGTGAGTGCTGATCATTACATTACTTTTTTTGTCAAGCTTCCAACTGTTTCCATTTCACATCCCCCCAACCATATTGGTAACATCAATAGATAAGAGCACAGCCAGCCAATAGGAATACATACATACATATTCATTCCTAAGTGACCTTTACTGACCTGGGAAGTGTGAACACTTTGTTTCATTTTCTGTTGGTGTTCGTTAGTTTCCAGTTCCATTTCCCATCCCCCCAACCATCACCTCAGTGGTAACCTTGGTAACATCAATAGATAAGAGGGCAGCCAGCCAATAGGAACACATATTCATTCCTAACTGACCTTCAGTGACCTGGAAAGTGTTTATTTGTATCATTTTCAGTTAGTGCGCACTAAATCGAGTTAGTGCGCACTAACGGGGAGTTAGTGCGCACTAACTCGAGTTAGTGCGCACTAACACGATTTAACGATTTTTAACGATAAATCGTTAGAATTTCTATTGTATCGTGTTCTATAACGATTTAAGACGATATAAACATTATCGGACGATAATTTTAATCGTTGAAAAACGATTCACATCCCTAATCCTTTTAGAGATTCTTCAGAAGGATTTTTCCACCATTAGTTTTTTAGTTTTCTTAGGTGTTTTTTTGATTCTTTTAAACCAGGGGTTTATCAATTTTTTTGACTATGTTATATTTGTTTAAGATTCTAGTTTGTATTGGATTAAGGGGGTTATTTACTAAATGTTTGTCATGTGCATTATGGCCTTATCACGTGCGATAGGATGTAAATTAGCTGGAGGGGAGGAGTTGGGGTGGGGAGGGGAGGGGAGGAGTTGGGGCAGGGAAGGGGAGGAGTCGGCTGTGGCACCACGGCTGGCGATAATGTGAGCAACATTATCGCCGGCAGTAGCACAGTGAATAACAACACCTTTTACGGTGTCGCAATTCATGCGAAAGGCTGTAGCTGGCCGTATTGCGGCAGGCAAAATCACACCGCCACCATGTGAACGGTGGCGGCCTTTCGCAGGCCCACCCCCCCCCCCCCTTCGTCCCCCACCCCCTTTTTCACGGGATTCATCATTCTGCATAGAATGATGAATCCAGCCCCAGGTTTGTCAGCTATTTTGTTAAGCATTGAATCCCATGAGTTGAAGGCTTCAGTGCAGGTGGATAATTTTAATTCATTGATTTTGGTTTCTAAAGTGTAGTAAGTGTTTCAGTTTATATTTTCCTTCTAAACATATAGGTGGATATATTTTCAGGGAGGTTCACTGTTTGATTTTTGTAAGTAGATCAGCATTGATTAGATGATGGTAAGACCAGGGGATTGTTAAATGCTTAGTTTTTTTTATTAAAACTGTTAGGGTTGGGGGCAGATTCAATATGGTGGTGAGGAGAGAAGCTTGATCTGGTTGTGTGGCGCTCTTGTTTCAATTTGTTTCCTGGAACTTTAGCTATGCCACATAAGAGGAAAGGGAAGATAAGGGTATACACACCCGAACCCAGCCTTCCCCCACAACAGCGCCTGATCCCGGAATTTGCAGTTCTCGCCTCAAATTTGGGGACGATAACCCCTGCTGTTGGAATGGAGAAAGGAACTCTGTTTTCACCAGGGGAAATAACTCTGAGTCCCCCAGATCCTCGGCAATTGCTTTTGGCTTCCTCCTTGAGACCTACCGTGGACGCTGGAGGTGCAGGAGGGATTCCAGCCAGCTACCTTCAGGCGGATGGAGCCTATGGTGTGGAGCATGAGAGGTCCAGAACCTCAACCCTAGACCAGTGTTTGAGCAGCCCCAGAGGAGGAGGTGTTGCTGCCGGGGAAGCCTTGCCGGAAGCGATAGGTGGAGGTGATCGTGAACCTGGAGCTGGAGGGGTGAGTTGGCCCTCTGTGGGGATTATAAAACCAGCAATTGTAACACTAGAATCCCTTTGGGATTTAGTGGCAGAACTTTCAGCTACCTTCCAGGAACAATCTCAACATTTACAAGGAGTTTCCTTAAAATTAGACACTGGCCCAGGACCATCAACATATTTTGATGGAACATTATTTGGCTATTCATTCTTTGGAGGAAGATGTAAAATATTTAAAAAGCACAACTGAGGTGATCACATGAGAGCAATTGGCCTAAGTTAGGAGAATGGAATTCTTGGTGAACTCTATTCGACACCTTAACCTAAGGTTGTTACATTTCCTAAAGTTAAAGATGAACTTACTCTGGTTTCCTTAAAAAAAAATACCTGGGGGAAATTTTGAAGATTCCCTCAGATAAGATCCCAGTTGTTAAGAAGGTATTGCATTTGTCCCAGAAGCAAAGTTCATTGAGAGTAAATCAGCGGGAAAAGTTCTCCAATTTGACTCAATACCTGGAAAAATCTCAGGTGGAAGTCATGGGCAAAGTAACACTGCTCGTGACTTTCCACTCAGAACAGGACTTGAATATTGTGGATGCGATCCTATTTTAAAAACATGAGTACATTATTTCTTAGGGGACTGGTTAGAATCTTTCCAGACCTAGCCAGGTCAACCCAATTACGCCGGAGGGCTTTTCTTGAGTTAAAACCCGAAGTAGTCTCTTTGGGGGCAAATTTCCTGTTAAAGTACCCATGTAAATGTGTTCTGAAGTTGCTAGGTAACATGTATATATTTTTTGATGTGGTACAGCTAAGAGAGTTCTTGGCAGCAAGAACGCAAGGCACTGCCATTAATATAAGTGGAGGAGGATCAAATTGAGATATAAAGGCAGGAAATCTTTAAGCCAGCTATATTATTTCCTATGTATAATGATTTATAATTCTCCTTATATTTTCCTGTTATCACCCCCCCCCCCCTTCATTATTACCTCTATGATGTTGGAAGTGTGGAATAACCATGTAAAAAAATTTTCAAAAACTTGATTGTTTTATTTTTACTGTTTCCTTATTATTATTGAATATTTTCTGGTGGGATACACTTAATGTTTCTTTACAAGATGTGATTTCTTTGTTATTGTATAAAAAGCTTAATAAAGAGAAAATAAAATTTAAAAAAAACTGTTAGGGTTTGTGAAAATTAGGTGGAGCGTTATTTCAAGCTTTGTGAGTGGTTCCAGAGACGTGCTGGGTCCATCCTAAGGCTTCCACTATTTCAAGGAAAATGTTACGGAGGGGGGGAGGACACCTTGGAGATTCATTTACATGGAGGTTAAAGTCCCCTAGAATAATTGTATTTTCAGGATTGGGGAATTCCGTAGTGAAGTGTTTGGTTAGAGGTGAGCAGTCTTTAAGGAGAAGACCAGGAGAACAGTATACTAGTCCAGTGTTGATTTGTTTTGATTTTAATACAGCAACTTCATATGGCGGGTTAATATTATTTTTTTTAGTGTTAGATTGAGTTCTTTTTTGCAGATTATTAGTAAGGCACTACATTTCTTTTTTTCCTAGGAATATGGAATAGATTGTAATTTGGATGAGATAGTTGGTTTAAAAGCACATTGTCTTTGTCATTTAGCCAAGTTTCAGGAATACAGAATATTGTGCTGAGTAAGCAGTTCTAACTGACTCCTTTTCTACACAGCAAATCTATTAATTAGACAGAACCAAAAAGGCTGGCAGCCTGGAATGACTCTACTCTTAAGTCTGTGAGTGTGATATCCTCTATGCTGTCCTATCTCAGACACTGAGACAAGACAGACACACAAATCACTAGTACTGCTGCAATCTTCGCACTTCTATTCAGACTCTCTGTCAGTGAGGAGAGAAAGCAGCATTGCTACTGCCTCTATCTTTCTGGCACAGTGAGTAAAGCCACTACAACAGAGAAGATCAGAAACAGCCTTTTAACAGTAAAGACACATTTTTTAAAGCTTTTTTTTTTTTAGCACTCATGGAGCTTCCCAAAAATAGAACCTTCTCTGCCAACTACTAAGAGGAAACAAATATTTTTTTGCACATGCTCAGACTTTTCAGTGGGAGGATCCCAGTGTCACTTGATCCAAATGGCAGCTATAGGCTAGTTAAAAAGATGCTGTATTATGATTTGCCCTCTGTTTGGTCCCCTTGCCAATTTGTCCTCCCTTGGTTTGGACAAGGCTGTGATATCACATAGGCAAGAGTTGTTTGCTATAGATACCACTTTATTAAAATTGCTCATCAGTACACAGTACCAAGGTCTAGGCTGGGGGAAGCTTGGTGCCAAGGCATGGTCCCAGCCTCAAGGCCTAGGCCTAGTGGCAGGGCTGGCCCTGAAGCCTAGTCCTATCATCAAGGCCTTGGTCAAGCGCTGGACCCCAGCCCAAGGCCTAGTCTTGGTAAAAAGGGGGCACCCATAGCAAAATAAAAAAAATAAATAGATAAATAAAACTTACATGACTCCTGAGGCTTGAAGGAAGTTAATGAGGATTCAGAGGATGCCTGATATGAGTGAACTTAGAGTAGCTGAGCCAGATGCAATGACAGTAAGAAAACAGGGGTAAGTCACAGGTCCTTGTGTGACTAACAGGGGCTGCAGATGCTAGATACCTGGTGGCATGGCTCAGCAGCAGTGGCAGTAGGCCACAGTGGAATGATGATCAGTGAATGCGGGTTGTATGGGGCCCTCATGACTGAGAAGACCAGAAAAAGAGAAGGAGCAGCAATGAAGAAAAAGGAGACCTGTGGGAAAAAAGGCACAACTTTTGCCCAGTGCTGAGGTTGAGATGGCTTTTGGTGGCTTAGAAGGGCACTGATATTGGCTGAAGATATGCAGTGCAGTAGAAGGGGAACCCGACCAGAGACCTGTGAAAACTAACACCATCGGTGCAGCAGAAGAGCAAGAGGTAATCAAGGTAGCTGAGGGGAAATGACCTACAATGTGGAGGAAACCCAGAACAGTGGCATCAGTGAAGAACAATAGAACATAAGAAATTGCCATGCTGGGTCAGACCAAGGGTACAACAAGCCCAGCATCCTGTTTCCAACAGAGGCCAAACCAGGCCACAAGAACCTGGCAATTACCCAAACACTAAGAAGATCCCATGCTACTGATGTAATTAATAGCAGTGGCTATTCCCTAAGTAAACTTGATTAATAGCCGTTAATGGACTTCTCCTCCAAGAACTTATCCAAACCTTTTTTGAACCCAGCTACACTTACTGCACTAACCACATCCTCTGGCAACAAATTCCAGAACTTTATTATGCAATGAGTGAAAAAGAATTTTCTCCGATTAGTCTTAAATGTGCTACTTGCTAACTTCATGGAATGCCCCCTAGTCCTTCTATTATTCAAAAGTGTAAATATAATCGATTCACATCTACTCGTTCAAGACCTCACATGATCTTAAAGACCTCTATCATATTCCCCCTCAGGTGTCTCTTCTCCAAGCTGAAAAGCCCTAACCTCTTCAGCCTTTCCTCATAGGGGAGCTGTTTCATCCCCTTTATCATTTTGGTTGCCCTTCTCTGTACCTTCTCCATCACAACTATATCTTTTTTGAGATGCGGCGACCAGAATTGTACACAGTATTCAAGGTGCGGTCTCACCATGGAGCGGTATAGAGTTATTATGACATTTTCCGTTTTATTAACCATTCCCTTCCTAATAATTCCTAATATTCTGTTTGCTTTTTTGAATGCTGCAGCACACTGAGCTGACAATTTTAAAGTATTATCTACTATGATGCCTAGATCTTTTTCCTGGGTGGTAGCTCCTAATATGGAACCTAACATTGTGTAACTACAGCAAGGGTTATTTTTCCTTATATGCAACACCTTGCACTTGTCTACATTAAATTCCATCTGCCATTTGGATGCCCAGTCTTCCAGTCTTGCAAGGTCCTCTTGTAATGTATCACAATCCACTTGTGATTTAACTACTCTGAGAGGACATGATGTAAAGAAAAGGCTGGTGAGAAGGAAGAAATGTTGGGCAGCTTTCAAAGCCGACTCTACCACCCAGTCTGACTATGACAGCAAGAGAGCTGGGTTTAAAAAAGGTTGGATAAGTTCTTAGCAGTTAATTGTCCTTTCCTCTATTAATCAAGTTGACTTAGGGAATAGTCACTGCTATTATTGGCATTAGAAGCATGGGATTTACTTGATGTTTGGGTACTTGCCAGGTACTTGTAGCCTGGGTTGGCCACTGTTGGAAACAGGATGCTGGGCTTGATAGACCCTTGGTCTGACCCAGTATGGAAATTTCTAATGTTCTTATGTTCTAACAGATGGCCCAAGGCAGAAGCAGCAATAGAAGGCCAAGATAAAGAAAACAGAAGGAGACATAGGAACAATCGGGGAGAGTGAGCTGTGCGATTTGTGTGAGAGGCAGCAGCTGACCGACAGCGATCAGCTGCGAGAGAGAGAAAGCTGCTGCTGCTGACTTCCCTGTTGACTGCCTGAGGCCCAGCACTGAAGTGGAAGGAGCTAAAACAGATCTGGAGGGGCCCAAGTGAACAGTACAGAGCTGAACTGCTGCTGCAGATGGGTCCTCCTGCTAGCTTCTGAAGAAGAAACTGCTGAAGTTGAAGGCAGCTGACTGCTGCTGCACCTACCTCCTCCTCCTCCCTTGAAGTACCCAGAACAGATTTGTATTCCTTGAGCCATGCAGCATGAGTTTAAAATAAAATTGAGGAGATCAGTGTTAAAGGACCCTGTGAAAGCCCCAGCACTACTGACAAGACCAGGCCATGGTCCATTGATGTCAGCAATGACGTCAGTGGGGATTTGTGGAGAACAAAGGAGGGGGATATTAAAAAACATTAAAAATAAGGAAAAAATAAGTAAAATTTAAAAAAATTAAAGTTGATCAGGTGAGGGGATCCTGTCCACCAGAATGACCCTACCTTCTAGCCTCCAGAATGACTTTTATAAATTATATTTACTCCAATGGAAGCCCTGAACTCCGTAGAGATCAAAAACGTCTAACAAGCCCAGAATGACGTTAAAACAAGTGGTGGTTACCAGCAAAGATCCTGAAGAGCCCTACCAAGCTATCCCGTATAGATTAATGGGATGGAGAAGCAAAGCTGAAACTATGTTATCATAGCAATGGCTTCCCCAGCAACAAGTGATGGGTTGGGCACAGCAGCCCTATCACCAGATACAGCACAGGGACCCAGAACAAAGTAAAAAACAAAATTCCCTAACACAAACAGCCACAAAGGTAAGTCAAAAAGAGAATCATTTTAGAATATTTAGGGTGTTCATTAAGTAGCCACAGGTACTAATATTCAAGATGACATCATCAGCAGAGGGATACCACAGTGCTGTCATAATCCTCTGTCCACAAGCCTACACAAAGTATATAAACACTTTCAATTGTGAATGAACAGTTGCAGTATAGGTTGAGTGTGAATGTTAAGCACAAGTGTGAATGTTATTAATAGAAATTTCCAGTCAAGGTAAGGTATAAGGCAGAAGAATTTTAATGTTTAATACACTGCTGCACCACATGCTAAAGCAGCATTTGTGAGGGACTGCAATAGCATGTGACTGTTTATTCCTAGTATTGTGTGCTGAATGTCAACATACTGGAGAGAGTTTAGTGATTTGAATCTGGTTTCACCAAGAAGGAGGGATGAACTTGGAACTCCCAGCAAGTTGGAGAGAGTTCACTAATAAGAACTAATAGCAATCTCAGAGTGTTTGAAGAATTTGCTTAATTAAAAATAATTCTTGGGACAACAAATTAATCATTGCATCAGGAAAACATTTTTCTTGTGAGATAACAAGGAGAGAAAACATTAAAATTAGGCTCTCCGTTATTACATCCCATGATCATTTAAGAGACACTAATATGCTGACAGTACAGTAAGAGTAAGAGAGAGAGAGAATGATTTGAGTAAACTATGGTGATGAAGGAAATAGCTGATGGCCCTGACTAAACAAATGAAGATGGTCACTTTTGCATCATCTGATTTTGTGACTGGAAAATTGGGCATCCAAATGGCAGATGAAATTTAATGTGGTTAATTGCAAGGTGATGCATATAGGGAAAAATAACCCATACTGTAGTTACACAATGTTATGTTCCATATTAGGCGCTACCACCCAGGAAAGTGATTTCAGCATCATAGTGAATAATACATTGAAATTGTCAGCTCAGTGTGCTGTGGCAGTCAAAAAAGAAAACAGAATATTAGGAATTATTAGGAAGAGAATGGTTAATAAAACGGAAAATGTAATAATACCTCTGTATCATTCCATAGTGAGACTACACCTTGAGTACTGTGTACAATTCTGGTCACCGCTTCTCAAGAAAAGATATAGTTGTGATGGAGAAAGTACAGAGAAGGGCGACCAAAATGATAAAGGGGATTGAACAGCTCCCTTGTGAGGAAAGGCTGAAGAGGTTAGGGCTTTTCAGCTTGGAGAAGAGACGGCTGAGGGGGGATATGATACAGGTTTATAAAATCATGAGAGGTCTAGAATGGGTAAATATGAATCGGTTATTTACTCATTCGGATAATAGAAGGACTAGGGGGCACTCCATGAAGTTAGCATGTAGCACATTTAAAACTAATCGGAGAAAATTAGTTTTTACTCAACGCACAATTAAACTCTGGAATTTGTTGCCAGGGGATGTGGTTAGTGTCCACAACATCCCACAACACCCCTCACAGAACCACGTCTCATTGCGGTCAACCCCAACAATACAAACCTTCTAATTATACCGCATACATAGTCCAATCTTCTGATAGGGGGTGGATAGAGCATACATAGTTCCATCCACCCCCTACATTTCACAGAACGACTCTCCACAGACCAATTATCAGAGAACCACAAAGATGCTATCCTAAAGGACATAAAAGGCACTGTATAAAGTTACTAACTTCTCTGTAAAAAGCTACTAACTAATCTCACTGTAAGAAGTTACTAACTTAATTGTAAAAAGTCACTAATATCTATATAAAAAGCTACCTAGCTTACTGTACTATGTATAACAACATAATGTTGCAAAGCGCAATAAGCTAAATTCATTGTAAAAAGTCACTAATCTCAATGTAAAAAGCGACCTAGCTTACTGTACAATGTATAACAACATGATGTTGCAAAGCGACATCATGTTGTTTACATTGCAAAGTTCCAATGTAAAATAGGAAGTCCACATCGATAGACCCCCCCTATCTCCATATAAACCGGTGTGATATGTACGATGAACATCGGTATAGAAAAACAAACAAATAAATAAATAAATAGATAAAATATAGCTGGGTTTAAAATAGTTTGGATAAGTTCTTGGAGGAGAAGTCCATTACCTGCTGTTAATCAAGTTGACTTAGAAAATAGCCACTGCTAATACTAGCATCAGTAGTACTTAGTTTTTGGGTACTTGCCAGTTACTTGTAGCCTGGATTCACCACTGTTGGAAACAGGATGCTGGGCATCATAGACCCTTGGCCTGATCCAATATGGCAATTTCTTATGTTCTTATGATTAATCTATTATCTTTTTTATTTCTTCTTTTTTTGAATGAGGGTCCAATTTCACAAGGAGAGGGAGCGGGCAGCAGAACAAACCAAGGGGAATATTTACTAAAGCTTTATTGCGTGTGTTAGGGCCTTTTCGCATGCGAATTAGGGGAGGGGAAGAGTCGGGGTGGGGAGGAGTCGGGAAGGTGAGGGAGAGGAGTCGGCTACTGCACCGCTGCCGGCGATAATGTGAGGAACATTATCGCCGGCAGTAGCGCAGTGAATAGCTACACCTTTCACGATGGCACTATTCACATGAAAGGCTGCAGCTGGCCGCACTGTGGCCAGCGAAATCGCTCCGTCGTGGTGCGAACGTCTGCGGCCTTTCGCAGGCCCACCCCCCCCCCCTTCTTCCCACCCCCCCTTCTTCCCCCGTCCCCTTTTTCACTGGATTCATCATTCTGTGAAGAATGATGAATCCAGCCCCAAGGTTCCAAATGTGGTAATGCCCACACACCCATACGCAGAGTCATCAAGATCAGTTGTATTAAGATCAACTATCAAAAAGACCCTGCCATTAAATCATGTTTTTGAGTCTGAGCATTTGTTGTTTAATCTCTCAGACCGTGTTTAACCAGCATGGATATAGTGGTTCTTTCTAAAGGTTTTTCATCTGTTTATTGTCAGTTTCATGACTCGTTTCAATTTTGAGTAGATTTGGAATGATTCATATGAAGATTAAATCTTCATTTGTTTTTTGCTAATCAAGCATCTATGTCTGTTGATGTCTCAGTTGTGAAACCTAAATCAACATGTTCTGATGGTCTCAATTTTTGCATTGAGTGGGGATAATTTTTGGAATCTCAGTCTTTTACAACCATGAATATGATTTTTATGTTAACCTATGAGAATGAAGTTCCTTTCACCAGTGAGCAAATTCAGCCAATGAAGTTGTTTCACGTGATGGGATGTGATTGGTTGAACTATTTTCAAAACTGCAAAGAAGAGCTGCTCGTAGCTTTTGGCCATTTTGTTAAGCGTGAAATGCAGATGTGACTGTCACAACTTAGGGGCAGATTTTCAAAGGGGTACATGCGTGCGTAAGATGCGTGCATACCTCCTGAAAACCTTCCCCAAGTTCCCCCTGCGTGCGCCGAGCCTATGTTGAATAGGCTCGGTGGTGCGCGCAAGCCCCGGGATGCGCGTAAGTCCCGGGGCTTTTCTGGGGGGCATGTCGGGGGCATATCGTGGAGGCACATCATCCAGGAGCGGGGCCGCAGGCATGGTTCCAGCCCGGGGGCATTTCGGGACGTGGCTGAGGCCTCTGAAATAGCTCCTGGGCCGGGGAATCGTGCAGCCGGCGCGCGCAAGTTACGCCTGCCTTGGGCAGACGTAACTCTTCAAACAAAGGTGGGGGGCTGTTTAGATAGGGCTGGGGGGGTGGGTTAGGTAGGGGAAGGGAGGGGAAGGTGTGGGGGGTGGAAGGAAAGTTCTCTCTGAGGCCGCTCCAATTTTGGAGCGGCCTCGGAGGGAACGGAGGCAGGTTGCATGGCTTGGCGTGCGCAGGCTGCCGATTTTGCACAGCCTTGCGCGCGCCGACCCCGGATTTTAAAGGATACGCGTGGCTACGCGCGTATCTATTAAAATCTGTCGTACTCTTGTTCACGCCTGGTGCGCGAACAAAAGTACGTGCGGGCATACTTTATTAAAATCTACCCCTTAATGATTAATGTTTTTTGAGTACTTGCATATTTTGAAAATAAGTTTTATGGTTTATCTTTATTCAGCTTGTTCTTTATGTTTGCTTTTCAGAATTGTACACATAAACAATGTAAGTGATTCCCTGAGGCTGTCCTTTCAGGCGAAATGCTCAGTGTGGGAACTTAACAAAGCCTACTATTAAACCGCCCCGAGACTCGACCCGGGGTCGGTTCCGGAGGGTGCGGCCATGCCCCCGAAACGCCCTGGGCCGAAACCACGTCCCGGTCCCGCCCCCGAAACACCGTGCCCCGCCCCTGAAACACCGCATCATCGGGTCCCGCCCCCGACACGCCCCCTTCCAAAAACCCCGGGACCTACGTGCGTCCCGGGGCTCTGCGCGCGCCGGGGCCTATGGAAAATAGGCGCGCCGGCGAGCAAGGCTTTTAAAATCCGCCCGAGTGTTTATATAACAAATAAGAAAGAAAACACATTTTAAAACAAGATAGAAAAATAAAGTTTATTTGATTGTTTATTTATGAGTTTATTATTGTTTATCTCTGCCATCTTTATTTGGTAAAAGAGTCTGTTTGTCACTTGTTTTAAAGAGGTAGAGCATGTTAAATGGTACACCTTTTGTGAATACCATATGATTACTGGTTGCCATAGTGATTACATTGACATCATACCTCGACAACAAGTCTTCATCACTCAGGAGTGGTGTTTACATTGGCACCATAGCATGGCCCTGATGCCTGGTCCCATAACCAAGGACTATAAATGAAAGCCTGGTCCCTGTATGGAGGCCTAGACCCCGTGGCCTGGTCTCAGCACTGAGGCCCATACCTGAAGCCTGGCCGGGGTCCAAGGACCAGCCCTGAGGCCTGTTCTGGCATCAAGGACTGGCTTTGAGCCTTTTTCCTGGCATAGAGGGCTGGCATTGGGGCGAAGCATCAGCATGAGCTCATGCTCCAGGCTCAGCCTAGGTCTAGGCCTTAGCACCTGGCCTGGACCATTTCTTGGCCCAGGCCGGCCAGCAATGGCTACCAGAGAGGCAATTTATTAAGCATTTTGTTTTGTTTTGTTTTCCTAATTTAATATTTTTGGTTTGAAAAATGAACCAAACAACCCCCCCACCCCTCGAAGATGAAAAACAATCCAAACTGATCAGCTTTCAGTCTATCCCAGCATCTGGAAGCAGTAGCAGTATGCAGTGCTTTAGGGCCTGGAATGAAAACATTATCAGAACACTTAGTCCAAGTGGTTTAAGGCAATAGAGAATGTCCCATTCATAGCTACAGGTGACTGTAGAGGGCATCTTCAATGTGGGTCTGCTTCCTTTTGCAATCACTGCCACTCCATGGATCAGCAGAAATGTTGCCAGATACCACTGTCAATCCATAGTTTAGTGATTGAGAAACACTGTTCTAAACCCATGGAGGTAGCTGTATCCTAGATATGGTGCATTTTTCTCCATTCCTCATCATATACTGTACTTAGATCAACTATTATTTGACATCCAAAATATGTAAGACTTCAGTTGAATCTCTTTAAGCTGAAAGAATGTACATTTTCCCAATCCAATTTGGTACTTTAATTCTAGGTTTCTGGAGGATGCAAATTTAGTAGATCAAGTTAACAATGTAATTGAGAATATTTTTCACTTAATGATTCATTTGAGGTTTTGCCTACTATTAAAATATACATTTAATCATCTCTCATGGGAGGGATTATAAATTACTATCTGTACTCAACAAGCAGACAGATCTATTTAATTACAGAAAACTAGATATTCAGAGAATCATAAAAGTGGTCATTTATTAGCACTATATTTGAAAAGAACAAATATGGATAGAATTCAAACTGTGCAATCATAAGGTAATTTATAAGGATAATTGTCCAACAGTTTATGCTGCACTATTCCACTCTGTATTGATCAGAAACTTTATGTAATATTGAACATAAAGTATTACAGTAAAGAATATTTAATTCTGAATGGTCAGAACAGTATTTTCCAGATAATGGATATTTCCAGATAATAGCAGTTATCTCAATGTTAAAACAAATTAGAAAGGAAACAATGACTAGAGAAAGTGCAACCATTTATTGAGCACCAAACAGTAATCCGCCCTGAATGAAAGAAGGGCGGAATAGAAATCATTTTAAAATAAATAAATAAACAAGGAGCCACCTAGCACATATCAACAATAGTAACTGTTCATCTGTTTCAGCGATCCTATAGGGTAAAAGAACTCACTGTTTTGGCAAAATGACCAATAGATCTTCAAGGCTGGCACTCAACAGTGTCAAGTTGGTCACTAGTTATTGATGAGGTCAGTTTTACAGTAGATTGCTGCACACAGTCATTTGACACCTTCTTGAATAATGCCTTAGTGGCATCTGCTCATTCAATTGATCTTCATTTTTATTTGCTTCACTTGTGACTGGTACATCCTGATGATATTCTACTTATTATTAATATAAGACTTTTGCTCCAGGAAGAATATCAGTTGCATCATAGAGGATATTGCCTCATTCACTGGCATTATTGTTTGCTTCCTAGAGGTTTGAAACAATATCAACAATTTCAGATTCAGTGGGAATATAAATGTATTTAGTCCATTTTTCAACTTTATCATTATCAAGGTCTAGAACTATGAAGCCTATATAAGCCATGTTAAAATCTGACATTAACCCCTGATTTTAATGCTGTTGTTAGCCACAATTAACATCCAATTTACTAAAGGAATTTAAAACTTTTGTAAATGAGGAGTTACAACCAGTTTTAACTTGGATATATTGGCATGTTCTATGTTTTTCTTGAGGGTGTCTCAATAATAAATGGAGACAATTCTAATAGTGTCTGTATCATGTTGTCAGTCAGAATTCAAAAATGAGTCTTCATCTTTGTTGTTTACTTTTTAGCCTGGCACTGTCCTCCTGTTCTTTTAGAATTCCAGTGCCATGAGCTTTTAGTCACAAGCACTAAGATATTTTTCCCTTTTTCCATATACTCTTCCCCCTCCCCCAGTTTAACCCAGCCATTGTAGCAACAGTTCTCAGCTGGGTTCCAAAAACCATGGCTCCATCTGGAACCTAGATAGTGTGAAACTTATCTCTGGATTCCAAGATGCCACTATTGAATAATGTTTGATACTCCTTTACCTCAGGAACAGTGAAAGCTGCTCTGTAATATTCTTGACTCTAACCAGCTTAGGAAGCAGAAGCTGGGTCCAGGAAGAGAACTCAGGTCTTCTGTTTCACAGCGCAATTTACTTCCCACAAAGCCAGCCCAAGTATTCTAAACAGGGGCAGCAGAATGACTTTTTGGTTGGGAGGGAACCAATCAAACTCTACCCTTAGCTCAACCCCAACTCCGCCCCCAGCTCCAGCATCACTGCCAATTTATTACTTTATATTTACAGTTAATGGCATTCTCTGCAGAAATCAGACATTAGAATTATTCATTCCCTGAACTACCAATAAAATACTTGATGCTAGAAACCACTAGGGCCTTCTTTCTGCCTGCAGGCAGTGATGGCCTGCCCCGAGATAAAGTTGGATGGGCTAGGTCCTGGGTGGCCCACCCTGTTCTGACACTTAAGGGATGTGAATCGTTTTTTGACGATTTAAAATATCGTCCGATATATTTTAAATCGTCAAAAATCGTTAGGGCCACGATACAATACCAATTCCCCCGATTTATCGTCAAAAAATCGTAAATCGGGGGAAGGGGGAGGGCAGGAAAACCGGCACACTAAAACACCCTAAAACCCACCCCCGACCCTTTAAATTAAATCCCCCACCCTCCCGAACCCCCCCCCCCAAATGCCTTAAATTACCTGGGGGTCCAGCGGCGGTCTGTAGCTAAACCGGGGGAAGGGGGAGGGCAGGAAAACCGGCACACTAAAACACCCTAAAACCCACCCCCGACCCTTTAAATTAAATCCCCCACCCTCCCGAACCCCCCCAAATGCCTTAAATTACCTGGGGGTCCAGCAGCGGTCCGGAACGGTCTCCTGCAATTGAATCGTGTTGTCTTCAGCCGGCGCCATTCTGCGCCGCCATTTTGCAAAATGGCGGCGCAAAATGGCGGCGGCCATAGACCAACATGATTCGACTGCAGGAGGTCGTTCCGGACCCCCGCTGGACTTTTGGCAAGTCTTGTGGGGGTCAGGAGGCCCCCCCAAGCTGGCCAAAAGTCCCTGGGGGGTCCAGCGGGGGTCCGGGAGCGATTTCCTGCCGCGAATCGTTTTCCGTACGGAAAATGGCACCGGCAGGAGATCGACTGCAGGAGGTCGTTCAGCGGGGGTTCCTGATGCTAGTGGACCCTGAGGCTAGTGGCACTTGGCTGAATAGACACCTCTATAGAGAGGTATAGAGAGATACCTCCATATAATACAATGCCTCCAGCCTTAGGGTCCACTGGCACCATTCAGATAAACACACCCAGCAGAGTAGGAGCAACTGGTAATCATTGCTGCAAAATAGTGCAGTGGATGGGGTAAGTGATTTGGGAGTTGAAGGGAGAACACTGTGGAGGGATCTGTGGTAGTAGCAACAGAGGTAGGGAAGTAGATTAACCCATTTTTCCTTTTTATTATAGTTTTTGTTTCTTTTTTTCAGTTTCTGTTTGTTTCATCTATATAAATAAAAATGTTAAATAGTTTGGACAGAATTGCTAATCTCAGAAACCACTGAACCGATTGCTTTCAAATTTGGACACAACCTTCATTTCGCATACAGGAAGGTTCTTCTGTACTTACATTACAGATATGTCACACCTGTGACAGGTAAAATAGGTTTAAAGATTTTTTCCAGAAAACAGCGACATCTGCTGGACGTAAGCACCATCTGTTACACCTTACATTAACACACTACACTAATCATTTCGCCAGTCCAGGTCCATGTTCGCCGGAAGATAACTATTTCCTCTACAGATAAAATACACCCACCACCCTCCTCACACCCGCCACACACATGCCAAATTGATTTACTTCCCACAGCCTCCCAACACACACAAAACCACCCTCCTCACACATCCCCACACACATACCAAATTGATTTACTTCCCAGGCCCTCACAACACATACAAAACCTGACAGAAGTCCGGGAGGCTCCAGCGGGGGGCCAGGACCGGTCCGGGACACATCTCCTGCACTACGGCTGTCGGCTGCCAGCAATCAACATGGCGCCGATGGCCCTTTCCCTTACTATGCCACTCGGGGACACCAATGGCGGCAGTAGCTCATGTGACATAGTAAGGGCGAGGGCCCCTTGGCGCCATTTTCAGGACTGGCAGCCGGCGGCCCTTTGCCCTTACTATGTCAGAGGACCTACCGCTGCCATTGCTCCACCCCACTGACATAGTAAGAGCAGAGGGCCGTCGGAACCCGTTTCAGTGCTCGCAGCCGACGGACCAACACCAATACATCGTTCCCTGACCGCTCCTGAACGCCCGCTCCACCGATTGACATTTTTATCAGGTCTCGGGGGGTCTGGAGGGTGGGGGGTGGTGATGAATTTATTGTGAACATCTTGGGGAGAGGTCACGAGGGGGGGCAGGTTTCATTCATTCAGCAACTCTGGGGGGGGCAGGGGGGGGCTACTGTTTTTCGCAGGGCTGGGGGAGGGGGGCAGGAGAGTGTAGGGTGGTTAGTTTAAGAGAACTTTTCTCATAGCGTTGTTTTTTGGGGGAAGGGGGAGGTTCACACACAAATACATACACTAAACTTGCATGATCTTGGGAACGCACCAAAATAGCCCTCCCCAGACCACAAAACAAATTTGGAAGTGCAATTTTGGTTAGGCACTCCCCTATTTGGATACATAACGCGCACAGACGCCCAGGGACAGACCACATGTAGCACCAACAATTTTAATTTCCCAGGTCTTGGGAGGTGGCAGGAGGGTGGGGGGTTATTATTTGATTTAAAGGGTTGGGGTGGGAGGGTTCCCACAGAAATAGAAAGACAAAGGTTTTCTGATCTGAAGGGTAGGCAGTAGGCGGGGGGAGGTGACAGTGAGGGGAGGGAGAATGAGGGGGGAGGTGAGTGTCAGGGGAGGGAGAATGAGGGGAGAGGTGAGTGTGAGGGGAGAGAGTTGGAGTGGGGACAGGGGAGGGAAGGGGGGTGAGTGACCAAGGGGGAGGAGGATGAGTGACTGAGGTAAATGAGCAAGGGGAAGGGGGAGGGAGGGTAAAGAACCTGACTCTGCCACTGCAACGTGTGGCCGGGTACCGCTAGTTTTAAATAAAAAAATGAAAATAAAACAAAAATTAAAACCAAAAAATGTTCGGTGCACACCGTTATTCCATGCCTGTTAAAAGATTAGAACATAAATCAAAACTGCACTTAATAGTATGAGATGTTAAAAAAAAAAAACAACAACAACATTCAAAATCTGTCCTGGAAGCAGTACATCCAATGCAAGATCTTTGAAAGACACTTCACATCACCTCAACTCTATCCATTTTAGGAAATAATGTATTGCTTTTTTTTTTTAATACTTAGTTCTCTCTCTCTTCCCATTGTTTAAATATTTCTTTCAATGTGCCTCTGAATGCAAAACAAATTATGAGAAGCAGAAAACATTATTAAATGGATTTCCTTACAATATACCCCTTCGGCTTTTTAATTTCCAAAAATTAGGCATATTTGTGCAAGAGTACCTGTATATGGTAAAAAAAAATTCATCAATTTTTTTCATACCTCCTGG